>NW_017805481.1:39992-70144 GCF_001891065.2 Hippocampus comes | reverse complement strand
TTCACTCATAACAATATGATTTTACCCCCCCCCCCATACAATTATAACTTTTCTGCATATTGTGACAATGTTTTTTTCACTCATAACATTCAGACGTTTTGTAGGTGAAGATGTGGAAAGACTAATACTTCCTCAAAAATCTGTCGAAATATAAAATGTCATCGTTGAGAAGCTATTAAATTAAAAACAACATATGACCATCTTATTTAAGTGTTCAGGAAAGTCTAAACTGGGCCCGACTTGTGTTTGCCATTGGGGAGGTGGTTTGCCACCATTCCACATCATTTTTTGGAATTATGGCTGCAGTTGGGTTGTGTTTTTCCACTTCCTCTGGTCGAATGCTGGCAATGCCAGTCAAATGGTTCTTCGCGTAGTAACCGAGAAGGGTGCAAAGGGTTAAAACAAACGCAGAAAACTGCACCAACACAGCACAGGCCCCGGTTAACTTGAGCTACTTAGCATGCTCAGCTACTCCCCCCCAACAACTACATTAACCTGTACACACATGACAAGCTAACTTGGCTACGTTAGCAGAAAAGGGCATGTCAAATTTTCCACGACAGTTGCACCACCGGTCAAAATATTACACTAAAAGAGCTAAGTTTAATGACGTGTTCCCAAAACAATTGCGAGGAGACTTTCACTTTTGTCTTTTAACCAGTCCAAATCCCTCCAACACTATGCTAGTTAGCATAGAGCTAACAGTAACGTCAAATATTTGAGCAGCGGCAACTCAACAACGTCGACACGGCGCGTCAAGGAGAGGAAAAAGTGTGTCAGCTTTTGGAAAACTTCATAAATAAAAACAAAACACAAATAAAAGACCATTTTTGGTTTATGTTACTAGTCGAGAGTGTACGATAGGAAGGTTACCTATAAAATGTTAAATAATAACAACATGAGGTGTTGTATTGACACCCCGGGTCGACGCTGTCACTAAGTCGGCCGCTCACTGGAGCCAGTCACCGCAGCTTCACCAACAGCTACCGGTGAGCAATGAGCGCATCCTGCGCGTGTCATGCATCTAAGCAAGGCGAGATGAAGTTGCGGTCCGGCTGGCTAACTGGCTAGCTGGATGGCTGGCTGGCTGACTTGGTTGTTTCCTTGGCAGGCTTACCTCTACGACCTCCTCCCGGAGCCCATGCAGGCACGGTAGTTCACGATCAGGGTCTCATGCGCTTCTTCAACCGCGGGAGGGAGTGAAGAAGAAGCCGCTGTCCCGAGATGAACCGAGACGGGAGCCCACCGGCGACCTGAGCCGCCCCGCTGGCGCTACGTGGCCCGGCCGAGCTGAGTTGTTCGTTTGTCGCTCTGACGTCGGCGTCCCGCGTTCATCCCAGTCAGGCAGGCCAGGCCGCCTTCGCTTCGTCGTCGCCGCCGCCGTCTGGAGGACAGGCGCGCGGCTGTCTGGGCTGGGGACGCGCGCGCACCCACCAGAGATCCGTGATGGAAGGTTGAATTCATTAAAGAATGAATAGATTAAATGACAACAATCCATCATGCATCTGACTGCCTCATGCGCTTAACTATCCTCAAATGATGAATATTGTTGACCAAAAGGGAATGGTAAATTCTATCACGCCAGCCAAATGGTTAAAATTAAAAAAATAACTAAAACTCCCTCCATTTGAATGATTAGCTTTTGGGATTTTAATTAGGATAATATATTTTAAAATGTATTTAAGGTATTCAGTGTAAATTATTTCTCAAATTATTTAATTCATGAATGATAAAGTTGCTTGGTTTATATATGTAGGTATATATTAGTGGGTGTGTGTGGGAAAGAAACAGACATATCTATCTTTAGATAGATAGATATGTCTGTTTCTTTCTACACAAACCCAATAATACAGTATCTGAAATTAGAAATGAACCTCCTTGGTATTGCACACAACAGCCCTCTCTTGTGGCCCAAAATTATAATGACGCACAATGGAAATTTTGGGACAGGACTCACGTGACTACAGGGCGGTAGAAAGACATTTTTTATTGATCTTGAGGAATACGGTGCTTTATATGTTCTTCATATCCACACGCGAAAGACATGAGCAGCTGTAAAGGCGAGTTCTAATAATTCTCTCACACAGTCGACTGAATATAGTTTACACAGATAAGGACATCATCACTGGGGCAGCTGAAGCAAGGTGCCCTGCCCTGATGGCAGGTACGTGACATTCCGCGCGCGAGAGAGCTGGAAGGCGACGTCCTCGGCCGCCTCCAGTTTGCGCAGCTCCACCAGGCCATCACCGGCCTCCATGAGGGAATTGGCGATGAGCAGGGCAGCCTGCGAGTCACCCTCGGCTGAGATGATGGCGGCTTGCTTCAATTGTTCCGCCTGAACAGAAAAAAAAAGAGACAACATTTGAAGTATGCTTTAATCCACGCATCTCCATCACACGGGAAACCAAACAGAGAGAGGAACTACCTTCTCCACAACGAATCTGGCCCTCTCTGCCTCCTGCTGTGCCACCTGCTTCATCTCCACAGCCTCTGTGAACTCCTTGCCAAACGTCAAGTGTGTCTGAAATAATGCAAATCCACTGTTTAATGCCCATCCTCACACACACATTATACAGACGAAGCAGGGATGGGGCAGGTTTAGTGATTTAGGAGCGGCTCCGCACCATGTTTAGCTGCACTAGCTAGCTGCAGCTTGAAGCTGGTACATAGCACGTTAGCTTAGAATCTAGTATACCGCAGGTAGTTCCGGGGCAGCCAAGGAAACAGAGATGATGTGGGAGTGTTTGACGTACACGCACGTACGTCTGTAAGCTCGTCAGCTCTGTGGTCAGATGTGTTTGAAGCCATTTTTATGCTGAGGCACATACGATATCATCAACAAGCGTTATCGTGATTGGACGTTAGTTGAAAAGTAGACCAAAGGCCAAATTTATCCCATCTACCATGAATATTGCGCACCCCTTGTCATAAAGTTTGCCAATGACACTTCTGTTATAGTTTATCTCAAGTGTATTTGAAGGTCTTCCCCACCAAAGTCATCTAAGCATGTCTTTATGGCCCTCGCTTTGTGCACTGGGAACAGACACAGACCTACTGGGAACTGTTTCAAAAAGTTGGAAGCCTGCAGCTATCCAAAAGATCTGGTAAGACCAACAAATTGGAATTAAGGTCTACCCTTACAGCAGGTTGCTTTATTATGATGCGTGCGATAGTGATAATTTCTTCATACCAATGAAACGTCATCTAAGATGAGGCCAAAGGTGGAGGCTCTTTCTGTGAGGTCCTCGCTGACCTGGCGAGAGACCAGCTCCCTCTGTGTGATGAGCTCGCCGGCATCAAAACGAGCCTTAAAAGGACAAACCATCGCGCATCAGTATTGGCAAATATCCAAACTGGGCCCAATGAGTCAAATAAAATATTACGCACCACAACAGCCTTCAGCACCTCTGTGGTAATGGACGGCAGCACTCTTTCGTCATAGTCCTCGCCAATGCTGGTGAAGATGCGCGGGAGCTGAGTGCTCACCGGCCGGAAGAGGATTCGTAACGTGATGTTGACATTCTGCAGATCTGTGGGAGAGAAGTATCACATTTTAACCTGAAGGCTATGATGCATTAATGTATTAATGCTTTAAGGTTCGGGTTAAGCAACGTACCTTTGCTTCCTGTGATGACGGGCACGTTTCGTGGACGGGAACGGCAATCAAAAATGATGGGCTTCTGCACCCATGGGATGAGGAAGTGAGTACCCTCTCCGACGACTGATTCCTGCACGCCCCGGAACCTGTCGAATATCACCGCCTGGTGCCCTGCATCAACTGTCACAGGAAGACAAATAGTAGAAGTTAACCAGCAGAAGAAAATTGTGTTTTGGAGAGAAATAAGCTGTTAAAAAAAAAAAAAAAATCAACAAATTCATTTGTGTGAGCGATATTAGCAGCTTTAACTGTCTGCCTATTTAGGACACTGTTTCCACATCTCACTCTGTGCCTCTTCTTTCATAACGAGCTTCGGAGGAGCAGAAAAGCTTCCCTCCGAAGTCTGAAGACATACTGGAGGAAATTATGCTTTTGGATAGGCGCTGCCCACTGCAGAGAGGACTGTGGCTGGCTGCAGGCACACAGGCTGCTTCCTGAAGTCGGTTCTGTCGCTCTTCAACATTACATATCGTTTAGCTGACCTGGGCTGACATGGCTAAACGATATGTAGTATATTTAGGCCCTACTTAACTTTCAGTGTAGTTGTAGATTCACGACACATGTTTTTAACATTGATATTTCAAGCATTTGAGCAGACGCTGTGCGGCTAGCTCACCAAACTCTGTGCTTTGATGACATCATGCAGGCATTGAAGTGGTATATCCAATCTGCACGTTTACGTCGCATTAGCAAATTCCCAATACTGATCAGGTTTTCATCCAGATTTGCAATATGCCTGAATACAATCTGAAAATAAATTCTGTGTTGTTGTTTTTTTTTTTTTTTACACTGTCATGATGGCTTTGCCACTTGTGTGTGTGTTTGGGGAATTGAAATTGTGTCACTTCAACCATGCAGTTGATATTCAGGCATATTTAAAAGGGACTGGTTGCTCAGTACACAAGCAGATACTTATGTCATAATATGTAGCTGAAATCATAATAACCAACTGTTTTCTGCCATGTCTGCCAGTTGTTATTAAATTGTTGGTACATTTAATTTATTTTGGCTTAACTATGCAACTTGTTGTATGACAATCAAGAAAAATAATATTTATAACAGCCTTTAGGAGTCATAGATGTCTTGTGAGGGTGTCATTTTGATGATAAAATCTATTGCATTATTTCCATTAAAAAGGGATTCACCATTGAATAGGGCAGAGTTCACAACACTTCCACCAATGGCCAGCGCCAGTCCCAGCTTCCCAATCGACTCAAACAGCTTGGCCATTGTGGAAAATCTAGTTTTACTGCAAAAGAAAACAAGACAAGTTGAGTTTCAGAGCATGTTTTAGTCATTTCGAGGCCACGCATTGTTGACTTTGGCAGGGGAGAGACTGAAGGCGTCAACTTGCGTAGCTTTACTCAATAGCTAGCTAGTAAGACAGCTAGTGGGGAAAAATACGAGAACAAAACCGTGTGAAATGACACACCTGCGCATCACTCACACTCGAAAAAGAACAAAATAACCACAAGCGAACCAATTAATAAGCAGCACGCGAGGGAGGAGGACACTTATCTCTTGCTAATCGGGCTCCTCAAGAGCTTCGCTTACTGAACGCTAAAAGATACAACATTAGCTCCGCACAACACATTGAAATAATCTCAAAAGCTCGCAGGAGAATTATCGCTGGGCCAAATTCGAACGTTTCCCGTCTCTTTTAGGCATCATGTGTGATAACTCACCTGTTTTTCGCTCAAGCGTCTGTGACCTCCACCGGACACGACGTGCAGCACATGAACTCGCCACTCCAGCGCGCATGCGCGTCGGCTGAAGTAACATGGCATCCGATTGGCTAGATTTCTTCTTCTACGGTTTTAGCTTCCTAGTCCACTCCTGAATTATCCGGTATTTGATTTATCTCTAAAGCACCTTCTGCTCTATGATGTTAAACATGCTAATTTGCTTTTGCGGGTAAGTAGGTCCGATAGTATAAAACAAAGCTCACAATTTATCGTAAACTTATTTATACGGCTGTTTATTTGATAGTTTCCTCCCAAACGTCCTTTCAGAGTTCACAAACGTCACTTTACAGTGGCTCCAAGTTCATTTTATTTTCCTCTTTAAATTATTTCAGTTAGTTTTCCACTAACCTGTAAAACAATGAAGAGTTTTGTTTTTAAAAACACCCAAATTTAACATTGCATAATGTAGATGCTCAACTTTTCTTCGTGTCAGAGCAGGGCTTGTTAGGGTAAACGAGCGCACTCGATCGCCCCCTGACACGGACAGGCCAAATGACAGTTTCACTTTAGTATTGGCTCTTGAGTGTTTGGCGCTCTATAAAAAGCGACATATAAACCACCGCGAAGAGTCTGTAAGGTAACAGATACACATTTTGCAGGTAAAAAGTAGCTTTTATAGCTTGGGCATTTAGTTACAGACTTAAAACGCCGTTTTGAATGGGGGATTAGACGTGTTTTGTCTCACTTCCTGCATTTGACAGCTTGTAAACATGCGCGGCTTTTGCACAAATGGTACGAAAAAGTTGTAGTAGGTTTTATTATTCTTTTTATTATTACCAACCGCCGGGAAATGTGTGTTTTGCGTGTCACTGCCAAATGTCTGTCAAAAAAGTCGAGATGGACACAATATTAGGTAAAGGTCTCAATCAGTGTCATGTCCTATCTCAAGTTAATAATTGAACAATATTTATATGACGTTGGTTCTACAGTTGCACTGGTTGCTGTTACTGCTGTTACTGCTACATTGATCCATATTTGCAACATTGAAAATAAATGTAATTAGATTCTAATGTTGTGAGTGCTTGTGTCGTCTGTCAGCAGATGGAAGAGGCGAGCAGGACTGTGCGAGTGAGCGGCCTTCCTGCAGACATTGCAGAAGAGCGGCTGATCGATAAATTAACCGTCTACTTCCTGAGACCCAGAAACGGTGGAGGGGAAATTGTGTCTGTTACAGTTGATGGGACAAAGCCCGACTGTGCCCTGGTCCAGTTTGAAGACAGTGGAGGTCAGTGTTAGGTTATGATGCAGACCTCCACCAGGACAGCACAGTCCTTAACATGTTCATCTGCTGGATGTGGCTGATTGATGATTCCCGCGTTTGGCCCAAATGCAAGTGGACCATAACAGAAAAAAAAATGTATCAAATAAATTTGTTTTCAGTGGAGGTCATAATAATGCTTTCAAAGACAACTTTTTCAGACACTTGAACACCTTTTAAGAATATGAAAAAAAAAGCATAACATCTCTCCATTAAGTCACACTCACATTGACTATCTCCTAGTGTCCCAGAGAGTAATCCAACATGGCCAGCACACTCTCAAAGTGGACGGGAAAGAGTACATGCTCACTGTCAGCGAGCATCGCCAAAACCTGGATCCTAACAAGGTACGTGGAAAGCCCTGACATTCACTATTCACCACCACCACCACCAGCAGCAGCAGCAGCAGCAGAAGAAGAAAAGAAAAGAAATAAAACATCTTTAGACGGTTACCAACAAATGACAAAGAAACAAGTATTTCAGGAAGGCCTAAATGTGTGTTTTTCCTCATTTCTCCAAGGTCATCACAAGTCTAACAGCGACTGTGGATTGCAGTCAGATTCCCAATGGAAGGAGCACGTTGACTCGTCTGCTCGGGGAGCACCCCAGTATTGAGACGAGCTGCGACTCGACAAAGACATTATGCCGACTGCGTGGTGCCTATACCGAAGTGCAGTCAGTCTTAGCCCAGCTGCTTGGCTCCCATCCTGAAGATCCGCAGTCACTGGAGCTCTCAGGCTCAGGTCGACCTTTTGTTAGTTCCTCAGAGTTTCCGATCAAGACCCCCAGGAAGAAAGGAGATGAAAGAGATCTTACTGGTGGTTTTCCCACCCCTGAAGAGGACCTCTCGCTGATGGTGGATGCAGACGTGTTCCAGTATCTGCAGAAGCACCATGGCCACGAGTACCAGCGCTTACTGAGTCGGTATGGCGTCGAAGTGGTGGACGTGACCAATCAGGGGATCACTACTCTGTTTCTGCGAGTCACAACTGGCGATGGCGACAAGGAACGAGACCGCATAGAGCTCGCGAGGACGGCACTAAGTGAGCTTTACCAGGAGAGCGAGAGGAGAATCTGTCAGGCTGAGCTACGCAAGAGTGACCTGGACCCTAGGGTGGACCTGCAGCAAGCGATGGAGACGTTACGTGTCAGATTTCCGAAACTTCTTCTCAGTGACAATGACAGCTGTGTCTTCCTCATCGGTGACTACACTGAGGTGTCCGAGGCCAAGCAATTCCTCCTCCGGGAACATCGAGTGGTGGAAACGGAAGACGTCGCTAGTCTTCTTGGAATTCCGTCTTCTCGCCACACCACTGCTGAGGAGCGCGACACGCTTGCCGTGTCGCAGTCCATCTCAAGCACTCTGAATGTTGGGAAGAATCGCGTGCGGCAATCAGAAGATGGCAAAACGTATCATGTGGCTGCTCGATTTAAAGAGTCCGGCCCACCACGACAGACTCCTCCAGGAAACTTACGCGGAACCTCGAATCCGAGGAAGCATTCCACTCATGAGTTGAGGTCGGAAGCAGCAGGAGACCCAAGTGGAGTTTTGCGTCCCTTAATGAGGAATAAAACCTCTTCAGACGTTGCTGTGAAGAGTACAAGATCCTTCAGGACTCCCATCCAATCACCTGGAAAAGTCCACACGGGATCCATGGCGAAGAGAACTAACAGTTTTGCAGGAACGACTCAGCAGAGATTTCAGAAGACTGAAGATAATTCCTCTGCATTTCCGCCCAGAGCCAGGACCTCTAGCGTGAGTGACCAAAGACAGAAGGACCAACCTGAAGTCTACCATGCGGAGGTTGTCATGTCCACGATGATGTGGCTTCATATTAAAGATGTCTACAGCAACCAAGTGGAAACCTTGACGTGCGACCTGCAACTAAAAGAGGGAGGATCGCACGGGAGGATCCAATCCGTCATCGTCATCAGCGGCTCCGAGCAGTCTGCCGTCACTGCGTGCCAGCTTGCTTTACAGGAACTGGTTGACACCATCAGCGCAGATATTTGCGTGCATGAGCTTCACCTCTCTGAGCTCGGCGTCAGTGGCGTGGAAGATGAAACCTTGCAGGCCTGCTGCGCGGAAGTTCGCCGACGCTTCACAAAGATTAGTGTCCGGGTGATGAGGAATAGTTTGTATCTCACCGGCCCTAAACGCTTGTGCGATCAAGTAGCCGCTTCTCTGCGAGAGGTCTTTTCTGGAGACAGAACCCAAGCAGACAAGCAGAATGACCCCACCAGCGCTTCAATAGGGAGGCAAGTAAACGACGGCGACGCTTGTTCGTCCTCGGAAACCCAGCCATATTCTGCAACTCAGGAACGGATCTCGCACCTTGAGGGCCAGGCTGAGCTTGCCAACGGAGCTGACAGTCAAGTTGCCAGGAAAGACTCCATCCTCAAGGAGAAATTGGAAAAGGCAAGCATGATGGATAGACGTAAGACATCGGTCCAAGGAAATAAAGCGAGCCCGGCAAACGTGGATGGCGCCTGGTCAGTGACGCCTCAAAATGACAAAGTCACACAGTCTCAGCAGAAGGAACCCCAGCCAGGTGCCATCTGCGTGTGTGGGGAGGCCGGCACCTCCATGAATAGGACGGAGTGCGGGGTGGTCATGTGCACCAAGTGCCTGGATGCCGTTCACATCCATTGTAGGGTGTGCCACAGTGGACCACCGCAGAACCCGACACCGGCGGGCATCCAGGGCACAATGAACCACTGCAAACTCAATTTCAGCCTGCCTGGTCACAACAAGCATGCCACCATCAAGGTCACCTATCTCGTTCCTGATGGTATACAAAAGGTGGGAAGCTTGTTTGTAAGAATACAATTTCGCCTGACTGCATGGTTCACTTGTCACTCTGTGGAGGTGTGAATATGAGCGTGAAAGGTTGTTTGTCTAAGGAGTAAATTATTTCCTCTTGAATCACCAGGACCATCACCCGTCTCCTGGAAAGCCCTTCCAAGGGGGCGTCTTCGAGGCCTTCCTCCCCGACTGCGACAAGAGCAGGAATCTGTTGCCCAGGCTGGAAGACGCCTTCCGGCAGGGCCTCACCTTCACTGTGACGAGCAAGGAGAAGGGCTCCAGTGTGACCTGGGACACCATCCCGCACAAGACCAGCCTGCAGGGCGGCCGATCGGGGTGAGTCAGGCTGTTGATGATGACGAGTGCGTGCTGCAGAAAGGAAGATGGTAAAACTCGAATTTTGCCCCTCAGGAACGGTTACCCGGATTCTTCCTACTTGGAACGCCTCTCAGAAGTATTGACGGCACACGGGATTAAAGGTCAATCTTTCACGTCTTGAGAGTTCCCGGTCGCATTATCCGTTTACACGTGGGATTTGGTCTGAGCATTTTATAGTGTAATATTGCAAATTGGGATAAGATGCATAAATGGGACGACCATTCATTTTACAAAATACTTTTTAACAAATATTTTTCCACAATCATAATTAAAAACTCTACATAAAGCTTTACACTAAGGATAAGGTGTCTTATAAGAGAGGAGCCCGCTATTTAAGGAAATATGGTCGCTTAATTATTAGCAGGTTAAACTGCATCAAAAGCAATTTAACCTTTTGAAGAAAAAAAACCTACTATTGGATTGCCATTGCTGTTAATGAATGACATATTTCAGAATACGGTGTACAAATGTGTATTTCTGTCTTTCTAAATGTATACTCAGACTTTATTAAAGGGGATACCTTTAGTAACAATCATAAGTATATACATTTAAGAGATATATTCTTCCATAAAGAACAATATTTTGAACTCCATCTTAAACTTTAATGGAGAGAGATGATTGATGAGCACTTCCTGCTTAAATAGCTGTATGACCCGATGCAATAGTGACACCTATCGGCCACAATGGCGACCTACATGTAAACACAAAATGGCTCTGACAAGAGCCTTAGCATTGCAATTTTCCAAGAAACCCCACCCCAAATAAAATAAATAATATATATATATATATATATATATATATATATATATATATGAACACTCTGAATTGTCCCTTGATGTGAGTGCAAGCGCGAATGGCCTACTGCCCTGAGACAGCTGGGAAATTGCATCTTGATCCATCCTCTCATATTCCCATTCCGACACAATGTCTGTCAGTGTATATATGTTGATAAGATTTATATTCATCCTTAGATTGCATTATTCATACGTTGCGAAATGGGTACATTTATTCTTTCACTGAATCTGTATTAAAGTCGAACCTCGTTACAACGTACCTCGAGGGACAAAACGAATCTGTACGTTATAACGGTGGTTCGTTGGAACCATTTCCAATAAAATGGCCGTCCAACTGATGTATAAATACAGCGTGAACATTTAGAGACGTAAAAATATGAACATGTAATTCAGTATAACTATGTCACTTGCAAATAGGTGTATAAGAAGAAAAAATTATTTTATAAGACATGAAACAAAGAACTATCGCGTTCCTACTTAATCTCTTAAAACATTCAGTCAGCAAATGTAACCTGCCAGAGGCAATTGCCAGTGCCGCCGACGTCTGCGAGACTCCCTTTCGAAAGTGAGAGACAATTTCAGCCTTCGCAGACAGCGAGGTTTGCTTCCGTTTACCAGACACGTTTGCAGACCATGTGCTCAAGACCGTGCCTGTACGAGTCGATCAGTGGGGTTGCTAAGCAACGGAGGGGAATCATATATATTTAATGCAACTCTGTCGACAGTACGATGACATATTTTGACGTGGGAAAGGTGATGTCGTTTTTATTTTGAGAATCATCGCTTCATGGTAAAGAAAATACCAGACTACAAGAAATGTCATTTAATGTTAAAGGACATCATGCATAAATCATATTTTGCCAGTAACTGCACTCTTTATGTTGCTTATGAACACGCGTATACATTTGTGGCCTAAATCTAAACCTAAATTCATCAGTTCATGTTTTTTTGCACGCTTTTGGAAGCAAAAATTCCTCTCTGTTCTAAAATTTAACAAATACTGTCAGACAAAGTATTGTAAAGCAATCAAATCTTATGACTATAATTAATATCTTTGTTATTATAAGCATCAAATACATGTTAAATATAAATATTTTAGAATGTGTATGTTTATTTTTCAAATAATCCACTCATTTTTGGGTTCTTTGAATTTTTTTCCTTCTAAATATTGGAGTTTGTATCAGCCTTAAAAAAATAATAATTCTGTATTGGCTAGGCCCTAGTTAAATCCCCTGGTACATTTTTTTCTCCTGTATCGATGTAATCGTACTTATTAAACAAAACACAGACAATTTTCATATTTCTTGTTATGCTTTTTTTTTTATTTTATTAGTCCTGGAAAACATGTAAGGCATATGGTAACATTACACACTGAAGCGTTACAAGCTGTAGAGGCCCACACGGAGCCCACTCAGAGTCGAGCACAGAATGAAGCAGCATCAATTCATCAAGGGTTAAAAAAAAAAAAAACAACAACAAAATTGATGATTTTGATGAGCGTTGTTTTTCTTTTGGTTTTTTTTTTTATTGGGGCAAACAAAGCTACACAACACGTGCGAAAATTATCACGTTTGAGGGAAGCCTGTGTTGCGGGGGGACAGGGGGCGGAGGGGTCGGATGGTGAACATTTTGGTGCAGGGACGGGGGAAGAGAGGCGGCACATTCCCAGAGTTAGGTGGCTGCCCATGCTGGAGGCTTCGCTTGGCAACTTGACACATGACTGAGCGGGCATTCTTTCTCACACCACACTACCACAAGAACACTAAACTAAGCTGTATGTACACACAACATACACACACCATTACATTTTTTTTTAAACTAAACATGCATCCGATTACTGTACATGATCAGCCAATAACTTGAACTGAGACCGCTTCACTGGTTGGCTGGCAGGCGTGAATGGAAAAGCGATGTGGAATTTGGGAACATTTCCACCAATGGGACGCGGACGTGACGGATTGTGCTGTAAATTGAGCTCAAACTGTTGGAAGGACCTGAGAAACCATGTTGAAAGACAGCCGGTATCAGCTCCACAGAAGCCCCCCCCCCCCCAAAAAAAAGGAATACGATTGACCGCTTATTGTCTCAGTGCATTTTTTTTCAGCCCCTCTTTCCTCGCCGCACACACTTCGAAAAGGAGCATGTAACATCCAATCCAGAACCGCACGCAGTGTTTGCTCGGAAACTTTCCTCCTGTTGCATAAGTGTCTGGAAATGCTGCAAAACCATTTAAAGATGTCGCAGGAAGTGGTGATCGGATCCACAAACCAGCAGTTTACCTCAGAGCTATATGACATACAATACAGTGCCAATGTCTTTGGTCCCCTTCCCTATGCTACGTGGCTAACTGCTAGTGCCACGCACGAAGGTTTAAGAGTCCTTTGCTTGAGTTGGACCTGTCTGGATACTTCTGATTAATTCAGTCATTATTGAAGCTGTTGAAACTTTATGCCCGTCCAATCAGGGGTCACTGCAGCGAGTCACTACAGGTTTTTAGAATTTTACTTAGCTGTTTTTAAGTGCAGCGTTAATGTTCAAACTGTGCATCAAGTTACAGTGGCTTACCATATGTTAAATGTTCTTTTTAGGAACAAAACCTCTGGCTTGTTTTTAGGCCTACTATGCTACTGTTCCAATACAGTAGCATAGCAGGCCTAAGCATTAGGCATTATGATGGTACTCGAGAGCTTGAATTTTTAAAAATAATTAGGAAGTTTGAAAACCATTGCTTGACTTTAGTAAACAGAGGATCTAGAGTAAAAAAAAAAATGGTGTGAAGGCGGCCTAAGACATTTTATCACAGTATTGCACATCGAAAGATGCATGAAGTTTCCCTTTCCAGACAGCTAGTGTTTTTTGTTGTTTTTTTTTTAAACGGGATCAAACATCAGGCTAGTATGTCTGGTTTGGACCCGGAACAACATCTGCTCACTCACTCGCCACACGAGTGCATGCAGTTAAGAAAGAAAGTAAGTCTCACATTATGTACACTTGATGTTGAAGTGTAAAAATGGACCTTGTGCAGCTCCTTCTCACTGTGACGTGGTTGTAAACACATGGACGGGTCATGGCGGACCACTTACGGGAGCTGGTAGAGCACAGTGAAAAGGATGTTTCTGTCTAGTTTAGGGATGGACTGAGGTAAGCTGTGTGCAAGGAGGAGTTGGCACAGTGCGGGCCCATGAGCTCGAGCGACAAGCCGACAATCAAAAGTGAGGAAAACAAAAGAAATGAAAACAACAACAACAACCCTTTCTCGGAGCACATGTTTGGGATATTTGTTAGATGCACTGGAAATCTTGACTTCCAAAGAGGATTGAAAATGCATCCAAAACCACACTTAGCTTCATACTGTATATATATTTTTTTTGTATGCGCTGTAAATATTCAAAGCATTGACAAGAGGAATATACATTGTCATTTGGCACACGTGGTTCGGACACAAAAGACAGCTTAAAAATAAAAAGGGTCCCCAACACTCCAAACAAACCAACAAAATACTACATTACTTTTTTTTTTTTTTTTTTTTTTTTTTTTTTTTAGGGGTGGGGGTCGCGTTTCTTTCATCACACATGGCACTCGAAACAGAAGCACCGTGCACAGGTTCACAAAGGGAGCCCAGCAGATTAAAACAAAACACGAATAATAACAATAATCATCGTCATCAGAACCAGAGCTGGACAGGATGCATGGGTCCACGCTCTGCTCACACTCCAGCCCACTCGGGGGCGCCACACGCAATCTGGTGAATGGATGGAGGACGGGGCTGGGGTGCGAGCGCCTCGTTTGTAAGTGCATTAGGATCAGCGAACAGAGTGCAAAACGTACAAAACACCACTTTGTCCTCCCTGTTCAGCCCAAGAGGAAGGGACTCGGGGCTGGGGGGTGGGAATGGGGGGTTAAAGATGGCGCTGGGCTTGGTTAGTTTGGGGGACAGATGACCTGAGGACAGACACATGCGCACGCACACACAATGGCACACAAAACATGAGGGAGGCCACTCATGCTGAACACATTTTTTTCCTAATACATTTTTTATACATTTATAAACAAATTCACCAGTTGCCATTTAGGGGGCACCCACACTAACAGACAGGCAGGCAGACGGACGGCAAGAGTTACTACCTATTTGGGTATTTTTAAAAACAAAAAATATGTCTTCCGGTTTTTAGTCAGAAAAAGGCACGACGACAATAGCGAAAAGAGAATATTGAAAGCAAGTAGGAAGGGTAAAAAAAGTCTCTGACGAATTCATTGATAAGAATTCTTTGGATTGCGTAAGTTTGTTTGGTGTCCTGAAGCTATCTAGTCAAAATTCTGCGCTCGTGATGAGAACTTTTCTAACGACCACTAGGCGGCGGCGTGCACTTTATTTAGCCACAACTTGCTCACATTCAATTGTCAATACTCACTAGGCTTTATCAAGGAATTAGTTTTTTGAGAGGAAGGGCCCATGTCTTTTCAGTGTTATCACCTACAATACTTTAAGAGGAAGAGAGGAATGGGGGAGATACATTGATGGCATACATTGGGGGGGGGGGGGAGGCTTGTGGGGAAGGATAGTGGCATCTCTTGACAAGCCTCACGCCTGTTGCTATGCCGACCACGGAGAGGGAACGGGAAGAAGAGGGGGTTGGAGGCTTGTACTGGAACCCCCACCCTTTTGGTTGAGTTGGGGTGACCGGCAGGACTTGCTGAAAAGGAGCGAGAGGGAGGCCTCGGTGTGACAGTGCTTCTTTCAGCTTGTGGCCGTCAGCAGTTGAAAAAAAAGACCCACATGCCCCTCTTCTTCCCACTGCCCAATTCATCTTACACACAGAGAGGCTCTCTATGAGCGACTATTATTAACTGTGGCGCTCTGTCAAATTAGCAGGGGATACTTGTTGGTGCTGAGCGGTGACCAATCATAGGACTCGCTGACTCATCTGAGTGACATAACTGGAGGGCGGTAGGAAGGGTGGGTGCGGTTCGTCTTGGTCGTCTTTGTGCCTGTCTGTGCGTGAGGTCCATGACAGTAAAAAGGGGGAGCAGGTAACGATAATTAAGCACAGTTGGAAGAGGTGGCTATAGATGGGAGAGGGTGAGTGGAGATGGGCGACCCACCGGGAGGTGGGGGGAAAGGAAAAAAAATCACTGTCTGATGAGGTGATTTTTTTTTTTTTTTTTAATGGTTAGGCAGGAGTAATCACTAAAAGAGATCTGGATGGGAATGAGAGTGGTTTAATCTCCCCACCCCACTCCCACCATCAGCCCCAAACTACCAATCTGGATCCCCTCCCCCCTTTCACTTCTCTTCCTTCTTGACCTCTTCCTTCTTCTCCTCCTCATCCTTCTTGGCCTCCTCCTTCTTCTTGTCGTCCTTCTTCTCTTCCTTCTTGCCGTCATCCTTCTTCTTGTCGTCTTTCTTCTTGTCATCCTTCTTCTTGTCATCCTTCTTCTTGTCTGCCACCGGTGCCTCTTCTTTCTTCTCCTCCTCGGGCATAGGCTCCGTAATGAGGACCACCTTGCCGATGTTGTTCCTTTCCTGCATCTTTCGCATGGCGTCACCCACCTGCAGAGAAAACGAGAGAGAAGAGGGATTGGTTGGTTGGAATGTCCACGGCCACAGATTTGGAGGCGCTGATTCTGTGCTCCAAACGCTTCACACTCGGCCGCGAACCGGTCCAGTGAGAGTTGAATATCTCCGGCTTGATAAAGCCAACTGAACAACATTATATGCAAAAAGCAAAGACCGCTCAACCTTTACAATATCAACCCGTATCGTGATGCTGGTGTTTTTCCATGGCAAAAATGTCATGCTAATATCTTCTTATGAGTCATTGTTACGATTCATAACCCAGCAGGAGGGAGGTCAAAGTTGCTCTCGCATTCTGCGCGATTCCACTTGTTGCGCGCCGACGACGCCTCGAACCGCCTCCGTCTCTTCATGCCTCCTCTCTCGTCATCACTAACGCGAGGCGGGTGGACCACCTATCGACCGGTGCCACGGCAACAGGGGCCATCTCCTAGCAACCTAAAGCCCTGACGGTTTCCACACTCCATGGGAAATGAAGGAAAGGAGGAGGGGGATGTAGAATAACCGGTAGCCCTCTAATAAGAATACGTTAGGATGTGAATGCAGCGGACAAATATTAGGTACACCATCAAAACGGAGCTTTACCATCAATCTAAAGAAAGACAAAATTTGTTGACTTTTTGGGGGGATGGCGTGTACCTCATGAAGAGGCCAGCGAGTGTGACTATAAATAAACCCGCTGTGCCATTCCTCGCTGTTATGATTCTCGGAAAGGATTAGATCGAGGCATTGACGGAAGGATTCAAGGTGTTGCCTTGTGAAGAACTTCGCCATGCTTTTTTTTTTTCCTTTCTCCCCTCCCTCTCATCCTCATCTCTGTCTCTTGCATCAGGGACCCCGCCCTAAACCAGACGCATGCGCACAGACGACAGGGTGTTCCCATGGCAACAAGAGAGGCGGGGAGGAGGGAAGCAGAGAATAGGAAAAAAAAGAGGAGGGAGGGCGTAAAAAAAAAAAAAAAACAGAAGTCTGTTACAGATGGAGAGGCAGAGAAATGTCTGAGGAGAAGAAGAAAAGGATGAACAGCGGGAGGGCGTCATTTCAGAAGATCCAATTGCTGACCGAGTGCCACAGTCTCTTCCCCGTTTCCTCACACTTCCATTCATAATGTGCCTTTTGGCAGCTTTCTCCTCATCAACAGTCTGACTCTGTCTGGCCCAGCCTGAGACATTGGCCTTCTTTGTAATGTCACAGATGGTATCTGACGTCTGACACCAATTTTAACGGAACACCTAAAATTCTTATCCTTAATGGAAATCGCTAGAGATGGCTCCATCTCTACCCACCCCCACCCTTATATTTCTAGGGTCTATCGAGCTGGGGCCACCTGCTGTTTGCATCCCACTTCTGATAACTGTATTGAGAAGTGAATTGCACTGGGCGGACATTCACCTGCTCCAGGTGCCAGGTGGAGTCAATGCGGGGCTTGACCTTGCCCTGCTTGTAGAGGTCCAGGATGGCGTTCAGGGCCTGGCTGATCAATTCCGTCTCGCCCTCCAGATAGCCTAGGTGGAAGCCGCACACCGACTTGTTGCTCTGGATCAGGTTGAGGGTGTGGATAGAGAACTGGTGGTACCAATTCTTGGCCACGGCCAGCAAGTTCTTCTTCTGACCCGCCAGCATGTTTGCGGCACCTGAAGAAGAAATGCGTCGTTTACGTAGTGCGTCATATCAGGTCCCACATTTGTAGAGCATACACCCTGGGATTCTGCCACATGACATCTTTGGAGTATACAGAATGTGGTCCATTGTTTGGTTCTGAATAGTGCTGATAAAGATGGAAGAGATGGTCCAGGATGAATGAGTGAGGGTGGGATGCCGCACGCAAGGATTTGTGTGCGACATGAAAAAGCCAGAGCTCTGTTCTCCGCGCATGCCGTCCTCACCCACTCCCATTATGGAGGCCCTTCCCACGGTCCACACATGCACGCACTACATAGGGGACAGTATAATGCAGTCGTGAAGACATAAACGGAGAAGACTTTCACAACTATTTCTAAGAAAAACAAGCATTTTTTTGCCAAATTCAAAAAATATATATATATTCATATATAGAAGTTAACTGGTAAATTGATGCTTTGGGAATAAAAGGAATAACCGGTGAGGGTAATAGAACTACACTCTACTGAACTGCTGTATTATATCTGTTAAAATGGAAATGACGGGAGCAGCAGTAAAATACATGTGGCACTTGAGTTTCAATTCAAAATTTGGTTTCAATAAGTTTTGTATAGCCCTGGTTAAAAAAAAAAAAACAGAAGTCTGTTACAGATGGAGAGGCAGAGAAATGTCTGAGGAGAAGAAGAAAAGGATGAACAGCGGGAGGGCGTCATTTCAGAAGATCCAATTGCTGACCGAGTGCCACAGTCTCTTCCCCGTTTCCTCACACTTCCATTCATAATGTGCCTTTTGGCAGCTTTCTCCTCATCAACAGTCTGACTCTGTCTGGCCCAGCCTGAGACATTGGCCTTCTTTGTAATGTCACAGATGGTATCTGACGTCTGACACCAATTTTAACGGAACACCTAAAATTCTTATCCTTAATGGAAATCGCTAGAGATGGCTCCATCTCTACCCACCCCCACCCTTATATTTCTAGGGTCTATCGAGCTGGGGCCACCTGCTGTTTGCATCCCACTTCTGATAACTGTATTGAGAAGTGAATTGCACTGGGCGGACATTCACCTGCTCCAGGTGCCAGGTGGAGTCAATGCGGGGCTTGACCTTGCCCTGCTTGTAGAGGTCCAGGATGGCGTTCAGGGCCTGGCTGATCAATTCCGTCTCGCCCTCCAGATAGCCTAGGTGGAAGCCGCACACCGACTTGTTGCTCTGGATCAGGTTGAGGGTGTGGATAGAGAACTGGTGGTACCAATTCTTGGCCACGGCCAGCAAGTTCTTCTTCTGACCCGCCAGCATGTTTGCGGCACCTGAAGAAGAAATGCGTCGTTTACGTAGTGCGTCATATCAGGTCCCACATTTGTAGAGCATACACCCTGGGATTCTGCCACATGACATCTTTGGAGTATACAGAATGTGGTCCATTGTTTGGTTCTGAATAGTGCTGATAAAGATGGAAGAGATGGTCCAGGATGAATGAGTGAGGGTGGGATGCCGCACGCAAGGATTTGTGTGCGACATGAAAAAGCCAGAGCTCTGTTCTCCGCGCATGCCGTCCTCACCCACTCCCATTATGGAGGCCCTTCCCACGGTCCACACTTGCACGGACTGCATAGGGGGCAGTATAATGCAGTCGTGAAGACACAAACGGAGAAGACTTTCACAACTATCTCTAAGAAAAACAAGCATTTTTTTGCCAAATTCCAAAAAAAAATTATATTAATATAAAGAAGTTAACTGGTAAATTGATGCTTTGGGAATAAAAGGAATAACCGGTGAGGGTAATAGAACTACACTCTACTGAACTGCTGTATTATATCTGTTAAAATGGAAATGACGGGAGCAGCAGTAAAATACATGTGGCACTTGAGTTTCAATTCAAAATTTGGTTTCAATAAGTTTTGTATAGCCCTGGTTTGGTTTTGCAGGGTTCGGAAATCGTTATGCCATCGTCACTCTGATCGCTCTATTTATCTAAATGGCGCTGAATGACTTTTGCGTGTGATCGTTGCAAGCGTAGTTGCTAATCAAGTGTAATCAACCCTAAATATTCATTGAAGGGTAATAAGATACAATTTTCAATGGGATTTTCTTGAGTTTGTTTTTAGCACTTTCTTTTGGCTCACGTGTTAAAATTGTTAACCCAGAAACATAATTTCTGTGGAGCAATACGTTTGTCAACGAGGTGCATTTTGCATTGTTTTCCTGACCATAGGTGATGAGTTTGCCCATTGGTTTCAGCAGGTTGTAGGCCTTGTGGGTATCTGATCCTCCAAGAGGGTCCAATACTATGTCGAGTCCTGTATGGGAGACAAAATAAAAGTGCTCATATTAACATATATGCACAAATAACACACAGCAGAAGGCGGTGGGCATTGATCCAGATGTCTAATTAGAGACATTGGGCTCGATTTTCGTAGACAGCACAGACAGATCGCTCACCAAGTGCAAACTTCATGGTGCAGATGTGATTCCGCCATGTCAAGACTCGAGTGTGTGACAGTCGCGCCGGATTTAAAAGGAATAAAAGGAGTTGCTTAAATTGGACATGATTGAATGCTGTGACCACACCCACAGCGGCGGAGTAGTGTTTGGGGCTAAAAAGTTACTGAATTGATTTCAAGCCATTGAATTTCCCTCTACCCTCTCACCTTTTGGACTGATCTTGCGGACCTCCTCCACGTAGTCCTTGGTGCGGTAGTCGATGGGATGCGTGACGCCGGCCTGGCCGATGGCCTCGTGCTTGCTGGCCGATGCCGTGCCAAAAACTGTGACGTCCTTCACTGTTTTGCACAGCTGCGTGGCCGCCGTGCCTACGCCACCTTGTGGGGAACACAATGGTGTCAAATGTTAAAGGGGGAAGCAAATTGACTTTTAATTGATCCCTCATAATCAACGCGACAAGCCTAGATTCCCCGCCTTCTAAATCTTCTACTCAAAAGCTATGCTGATCTCTCTGATGAAATCATGTCACAAAAATATTATTAAGACGCCTCGGAACTGACTGAGAATCTGTCACCTTGAACAACCCAAGCAACATATGACATAAAAAATAATTCCATGCACACTTTTTAAGGCAAATAGAGTCCGCGTGATCGGTGTTATTCATTGTTTTGAACAAGGCAGCACATTTTGGTTTTGTGCTTGTAGGTATGCAAAGATCGAATTGTTACACAATCACATTAGGGAGCTGACACTCCACACAATGAGCTGGCCAAATGATGCATCTATTGCTTTGTTTTCTGGCTCATTCAAGGAATCCCACATGTCTGTTTTTTTCTACCAGTCGCACAAAAACAACATGTGGCACATTTTAAGTGGATATCTGTGTTTGCTCTCGCACTGTTTGAAAGCGCCATAGCCGTGTTTGCCGAGAAGTAATAGTTTACTGATAAGCGCGAGGTGGGCTGAAAGGGAGGTTGACTGCACAGGACTCGAAGTGAAAGACATCCATAAAGGTTATTCATGCCGACCCCGTCTAGCTTTGCGCATCTTATCGCAAAAAGCCTTTGAAAGAGCAGACCCGACCTTTACAGTGCGCGCGCGCGCGTGTGTGTGTGTGTGTGTGTGTGTGTGTGTGTGTGTGTGTGTGTGTGTGTTTTCCCCCTTGAGAGG
Source organism: Hippocampus comes (assembly GCF_001891065.2). Taxonomy (NCBI): domain Eukaryota; kingdom Metazoa; phylum Chordata; class Actinopteri; order Syngnathiformes; family Syngnathidae; genus Hippocampus; species Hippocampus comes. The sequence continues at coordinate 48,698 of NW_017805481.1, read as the reverse complement.
TTCTTGTCATCTTTGCAAATATATGTGTATTGATGCTGTTCTCATAATGGATATTATGCTGGTGTACCTGGCATGCATTTATACACCAATATTTTACGATCATCTTATTATTGTCACCGACTGACGTTTTGCAGTGGTGGGAGAGTTGTTGCTCTAAAAGCTGCCGTGTAAGAGCAGCACAATGGCTCCACTCTCGTTCTCTGTGGTGAGCAAACCCCCCCTGCACCCCCCCAAAAAAAAAGATGTTGCCAGGGAAACACGTGCCAAATTGCCAGCAATGAGCGAGCAAAAGGAGACATTTTCTTTTCAAGGTGAAGCCACAAATATTGTTTTTAGTTGACAAAAGACTGTCAGCATTGTGCTGGAATGTTTGTATGAATCAGGAAGCTAACTTAACACACACGTATGCACACAATGAGATATTTTTTTTAAATTAAATGTTCGATTTTCATTCCTAGTTTTGATGTGCTAACCAGTCGACCACCGTGCCGCCAGTTATATTATTACAACATTAATTTATTGATGTTTTTATTTTTCTATCATTACCGTGGCATTTGTTTGCCGATTGGCCTGGAGATAGACATGATTCTCCTGCCGGTTGATGACGTGTGTGACACCTATTCTGAGTACCGTTAAGTGCCCGGTAAGGAAAAAAAAAGGCGACCAAGTGTGAAGAATTTAGGCCATCAGATCAATTATGTTTCATGCAAGCACAGAAGGTACTATATGGTGATCGCTGTAAAGAATTAATCATATCTTAACACAAATCTGCCGCCGCCGCTGCTGCTGCTGCTGCAATAAATTGTGCGTAAACACCATCGCTCCACATTGGCGCGAAACAAAACGTTGACCTTCCGTCCAGACTTTAAATCAGCGCTCGGCCGACAGCTTAACAAAACAAGTGCGTGACGAACCATCAGATAACTTTGTACAGCGTGGGGACGCATAAACACGAACTTCCAGTCAGCGGAAGACCCAGAAGGTACCTGTCCCCCCCTCCCCCACTCCCTCCTTTCTCCCCGAGCCCTCCTCTTGAAGAGAACTCCTGACGGTGCGTCACAAGACCTGGGATCCTAGCCAGCGGGCCTCCTTGCGCGCTTTGAACTGACTTCGCTCGCACTTGTGCACATGTGCACAGATCACAGAGTTTAATCTGGGCAAGTATGCCGCCACTCCGGATGAAAGCTTCATTTGCTCCGTGGAGCCCTCTAAGTCTTGCACTAACGGGGACTCGAATCTTAACCTTATCCCGAAACCGAACCAAAATTCCTCCGACCACCACTGACGACTCTCACCCCGTTATCTGACTGCAGCCGACCCCGCAATAGGGCAGTGATATCTCATCCTTTTATAATCGATGATCCTATTGACTATCCCATCGAAGAACCGAGTTAACTCCGCCCTCCTTTTTATCCTACCCCCACCCCTAAATCAGTCCTTAACCCGAAGTCCATAACTATCACCAAACCTTAGATCCACTGTCAAGGCTGAGACAGCAGCCTAAGCGGATTCCTGCTGCTAATCGCATTGGCTCTCTTGAAATCAAATTGAAATGTTTACATTTGTTGTCCGCTTACAAAACATTCACGCATGTTGTTTGTTTTTTCCTCCTCAGTCACAGTAGAGCTTTTTGTTTCTCCCCGCCAATCCTGACATACTTCCGTCAGATGAGGAATTTGAGACAAAAACAAGGAGAAATCCACCAATGACACTAAGACGCTATTGTTTTAGTCGGAGCCCGACAACAGTGCATTAAAATGCTTGTCAGATTTATCGGAACATGACATTGAGATGGAGTGACTCATCTGCATCATCCTGATTAAGACCTACAATATCTTCATTTATATTCAAAGCTTCTGCCAAACTATGAGTGATTGTCATTGCCTCCCTTTGCATTTTTTGGGCCATGTGGGGCTCTTAGCGGTTAAGCTTGCATATTACAGGAATTTTATATCATTTGATGACCTGCAAACTATTAAATGATCGTTAAATTTGACAATATTTTTGAAAAAAAATAATGAATCTATTAACGAAGAATGTTTTATATTTTAACTACTCGAGTCAACATTCCATTTTATTGCTGTTTATTGAACATATTAAAAACAAAATTATTCCAATAATAATTCTATTAGGTTTGTTTTTGTTGATTTGTAAAATTCTTATGCTTTTTTTTTCAAAAATGTATCTTAAATTTTTGGATAAAAATTAATACTCCTGGGCAATTGTTTGTCTATGTGTGCCCGGATTAGAAAATGGATGGATGCATGGATGGATGGATATTACTCATTTTTTGGTAAAAATTCAATTCGACATGTTTTTTGACAGGCAAAATTTGGCCGCGTAAACATGAGGTAACCAAGAAATATACTCAGAGTAATAGTTGTTTAATTTTACAGTAGATTGTATTATTTCTATCAATGTTTTAAAAGAGGAATTGGAAGTTAGTCGAGCTATAAAGAAATGTCGTCGACCTCAGACTCTTTCCCCATATTCGATTTTATTTATTGTGCAAAACACCTCACTGGACTGAATGTCCTGGTCGCTATCTCAATGAAAATGCTTGCGAGCTGAGCCGTGACAGACTTGTTTGGCTGTGTCACTTCCTCTGCCATTTTTTTTTCTTCGACTTTTACTTGAGGAACTTTCACAACCCGTCATTTGCTTGCGGCAGCCTACGAAGGAATGAAAAAGAAAAAAAAAGAAAGAAAGAAAACAGCTCCCAACGACCGACACGGGCTGCGTTACAACTTCAACAAAGCCTTTTATTTCCCCCTCCTTCTCGTCGTCTTCTCTGCAGCCCCAGCTCAGATGCCAGAGTGATGGGAGCTTGCTTGTCAACGTGCACTCTTTGCACTGCTATTACTCCGCATTATGTAAGCCTGGTATTTTTTTTTTTTTTTTTGTGGGCTGCACAGGCAAAGCTCGGAGAGCAAATTAACGTTCTTTCTGCCTCTCTCAAAACTCTTAGCAGGCAGCATGTGCAGGAAGCCAGTTTGAGTGTGGTGAAGGCAGGCTGCCCGTAGATTTCCCGAGGAAGGAATGTCACGCCGGTAATTCAGACTATCTTGTTTGTAAAACAGCATGACTATTTATGGAGGGAACGTGCCTGCCTAAAGAAAAACACATCGATGGCGATCTTGTTGCCCTCTCTTTCTTATGCAACCCATACACGCATAAACGTGCCCACGCCAAGTTTTAATTTTATCTCAAATTTATAACGCCGACGAGGGATTCCCAAATTTACCCTGCACCCTTATTCTCAATCCCAAAACTAACTCCCAAGTCTAAACTTCCCTAATCCCAGCCCTTTGACCCTCCGTATCCTAAACCCCGTAACACTAACCCATTTCTCCTAAGCCCGACACTCCATAACCACAGACACTAAAACCCTAACCCCTAACCGTCCCTGGTGATGAAGCGTGACAGTTTAAATTATGTGAATGACTAAAACACACACGCAGGTGTCCGTAATACGCATCAGACACACCTGCCAGTGTGTGCGGTGGTAAGAATGAGGCGAGAAGGTGGGGGGGGGGAGTAGGGAAGGGAGGGTGGTGGTTGGTTTGGGTAAACGGGGAGTTTCGGAGGGTTTAAAGACTGCTGGAATGAGAACGCTGGCATGACTAGAGCGGTAGTTCAGAGGTCACCCTGGTTTCCCTTCTCTTATCAGCGCAGCTGATGCGCCGGCGGCCATGCCAGCCAGGCCTGAGGAGCGCTGACGGTTCAACGGCTCTGCCCGAACGACTCCCCACTTTGCTTGGTGATCACAGTGAATTAGCCCAGCATTGCAGACAGTTGCACTTTCTACTGAAGCCTCAGGAGGCTTACCCACGTGAGCGACATTGTGAACTGCTAAATAATGGATGGAAAAAAAAAACACGTGTGCTTAGAGAATACAATGTATAAATGATTGAAAGTAACTTGATTAAAAAAAAAAAAAAAAACAGCCGTCATTCCTGAATTCTGTCAGTCATAATCTGCCAACCAAAGGAAGGATAACATGCCTGAGGGCCTGACTGAGGTCGTGAACGTGTGCACGGGATTTAAATATACAAGCAGAGGCTTTGACTAGACGTGTTCTACCTAAAAATAAAAGGAATAAAATTTTTTTTAAAAAAAACGAAAAATTACACAAAATGTTGAAGAGTGTATGTAACACTCTATAGTATTGGAATGTTAAATAAAACATTTTTTTCCACATAAAGTACATTTTTGTCACACATATGGCCATTGTGTTGGTCATTTTGGTGTGCCTTAGTCATCCGTTTTAAGACAGACATAAAGACTGATCTCAATTCCTCTCAGCTCATCAGTACGACACTGATATTAATCATTCCTCATAGAAGATAAATAATCTCCAGTCTGTCTATCTCAAGTCTGTACTTGCAAGTCAAAGCAAAAAAAAAAAAGACCTGTCGGCTTGAATCTCAAAAACATGTCAGTCGAATCACCACTGTACATTTTTTAAAAATCAAATTGTATTTATTTTTATAATACTTAATTTCGTTCCCCAAAAACAAAAATCCTAGTTGTGAATGTAATCTTCCACAGACAATTGGAATAAAGTGATTCTGATTCTAGTTGTATGTTATTTCAAAATTCATTAAAAAAAAGGGAATAAAAATGCCCAAATAAGTATTTTTGTTCAAATTCCACAAAATTTCTGTTGAAAGAAGGTGCTTGGTTTGAAGGTGCAGACGATGCTCACTCCCTTCTTAATGAAAATGTTTGTTTGTACACAAAAAATGCCTTGAATGCAAAGAGAATTTTTGACCACAAAAATATATGCCTCAAACTGTGGCATAATGATGTGAAAAATTCAATCATCACTCCGTCTGGGATACAAAGTTACACTTACTGAAAGCAGGAAGTGGTCATAAAATAGCCCAAAGCAAGTCATTGAGCCCTGTATTGCTTGAGATGTTAGGCAGGGACATTGTCAGAATGACGACTTCCAGAGCTTGTGTCTGTGAAATAAAATCTATTCTGGTTGTTTCTAAAATTGTATAAAAGTAGACAAGAAACAAACCATCCTTTAAAAAAAAGCAACAATGTGGCAATATAGTAGACAGAAAACACAAACATTAATTTATGAAAAGCAAAACATGTTCGCGCGTGTGTTGATTTGATCCAATTAACCCTACATCCTAATTGTGCTAAACCCTCCAAAACCAGTAATGCAAATACAACATTATGCATGTACCCCCCCCCTGCTCTTTTGGCATTTTGTATTTGTGTACAGGTATGTCCTAAATGTGTCTTTTCTTCAAGTGTCTTTTCTGCGATAGCACTTGACTGACTGACTCCAACTATCACAGACATTTCTGATGTGTTTTGACTCACTTGGCCAACAAAGACGATTCTGATTCCAACGATCATCCGCATTTACTCTAGCGCGCACATTTCGACATTCTTTCATGAAGCAGCTGCATGGAAGTCTTCCGATTAGGCTACTAGAGCCAGAACGAGGCGGCTTTACAACCAGTCCAGATTGAGAACATATGCTTGTGCTTTTCCGTCACGGGAGCCCTGACACAAAACCAAAGTGGCGTCACGTCATCATTGGACCGTATGCAGGAATGTGTAGGGTGGGTGTGGTGCTGTAATAGATGCCAAGCGAAGGGTTCACAAACGCCGGGCACCGGTTCAGGGAGAGGTCAGAGAGGAAAAGCCGGTCACAGTGGATGGCTCTCGCAAAGACAGATCCAAATGTCAGCGGGACCTGACCACACCCAAATTCCCTCAGGGGGGGTGACACAAGAGGGTTAGCGAGAATACGTTACGCCAGCGACGGATATGGCGGAGGTCTTGCCGGGGGAGTGGAGGAGGATGCAGATGTGCGCAACGGCGGGGAAGAGAGGCACGGCGGGAGGAAATACAAAAAGCTATTGTTTGGCAAATAAAGAGGACAGCGGTGGCGGTAGGGACATGAGGGAGGCAGCTGAGGACAGTTTACTCTTTCTTGGGCTGGACGAGGTGCTTTTGCGGGTCATGTGACAGGCAAAAGTTCACCAAACTTTTTGAAGAAAATGACATTTGTCATTCATTGACACTGTTTCGGTGAAGCTGCCTAGCAAAATGCAATCGCCCCATCGCCCGTACAGAAAATGTCGCACCCAGGAACTAACCTCATTAGCTTCACTGGCTAAAATTGCTATAGTCTAGAAGTTGACAATCTTTTGAGTTAATGTTGGGCAAAAGCGTAGCCTATGTAAAAATATGAACCTTTGGTACATTGTGACTTTCTAGGCTGCATTTCTGTCATGTGGCTTTGTGAAATGTCACTTAGCCTTGTTTACACCATTTTCCTTTTTAAAGATCAACAGGTTGTACAAAGACCATGCATTACCATCTCCAAAATTGATTCTGGCATGTGTTCTAGCATCCCACTCCACATGCTACAAAGACTGTAGTTTAGGCACAACCTTTGGAATTACAATTATAAAAGAAAACCACGCTCATATTGTAAATATTTATAGAGGTAGTCCTTCACTGGTTTGTTTAAAAATTAGTGATTAGCAGCTAACAGCCACCAGAGCAGATGGTGGCCGTCATCATCCATTTAGTTGCTAGCTGCTACGTTTCTTGTCAAACATGTCCAAATACTTGCCTGGATTGTTAACATTGTTTAGATTATGACATGATGCTTGAAGTATTCAAAACACAACATTTAAGCAGTTTTAATTAAATACTTGTAATGCTAATACCATAATGCTAAAACTCGGTGGTTACGAACAGCATGGAGTATCTTGAACTAAACAGTTTTAGGTGAATGCTTGTAATGCTAAAATGCTAACACTGAATACCTCCATGACCAGCAAAATCTATTACAGCTGTACACCGAAGAAAACTAAAACCACAGTAATAAACTAATCGTTCAATAATTAGCTGTGTTCATTGTTTTAAGATTCACAGTGACACTGTGTACATATTCAGTATCATTTACATGTATTTGTCGCAATCTGTCTCGCTTTTTTATGTGTTTAGTGTTGATGGAACATCTCTCAGAATAGTCACTCCGATCATAAATCTCAATGTCGGGATAGGTGGGGTTTCAGGTTTGTGACCTCAGTGTTGCATTGTGACTCTGTGTGTGTCACCACGACTTCATTATTTTGCATCCTGGCTCCACCTTAGCCGATAGGGCAGGAATGCAGAGTTGCACGGGCATGCTGCCGCTGTTTATTTGGCTGCTTTCACTTCCACGCAGTCACTGGATGGCTTGTGACGAACCCCCCTTTCCCCCCAAACACCCTGTGTATATGTAGATGTAAGAGCTTAAAAAAAAAAGTAGTTGGATAATCTCTCAGCTCATCATTTGTCCCAGGTGATATTCAAGTGTTCTGAGAGGGAAAAAAATAGGACCGTTCCAGAGGACATTGACTTGATTTCCCAACGACCCCCCGCCCCCACACACACACACACACACACACACAAATCATCTGATTGGGGTTGGCACTAAAAAAATACAGTACAGTACCGGTATATGCACAGTACTTGGAACGGTGACATCAAAATGTGAGGATTTGAGATGAAAACAGCTTTGACTGAAAAGGGTTGCTTGAACTAGTGGCTGTAACGGCGATGTTCCAAATGATCATGTGACGGACCGATTGGTTTTTCATCAAGACCGTAAAATAAGACTATTGGGAGTCATAAAGTACGTAATCAATAATGCTTCCACTGATATAATATTGCTGTATCAGGGCTGTTTCTAATATTTACACCCTGTCGCCAAACATCATCACGAAGACAGATTATTCATGTTGAATTTTTATTAACAATATTTTTACCCCGTTATGATAAATATCAACACAGCGTTCATTTGCATTATTGCCACCATATCCACCTGGGCGAATACATTGAGTTAACTATATGAATCCTCGGGCGTTATTTCCTTGGTAATATTGCAAACATATGAGAGTTAAGAAGGTAGCAAGAAAAAACAGCCTCGCTCCTTTGGCGGTACCGCCTGTCACCGCCGATACCTTTAATCTCTCGAATCACAGAACATCAGGAACAATTTTTGACAGGTTCAGCTGGTAGGACCTCCCACCGACTCACAGCCTGAGGCACCATATGAGCCCACTGCTGTGTCGATTTCACACTCTGCTCCAAGTACTAGTAGTAGTGTGCTCTGCTGCAATCAAAATACTGTATTGATTTTGATCAGGTCCAGCTTTGGAGACTGAAGGGAGTTATTTACTGTTAACTTTGCTGAACCTATGGTGGAATATCCAACACCGTAAAATAGACAAATAATATTCATCCCTTGTTTTTCAAGATCTGAGCATAAGAATAGTAAGCAGAAGCAGGGCAAAGAAGCAACAAAAGCAAAAAAGAAGGAATTGGACAGCTATTAAGACAGAACAGCGGAGCCAATTCAGAATTTCTGCTTGACAGGGGATTTTATCACCTCTTTTCAAATTTATGATTGATTTTACATACAAAAAAAACTTTAAACTGCGAACATTTCGGGTGATGATTACACTCAACTACAAATAAGTCATGCTAGTAATGTAGCAGCCGTAGCTAATGTGGACTTGTTTACAGTGCTAATGCTAGCTAAGTATTGGTAATAATAATAATAATAATAATAATAATAATACATTACATTTATAAGCGCCTTTCAAAACACTCAAGGACACTTTACAATCAAAACAAGAACAATAAAACCACAGATAAAATTATAAATAATAAAAGGAG
>NW_017805481.1:10886-39840 GCF_001891065.2 Hippocampus comes | reverse complement strand
AAAAACGGTGCAATGCAGGCGGGGAGCCCGATCACCGGAAGCGGAGCCCAAGAAGGGCTGAGCACCGCAGCAGTCCCCCCACGGGCAGACGGAGGAGCGACAGGACGGTCCACAGCAGCGTAGCCCAGACACAGGCCCCGTCGACCCCCACCACGGGGCGCAGAGGGGCGGAGAAGGCACGGAGCACCGTCCGACAGCCGAACAGGCAGGACGCCGCGACAGCGCGACCGAGGGCAACCGTGCGACGACCGACGGTCCAAAACCACAACGAATTGCGACAGGAGAGGAGGGTTTCTCCCATGACGAGAGTAAACCGTAAAAAAACCCGTAAAACAAACGCTAAAAAAGAATAATAGCGGGTGAGCAGCGGCAGCCAGACGCGCCAGCGTTCACTCAACCCGGAAGTGCTGCTGTTTTGTTGAAGCTGGATTTGCGTTCTTTGTGACTATTTAACACAAAGCTTAAGCCAGGAAACTAGGTAGCGGTGTTTGAGTGACTTTAGTCAGAGATTCAGAAGTATTAGTGAAGTGAAGTTATATTCAAATGTTGCTAGCAGTTCTAAGACTGCAAAGTTCCCCTTTAACAGTCTCAATTGACAAGTGCCATTTAGATTCGACTGTACATCGCTGATGTACTTTTTGTAATGACAGCTGGCAGGCCATCCTTGAAAAACTGCCTCAGCTATCCTACCACATCTCCCAGCCTCTCTCCATGAGAAAACCACATTTTGACAATATTGTTCGTGAAAGACGTCTTATCCCCATATGGCTTTCCCGGGGATGCGAGACATCAGCTGCATGCAAACATTTGTGATGCAGGCCGTCGCTCATTTCTCAGGAAACAACGTTGCATTGGTTTCTACTCTAAACTAGATACACCTGGGCAGAAACGCAGCTCCAATTTCATTCCTGGCCTCTCGTCTTGTTCCATGTACACCCACACTCTGTCCCCAGCGCCTCTGGATCCTGTTCCTGCTCCGATTCCCTCACCACAGTCAGAGGACGAAAATTCAACAGGCGGCTAAGTAATGCATTTTCCTGCTCTCCAGCTGCATGGAGCTGCAGCAAAATCAAATGTTCTCATTGGGCTTGCTGCTTTACACCCCAAAACAGGTGTGAACACTTCCACTAGCCACCCCAGCTTTCTCCCACCAAAGCCCGTTCCCAACTTTAGCCTCCGTGAGGGCGATCCTAATGTAACCAATGGAATTTGGCGGATTTCAACAAGGTCTTGCTGTGGAAATCCCATGTCTTGACTCAATGGAGGCACAGTAGAATTCACTATTTGACTACCCGACTTATTTACTGCCTAAACTGGCATCCAGAGAAATCGAAACAGGAAGTCGAAGACTGTACTGCACCAAAAAAATTGGTTAAAGAGGGCGAAGCAATGCAATAATCTTGCCAAGTGGTGTAAGGTTCCTCAGGGATGGTGAAGTATGAATGAAAGGTTCAATACGTCAATGCGGAATTGTCACAAGGCCTCTATCACATGCCGGCACGGCTCATAATTCTCAACATATTTAGTTGCAGTTGGCTTTCAAAACTTGACTGTGAAACAGCTCACCACAGAGCCTCAGGCTGTTTTCTTTATTTTATCTTGTTGGCATCTTTTGAGAAAAAAAAAAAAAACATGCGTTTGTATTTTCCGATGGCTAACATTCCCAAAATGACTATACTGTATAATGTCAAAGGCACTTGACAACGGAATGTTCATATTCCACATCAAGTACATTGCTCAGAAAGTATCAATTCGCTTTGCCTTAAGTCATTTTAAAGAGGGCGATGTGCACTACGCGTCATTCCTACCTGCGGCCGAGTGGATGAGGATGCTCTGGTTGGGCCGCAGGTGACCGAAGTCAAACAGCATCATGTAGGCGGTGATGTAGTTGACCGGTATGGCGGCGGCCTCCTCGAAGCTCATCCCCTCCGGCATGAGGAAGGTGTGGTTGGCGGGCACCGCCACCACCTCTTGCCACAGGCCGAAGCGACTCAGCACCATCACCTGGTCGCCCACCTGGGAAACAATGACAATTATGTGGATGAAAAGACTAGAACGGTGATTACCAATGTGAAAAGAAAAAAAAATACAGTCATGAAATGATGAAATTTCCCCAAAATGGTCCGAAAGCATGTGCTGCCGCTAAAAACCTGACTATATTTCTTCTAGGCCTTTAACGGAGCCACGGGGTGGAGCTTATCCAGTTTTTTAATAATTCAGCCCCAGAGCCAGTTTAGTATCGGGGCTTGGTACCCATCCTTATTCAACATACTTACTTGACACCAATGACTACAAGCCAAGGCTTTGGTTAACACTGAAAAAAAAAAACATCAATCGTATTTTTGGTGACATTTTTGTTTGTTTATGTGCCATGAGATTTTTCCAAATGTGAATGATGTGCCTTGGCTCAGTTAAGGTTAGGGAGACTGTGGTTGATCTGTAGTTGAGCTTTAATGACGACCAGGTTTCATCCATTCTGCTTTCTGTTCCTATTTACTTTTGGCGGTGTGAGCGCTCGAATTCTTGCCTGGGTTCACTAGCAATCAGCATTACTGGCAGGACGGGTGCCAAGCATTTCCGCCGCTGACATTGCAGCGTGTTTTGACTCTTAAGATTGCCGCAAAAAAATACTTTATCAGCACGCCAACGCGTCAGTTTTAAAGTGATACACTCACAATTGATTAAGTTGGATGCAACGTCAGCCTTAAATTTAGATGGAAACGGAGCCTCGTATCGGGCTAATACATGAATCCGTGGTTTTTACAGTGAAAGCCTTTTTTGACGGGGTCTGGATCCTGCCCCCGTGGGTGGTTTTTTTGGTCACCACAAGGGCAGACATGCAAAAATGCAGCCCAGCCTTGAAGGCTTTGCTCTGCGCAAAAGAATGAAAAACAGAGACAGCTCTTTTGCAACTCTTGTTTGTTGTCTCGCGCCGAAAGGGGGAAAGCTACAGAGCGCTGCAAAAAGGCAAAATGAGGTGACACAGAAAGTGTCAACGCTTGCAACAATCCAGATTACATGCTGGTTAATCTGCACATACAAGGTTCATTTATTCATCACTGTTCCAAACATTGTTTCAGTCATGTAGGTTTGAGGATAAAATATTTACGACGCAATTTATTGGATTCATCACATGGATATAAGCGAGGAGCCTCAATTTTTTTTTTTAGCTTTGAGCCTTTTGACCCTTTGGGACCACCATAATTGAAGCTCGGGTCCAATAAAATCAGTCAAAACAGTCCTACACATCCGAATAATTAAATCTTGCCCATCGCGAGAGTCTAACCTGCTGGAAAGTGCCTCAATCGGCCTTCTATCCTAAACTGCGAACTTTGTCTGGGGTTTTGAGGCTCCACATCCAATATGTTGTTCTGTGTCACTTTTATCAAACCATAAAACCATAGCGTGATTGTCAAGGAACGAGCCGGTTGCCTCGCCCCCGTTCGATGACTTGTGGTGACAAAGACTTGCATCCATGTGTATGTAGAAAATGATTGCCTTTGTCAAAGTGGGTATGTACGGGTATGGACACTCTTTTTGAATTGTTTCAGTCATGTCGGGGTGTCTGACGAATTACGATGCATCGGTTCATTGATGAGGTCTTTAGCGCATAAGCGTGTAAATGTGTCGAATTGCTGTCCACTTCCTCTTTGTTGTCACTCGGTTCTTATCAAAGCAGGATCCGCCACTGACTGCGCAACGAGCTTTTGCTGTAAACTTCCCTGTTGCGCCGCCACTGCACAGTCCAATCAGGAAGGCCCGCTCAAGGGACACAGGAAACAGAGACAACTGCGGCCTTCGAGCCCTCTTCCTGTTTTCTTCCTCCTTTTTATAAAAGACTCTCCCTCCTCCTCTCTGCAATCCTCACTTTTTTTTCTCTTCCCTTCTTTCTCTTTCACTTCCCGACACCAGAACAACTTTCGAACGTTTTGCTTCTCCATGAGTATGCGTCCCCTCCTGTCTTTCGATTTCTTAATCCCCGACTGTCTCATGCTCTAAGACTTCGTCCTCCCTGTCAAGCAGACAAGACAATGGGGGCCCATCTTCTCCCCCCCCCCCTCCCCTGGCTTCCCTCCACTCATCATCGGCCCTGCCAGGTTTCTTCCCCATGGCTGAGCAGAAGACAAGCGGCTCTCCTCCTGGGAACAAACCCGCTCCATTCGGCCCCCTCTAATGGTCCGGAGGGAGCCATGCGCCTTTCTGTCTATCAGCTCCAATTAGAGACAGCTCCCCTCTTTCTTCCTTCTCTATACAAATGACGCTTTCCCTTTTCCATTCCTTTGTTCGAACATGCTGACTCTGGGGGGGTGTGCTTGAACGCATTGGACCCGCTGGTTCACTTGGTAGAACAATGCAAGACAGCGGTAGTCGTGGTGGTGGAGGTGGTGCTGGTGACGGCATTTACGGGAAAGCGACATGACTCAGGCAGCCATTTCAAGCGCTTCTTCTTCTTATGTGCCCACGTACAGCATGTGAGGAGCACTCAAGGCCAAGTGAGACAGCCTTGTGACACTTGCAAAACACACACATGCACGCGCACTCACACGCACACACACACAGGTCTATGCATGCACGCTTAAGCACATTTTTGGGCATCTAGCACAGTCACTGTCAGGGTCAAAAAAGACGCTTCCAGTTAGCCGCATATGCATTAACTGACTTCATCAAATGGTGATTCAATTTGGGGGCGGTATGCAGGTCAGCGGCTTTGTAGGTTGACGAGCTCAGCGGAAAACCAAGGATTTTTGGCCAAGGCCATATGAAGCAAGGTTTTAAATTTGGTTTGGAGTTTGTTTGTTTTTAACTTCTCTTGTCACATTGTTAACTTCTTCATGGAACCAACCTTCCATTTATTGTTTTATATGTCAAAGTGGCATAGTAGATAAAGAGTGGCTCTCGACACAATGCGGTGGCTCCATTAATTCATTGGCAAAGTATGCTCGGTCACTTTGTGATAATGGGGGAATAAAATGGGAAGAACACAAAAAGCTTCAATCCAACAATTGTATTTCAGTAGGCGGGGCACACCCAAAACCGGTTGCCAGCCATTCGCAGTAAATGTGTGAAAATTAATATATTCATGAAGGCGAACGCACCCTCGCACCACCTTTTTCAAACGTGGATGCTTCGCCATGTCTAAGAATCTTGTTTTGTATTCGGGCTCATTTGGGCAAATAGCCGAGTAGGACCCTAAAGTGGCCAACTTCCTGTTTAATGTTCATCTGTCAAACTGGTGCCGGGGCTGATTTTTTTTTTGTTTTATTCCATGCATTTTTCACCAGGATGCATGTGCATGAAACACTGAGTGAGTCTTTATGTGAAAGCCCCGCCCCCCCTCAAAAAGAGGCAAATCATTTGCTGTATGACTGATATTAATGTCCTAGATGGCAAAGTCGCTCCATCTGGTCGCCAAGGTGTTGTACTGCTGCATCATAAGATGTAACAATGAGGTGCCACGCCCTATTTGCATGCAGCAGCAATCGCCGTTCTAAGGAACTCCCTAGGTGCTGCTCTTTTGCACTTGACTGGTTTTATTATGCAAATAAAAAGCACTGTTACACTTCACTTATGTTCGGATTATGCAGTCAGTAAATAAGAATCGGACAGCACATGGATAAGGTTGAGCGGGGATATCGTAACTGACAAGGGGAAGAAGATGGAGTGGTCTTTGTAGAAAAGAATGGAAATTTAGATAAAAGGGAGGGCTGGAGGAAATACCAGAATGACAATGCGAGCCAGGGGTAATTGAGAACATCTGGGTGAGATCCGACCAATAGTTGCAAAGCAAAGGGCTTGGAGTGTGGAATGGAAAAAAAAGGAGAATAAAAAGTGCTGATGCGCTGCGTCACAAGAGTTTCGATGTGATTCGTGATTTTTTTTTTCCTTGCTTACTCATTGTCACACTTTTCCTAAAAAAAGGCTCCTTCTTAGCTCATTCTGGATGACTCGTCGCCAAAGTCTAACCATCAGGGCACTTTTTAAGTGTTGCTGCGCTTAGTGAAATACAAGAAGAAGACAAACAAAGAAAGGGCCAAGAGAGAGCGTGCCGCATTCATCACTTTCTGCAAAGTAAAAAGAAATTTGAATTCAATAGACCTCCTCAAACTTCAGTGCGAGTGGCGCTTTGGGCCTTCTTTTTTTTTTTTTTTTTTTTTGCTGATGTCAAACACTTTTTCTATTACTTTAGCAGGCAACCGGCGCTGGGACCACACTGGACTCATCCACATAACCTCAGTGTAAAGCCGTACACCAGTCACTAATTATTAAACCGCACTTCCATCAAGTCGTACGAGTCGAGTTTGGTTTGGAAGAATACATCCTGAAGCGTGAGAGCAATATCAGGCTCACAGCACGGCAATGCAGTGACGTTTTTGGGCATTAGGGAAACCATCAAAAAGACAAAACACATTCCTCAACTGAAGTGAAAAATATTGTGGAGTGTCATTTGTGGGTTTTGTTTCTTTTATTAGATGGCAAGTCACTTCCTGTTTCGGGGATGATGACCATGCAACCTTTGACACAGCAGCAGGACGTTTCCATCAAAAGGCAAAAAGAGAGAATAAGTTACTCCTTAAATAATTTGTCCTTCTGTTTGTTCGGATGTTCCGATGTTTGGAAAAGACCCTCCTATTGTAATTTGGGGTGGGAACAAACACTGTTTTAGGCCATTTGTTTGTTCAAAAGCAAGTTACTTCCTGGTTCACAAAGAGGTCACAGTTCTGTTGAACCAATTTCTTGTTTTTTTTTGTCCTTTTTTTTTTTTTCAAAATTTAACTGGGTTCCTTCTGAATATACATTTAATCTGGTCAGACAGTTTTGCTGAAATCGATTCTTTTTTTTGTAATCCTGTGAGCTAACTACTTGTTACCAAGTGTGGCTACATAGATTAGCATAGCTAGCCATCTTGGCGTAGGCAACAATTCAGGACATCTTAGAATTTTGTGTTCTGTCTTCTTGGCATCGACAATCAGTATTTTTGGTACTCTTCACAATGTTTGGCGGAGCAAACATGGGAAATCGCATACTTTTTACCATTTGGGTGTAAGTCATAGCCATTTGGAGGCTGTTTATTACATGTGTGTGGCTTGAAAGCGGCTGTTGCTTTTTGTTATGCTTTCACAACAGCATGTTTTCAGTTGCGTACTGACTCAAAGGCTTGCTGTCAGAAAGTCTTTCAAACATGTGGTTAGAGTTGTGAAAGTTCCAATGCGGACCTAAAATCAAAGCCAGTCCTCTCTACTAACCCAGAGAAGAAAAAAAAAAAAACAACAACAACAAGAGCTGCTCAGACCCAACCAAGCTCCACTTTTGCCTTTGGGTGGTCGGCAACATTTGCTTCGTCAAAGTGCCAAAAGATCTCATAGATCTCTTTCCATTAGCTAGATTGCCTCATAATTCTATAAGCGAGGGCGTAGGCGATGACAAGCCGTGTTGTTTGCGTGTTGACCTTTAAATCCAATCAACATGACTGACAATGTGGAAAGAGCCTATTGGGTATTTCACACACTCAAAAGGTTGCCGGCTCTACTGTGGTGTCCGGCTGACCCGTCACCAATTGTAATCCAATTAGGCGCCAGCGATGCCCCCCTTTTCCCTCCCCATCCCCTCATGTCGGTTTAACCCACCACGCCCACACAAACTGTTCGTTTAAAACATCGTGGAGGGGATCGACATTTATGTCATGTGAACAAATGGGCTCTGATGACAAAACGAGTGAGTCATTGACGGCTTAATGGTAGCCTGTTTACTTTGTGGTTTAATTGACGAAAACTAACGGTGATGATGCCTTTGAGTGTATGACTTATCATGTTTAGTGTCGATTTACACTGTGAGGAACACCTGTTCCCATTCCAGATATGTGCCATATACCTAAAATAACAGTCAAACAAATGTACTGTGACTAAAATGTGGCTAACAACACTGTAAAACACTTAAAGGGCAATGTTATAGTCGGTGTGCTGTTTGGGTTAAACATGCATGATGCTAACATGTGGCTAAGAGAGGCTATCATAGCCAACACTTGTTACGTTTAAGGCACACGCTTCTGTTGAAGAACACCCGTTTTCTAAAGCTGAGCCTTGATTGGTTGATTCCTGAGCCCTGAGCAACTGTGATGTCATTTGCAATTGCTTGCAAGTGGAAAAATGGATTTTACTGCTTAACTCATATTCCACAAATGCAAGATTAATCAGAATACCATGTTTAGACGAGTGAGGCTGAAAAGAAAATTTGGGGGTTGAATTCCCCTTTAAACATGCACACTGCTTGCATGTAGCTAAGAGGTTACATTATATATATATATATATATATATGCATACACACACTATACAAAGCCCAGTTGGGTTTATCCCTCAATCCCCCGCCCCCATATTGGTGTTTAAGTCAATCAGGACTAAACTTAAAAACACATATGCTAACAGAGGCTAATATATCTTAAAAACGGCTTATACGTGCTACATGTGTCTGGTTTGATTGGGTTTTAGAACACAGTACAGCTGAAACTACACGTAAGCTTCTATTGAATATACTTGATCGTGAAGGCACACGGTTTTGTGTTTGCTCAGTAACCTTTTGGTTATAAATACAAAGTGACAGCCACTCCACAAATGTAAAGTTGATCATTTATAGAGAAGCCGTTATGTCCAGTACAGTATAGTACTGTACAGTGTCTTATAAGCATGGTGTGGCCACATGGGTTAACCACGCCCCAGTTGTTCTTCATCAGCCAACTCTCAGCCTCTCACAATAATTAGGCCAATGTTCTGTGATGGCTCAACCCCACAAATGGGGATTTTTCCTCCCGATTCAAAGACAAAAAGAAGACAGTTGCACAATAAGGATGGAAAGAGTGGCCAAGTTGCCTGTTTGTCAAAGGCCAATTTATTCTATTTGGTCAGTGAAACGAACTCGTGTTTTGCCATTTTGGTTGAATAATGGCGAGTTAGTGAATACATCAAGGGCGAGGTGGGGCTCATTTTGCTGCACCTTGCTAATCTCGGTGCGCCACTGTTTCACCTAACAAAAGGCGTCAATAACTCCAGCTCCCCTACGGTTGTCAAGCTAGACTAGAGCACGGCACCCGGTCTCCAGCGTTAACAAAATAAAATGCCTCATGAAATTGTTTGAGTCCATTTGACGTCAAATGCCTACAAAGGCGTCGTTCGTGACCATCAAATGCTTAAACGTGTGAAAATACGCTTAAAATCGCTATTTAGTCGAATCTGGCGACAAATATATACAACCTGACGTTCAATTCGCTTGACACATGGTGACTATTTTGAACGCACAACTTAATTTCCGGTTATATCCCGGAAATACCTTGGTAGCTTGACGCGGCTGTATTCCACGCCTTGGCGCACCGCGTCGAAACGCAATTAAAAATTATAATGCAAATACAAATTAAACTTCTAAAACGAAACAAAAAATACCTTAATTTGCCTTTTGCTTTCGCCAAACTAGACAACTTTATTGAGCTTACGTCGCGTTCACTAAAAGTTGCCGTAAGGCAAAGTGACAGCAGCAAAGAGTGAGTGAATGGCGCGAGGGGCGTGGGCGGGTCGCCCGTTATCCCCTGGCCGTTGTAGGCAATCTGGACCATCAATTTCGAGAAGCATTCGAATTCCATGCAGATTTAGACACTCTAACTCACCGATGCATCCATCTTTGCACCATGTGGAACAACAAGTGTTTTCTCTCTGTCTACAATATGTACCTAAGGCAGGACAAATTGTATTTTTGGGACATAAATGTCCTTTTTTAGTTGGATTATGACGACAGAGTCGGACGGAGTCAATGCATTAATCAGGAAAATCATCATACTGTCCAGCACCGAGCAGCCGGACACGCCCATGTAAAAATCTACAGCATGCAAGATCAAGATGTGCAGCATTTCATTCTCTCGTTTAAGTATTTGTAAAGGTGGAATGGATGCGTTTGTGCTTACTTTTCTGTCCGTCACCTCCTCCCCGACAGCCTCCACCACCCCGGAGCACTCCATGCCGGGGCTGACCGGCGGTGACGGAAGCCTGTCGTAAAGCCCCTGGCGCGCCATTAGGTCGGCGAAGTTGAGCCCGCACGCCTTGACTCGCACCTGGACCTCGGCCGCCTTTAGGGACGGTTTGCCCTTTTTGACTTGCAGCTTGACTTTGTCGTAGCCGCCGTAGCCGGTGAGCACCAGGGCGCGATACGTGAACGCCTCTTCTTCGGGGACCTTCTCGGTCGTCGCTGTCGCCGGGGCAGCTGCGTCCGCCGCAGCCGCGGACGCGTCGGCAGCCCCGGCGGCCGCAGGCTCTACCTCCGTCTTGGGCTCCTCGGTGGGTTTGGAATCCTGTTTCTGGTCCACGGCGTTTTGCTGCTGGACAGGTGCGTCTTCTCCAGACATGTTTGCAAATAAGATTTGGAAAGGTAAAGACAGTGACTTGTTTTTCTTTAAAAAGTGTGCGTGAACCTGGAGTGGTCTTGCAAAATAAAACAGGGTTGCACGGAGTCTTTTCTTGTAGCAGTCACTAAAAAAAAAAACGACACAGTGTGCTGACCGGTGGAGAGGAGTGGTGGCTGTCAACGCCCGGCTCAGGCAGTGAGAGTGAGTGGGACGAGACGGAGGCCGACTGGAAAACACGGAGAGCTGATCAAATTCGCGGATTCCTGCGTGCGTGATTGGCTGGATTTGGGTTTGCAATGGGTCGGGCTTCGACGCCAATCTATAAACCATTGTAACAGGCATATGGATTGCAAAATAAATAAACCGGTTCAGGACAAATTCTGTCGAGATACCAAATTTCTGTCTTGAGGCTATTCTACCTAATCTATTGGGTCACCGTCTTGGTAATTGGGCAAGAACAACTTCAAATTCATGTTCAGTTCGCTGGGTACATACACACACGCAAGGTCTCACACCTTTATGGACAGTTTATATTCTTCAATGACTCAAATGTGCTTGGTTTTGGAATTTGGGAAAAAAAGCCCATGTGAGTACAGGAAAAATATTAGAAACAAATTTCGGTACAAATTAGTCTTACACCACCGCAAACTACATCCACAATAATTAACACATTGTTCAAAAATAAATACCTCTCATCATACTAAACTTAAGTGTCTTATGTTGTAATTTTGGATGGAGCGACTAAAGCTTGCAAAACTACATTAAAGAGCCCCTTCAAGTGAATTCAAAGATTCCTTTCTCAATACATAATTCATGTTTGAAGACAACTGCCTATAACGTGCAAAGACTGACATTTGTGTCCTACTTAGTTGTGCAGATACAGTGTTAAACTGTTTCTCAACATTTCAGTAGTCCTGATTTTTTGGGGGGAGTGGGGGCGTGGGTAAAACCTGGCCTTGACTTGGGCCATGGTATGAGTCACTCATCCCCACTTGAAAGAACTTGAATGTCTTGAAGTTGATGTGCAGTTAGCTAGCTAGCTCTGCCTACTCCCGAAAAAAGGACTGGATCATCGACTGGCGTGGCCGCCTTACTGTTTCATTGTCAATTGAGAGTGTGCCCATTTCACGTAGAGATAGGCAAAAGAGTGAAGACATAAAAAATTAAAAAATCTGACTTGACAGCTAACGTGGGGGAGTATAGGGCTTCGGCTGGTGTGGCTGCTTTAGAGTGCCTCGTCGTCACTGTGTGAAAAAGTCTGGCGGCAACCGGGTGGAATATAAGTCAGCCACCGGAGGCTTCAAACAAATATATTTCTGTTGTGGTGTGTGAAATTGAAAAGAAATGTGTTTTTACTTCTCCGGGATTTTAATAATAAGAGTCAAAAGACTTGGATAAAACTGAGGCATACGTCAGTCCATGTAATCTACTAATTGTTGACAGGAGGACAATCGTCACACACAAGACCACTTAAGATGTTGACACATGTATTGTTGCATGGCGCTCGTAGAAATGCACAGAAGGAAATGCACAGGAACCACACAATACAATCTGGTACAATACAATAGAGGGCTGCAAGCTCATTGTTGTCATTCCCCTTGCAGGCAGCATGATTAGGCATTGAGAGATGGATGGACCATTTCTTTCTGTGGAAGAAAATCTGATTTGGCTTGTGACAGACAGGTACAAAACATTTTGTGGTGAAATCCTGAAGTCCCACGCCCCTTCCCCCTTTCTTTCTTCTCAGTGGTGAGGCGGAGACACCTTGTGGCTACAAAGTGCCACTCAGCACTTCTCGTGCAGGCCAACGTCAGCAGAGTCCCAATCGATATCCCACAAACGCTCTGAGCTGAGTAGGAATCAAGATGACTGATTGATGGTCACTGTCAAGCATATTGCACTACTCATGTGTTGTCTTGAAAAAAAAGACGAGAACATCGTGGTGACCACAGCAAAAAAAAAAAAAAAACATTCCTGGAGTCAGCGCAAGTGAGGATTAGAAGTGCAAACATTCGGTAGTATCATTTAGTGAGACGGAAAAGTCCAGAAAATACTCCGGAAAGTCTCCAAAACAAGTCCACAGCCGAAGAAAGACACAAGCATAAAATTTGGAACCCAGGACATCTGATATTTTCTTTCATTTAAGGTAGGTTAATGTTATTCTGCGCTGTAACTGGGCCTACAAAATGTGTGTGCACTATATGAAACACATGGGATTTAGATTTCGAAGATTTTGCCCAACGCTAGTAATATTCCCTGCGTAAAAATATTCATTTAAAATTATGGAAGCTAAATTGTAGTAAAAATACATTATTCAATTTAAAGTGAATACAGTATTATAAATGAAGTCAATCCACCGATGCAGTTCAATTTTGGCCACAAGAGTGCAGTGTGACTCTTCATGGAGGCCTAAAATGATGCCTAACTGCTCAGCGCGTGGTAGGTCCAGTTTAATGAGCTCGTTCATTCATTGCTCAAAACCAATCATTCAGATCGCGACCTAACTAAAGGAAAGACGTGCTATAAACACAAAGTGGTCACCCTGAACCGCTCCGTTTAATGGCCTACTTCATGAACATACGCCGCGTTTAATGTTTCTCCATTACTGGCAAGTATTCAACGGACGTTAATGTGCACACATTTCCTGACTGCTGAAATGGGGATTAATTTTATAGATTTTATTTTATTTTCTCAAAAGAGGACTGAGTCAATGCTGGCTCGGTTGCTACGAAGAGAGGAATTTATTCTATTGGCCAGGAATGACGTCAATATTCTTGTTAGTAACAAAAGTGGTGCTAGTCGGACGCTTTTGTCATTTGTTAGAATCATGGAGGGACAATATTTATGACATGTAGACAAAATGAAATTGTTAATATATAGGGTTACTTTTCGTTATTTAAAAAATTTTGTAATAATAACGACAATAAAGATAATTGAACGTTTGACTGAGTTTTTCCTCAATGGAGGATGAAAAGGATGAAATTAACCATTGAACTCAAGTCTTCCTGGTGCACGGCCGGTGGGCGTGGCCTGCCACCTTAACGCTTAGCCATGGTCGCGCACGCGCACTCAGCGTAGGCTCACGCGTGTACCCTCCTCCCTCCCTCCCTACCTGCTCGCTTGCCTGACTGTCGGCTCAGTCCGATCACCTGGCACCACTTGCGGCACTCAGACAGTCTGTCAGCCGCACCGGAGGAACTGCACGCCGGTGAAGGCTGTGCTGGAGCTACGGAGAGCTCCGCGGAAGAAGTCTTCGCTGTTTGTTGGTGTCTTTAGTGTTCACGGATGTTGGCGAACATCGATTGCACCTCTGACCGGCATGGAGAGTCAGGGCAGCCGCTGTAAGATTGTGGTAGTGGGCGACGCGCAGTGTGGCAAGACGGCGCTGCTACACGTTTTCGCCAAAGACTGCTACCCGGAGGTGAGAACCAAGCCAGCTTTTCACATTATGCTTAATTTTTTTTTTAATCAACGAATTATATCTTATATGGACCCCCGTGAACGGTTAATTGAATAGTGAAGTATCGCTGCTTTTCTGGGGTTCTTCAAACGTTTCGGGTCCAGGGACGCTTTAACTGTAGGTATGTTTGTCAACATCATGATGAATTGATTTATGTTATGCATTGATGAGATCAGCATTGTCAGATAGCTCAATGAAAACGATTCCCATGATATAATTTTCCTGCAATAAATATTTTGCATGAAGAAAGTTATCCATTTTAAAAATTGTCGAGAACACATGAATTTCTGGACAACTTCTTAATACTAAATCCATTATGAGTTTATGATTTGTGTGGACCTTTTTGTCAAATCCAAGTTTTAAACTTTTTGTTTTCAGACGTATGTACCAACCGTATTCGAGAACTACACGGCCAGCTTTGAGATTGACAAGCACCGCATTGAGCTGAACATGTGGGACACATCAGGTGAGTCCCTTTCGCTTGTGTCCGTCCCCCTTATAAGTCGTCTCCTGTTTGACTTCTCGTTTTGACCTAAACGAATGATTCGATGATTACGGTCTTTGCCGGAGTGCCAGCCTGCTTTCTTTCTGTTTGTTTTCCCCTCACGTGACGACCACTCTCACGTCTTCCCATGCTCTGGCTCCAAGGTCAGGCGATACATCTGGGGCTGGGAAAGTTGGGGGTAGAAGCAAAGGTGGAGAACTCGTGCTTATGTCCGTGCCAATCTCTTCATTTTTTGTGTGTTTCTTGGTCATGTGTCCACTGAAAATGGACTGTTGGGAAATATTTGCCCACAACTCAAGAAAAAATAGCAATTGAGTGACAGCTTGTATCCTGAAAAAACACATAAATCGTCTCACTCCTAAATCAGCCGAGTCCTGTCAGTTGAATGTGAAAATCAAAATTATAGCTGTAAGTATAAATTAACATGCTCTCGCTGCCCCTTTTAATTGGCGAATTTAGGTTCATCTCTAGGCGCGGTTCATTGAAGTACAAGCCCTGGAATTGAGCCCAAAAATGGCTGATTCAAATCAAAATGGCTGACTTCCTGTTCAATGACAAGGCTTAAATTGTTATTTTGCCTTTTCGAGAAATTCATTTATTCAGGTTTATGCCTAAAATGGCTTTGGTCAACTTTCTGAGATCTTTTTTGACACCGGATTGGATGGAGATGACAGGACAAGTCAGCAACTACCCCGAGTGTTTAGTCTGGTGTTTTCCTGACCTTCCAATTGGAAGCTTTCCGCGACCTTATGACAGTTAAAATCATCAGAATCCGAGACCCCTACAAGGGGGATCGTCCACCGTCAACATTCCCAACCCAAAACTATCTTTAGATCTTTAGACGCTGCCTCATGCTCGGCCCGGGAAAGAATGTTGTTGTTTTTGCATTGGCCCCTGACAGTAAGTCTTCTTGAGCCTGCCACTCAGCGGCAATGCGTCCCCCAGGGGCCGTAACTTAACTGAGGAGGGGCTCCTTATCACCGTAGCTAATGTCGCTGTGGGAATGTTGTGCTTCCGCATGTCTTTATAACCCGGAACCACCTTTGCCGCCAGTGGTCTTTAATCTTTTTTTTTTTTGCTCCCACAAATATGTCGCCTATCCACAGGGCACATGTGAGCCCCCCGATGTGTGTGTGCGTGAGTGTTACTTTACTGATTACTTGATTTCAAAAGTAACTAATATAACCACAATATAAGCCCCACTTATGGACATAAATCATAGCACTCGCTAGGATAGCGTAGCACTAGCACTGAACTTTGCATAGCATGCTAACGTAGCATGTAACCGGTAGGGACTGAACTTCACCAGCTGAAGAAGAGGTGCCATGAACTTACTTGACATGGACACGCACTACAGGTGAAGCTAATTATCGTATCTTCGGTAATATGTGAAAACACAGATTGCGTGCTAAACTATCCTAATTTCCACTAATAACCCAGGCTAAATTTAGCTCCTCCCCGGCATAGAAAGCTTGTCTCTCATCAAGCTGTATCACTCTGACATTAAACCAGATCGGCTTAGCAAACTTGTACATTAAATCTTAAAAAAAAATAAATCAATAGAGTTCTTTCTGTAATGGAGCTCCATTTCCCCCTGCGAGATTGATCAGGTGTCCAAATGTGACTTAGAAGAAAAGTTGACAGGAGAGTTTTTTTTTTTTTTTTTTTTTCCTGGAACCTTTTTGATTTGCAACTAAGTGTATTTGTCTCTCTTTAAAAATCAATTGGCTACTTGCTTTGATATAGATCCTAAAACCTTTGAAGAATATCGGATCCTTAATCACAGGTTGACTCCCCCCTGCCGGGCTTTGGTTGCGATCACAAAGCCTTACCGATCGTCTGGCCTTCCTCCATCTCGTGATCGCATGTCATTAAAGCGCTTCTGTCATCGGCCATCGATTTGCTGGATCTCATTAATTCCTCTTCTCGGATGAGAGCAAGGCATTCTGAGGTGTTTATGGAATTGATTTGCGAGCGTTATCGTGGCGCCTCTGTGTGGACTTTGACTACACTTTGGGATTGATTAAAAGCTGAGCTGCTTCTCTTTCTGAGGAGGGGGCTGTTGAAATATTGGAGAAGTGTCTTTCAAAAGTGTGTATAATATACGGTAATACTGTATCGCATCACAGTATGGACGTTTGGATGTATAATGTGATCGTTTTCCTACTCCTCCCTTTGTATAAAAATCATTGTGTACATTTGTGCTGCTGTTATGTTATTTTGAGGTGTGTTGAACAGACTGGGAAGCCTGTTGTCGCTTCCGGAAAAAGCCAGACGGCAACTTTGTCTCTCTTTTGTGCGTTGAGACCATCTGGAAAATGATGCCAATTACAAAAGGGACTGGAGAGAATTCAAATGTTTGCCTGTGCGCCACACGACTGTGCTGCCATTTACCCTGACAAGGTCTTCCGGTGTATATTCGCGTCCTAATTGATTTTTCAAGTAACCCTTGTGGTCAAGTGATCCAAATGTCAATGTGTCTCGGCGAGAACTTCCCTGAGGGTCATTACTGCTGCTTGCACTCGATGCTCGGGAGGGAGGAGGAGGCGGTCCGTTGCTAGTCAGTCAGTCTGGGAGGTTGTAATGAGCCCGAGGCATTATTGCACTCTGCCTCTCTTCTCGATATAGTCACGCTGCCTGGGAAAACGTCCGGCTTATCGCTCACGCTCGCCACATCTTTAAATGTTTTTCCATATCAGGAGTCCAGAACTTCCTCTGTCTTCGACTGATCGTAACGTCTGTCATTCCCTTTTGGTGCAGGTAGCAAATTCCCCTTTCAAGACAAGGCTTTTTGGATGTTTTCCTTAAATTTTGGGGTCATTTTTTTTTTTTTTGTATAGATAACGTAAACAACAAATGATGTTTTGATATCAGTGCATTTTTCAATATTTTATTTATTTTTCAGCATTTAGAAATATATATTGTTGTTGAGTGTTTTATTTTTGAAATTATTTATTTTATTTTGATGTAATATTTATCTTTTAATTGTAATTTTATATTTGATTTTAAAAGTTTTGTTCGTCATATTTTGTTTTATTTTTCAATAGTATTTGTTACTTTTATTTTATTTGCCAAACAAATCACGTGAACGTCTCTCTGTGGCAACGCCAGACGGAATAAATTGAAAGTCAACAAACACATTTTAGCATTTAATCCTTTCGAACGCTCATTAGCACCACCAACTGGACTGGAGTGTATCAGCATCTGTCTACCACTCTTGTATTGACTCTCATTAGCCTCTCAAGGTGAAACACCCTCACAGGGGCGCTTTGTTTTCCCTGCAAAGTGGCGCCAGCCTGACACCGGGCAGAGTGCATCAGCAGCTGGCCACGTCCCTCTGACATTCCTGATGTCTTTCTACTCGCATTCCGGTATTTCAGGCATTCTGAAGCCTGTGCAAACAGCGAACAGAGCGGACGTTCAAACAAGCTTCATCCCGGCGGAGCACCCCAGGGTGCTACCACGTGGCCTGACGTGATGTGGGCAGACACACGGAAACTGTCACTGTGACCTCATCTTGTACTTTCCTTTTTTTTTTACTTTTTGGGAAGAGGAGATTATGTTGTTTGGGTTCATGAGGAGGATAAAAATCAAATAATTTTTTTTCAAATGGGAGTTTCGGAGTGACTGAGCCTGGAGGCCGCCTGAGGCAATGAGCGCCGAATGACACGTGTTTTGACGACACGGGGCAGGAAAAAAAAAGGTGTGTGACATTGTTTAAAGGTTTTGCTCATTAACATTCGGCACGCTTGACTGAGATTCATCTTATCCAATTTAAAGATGGAAGATTTGTATTTTGTTCAAACCATTTTCTCATTTGGATATGGTTATCTTTTAGATAAGAGAGTGAATAGCACAAATCTGCATATAGTTGACGAGCCTCATAAATGCACTAAGAATTTTTTTAACACCAAAAATTCTTGAAAAAAACGGGGATAAAACCCCAGCAAGCATTTTTCACGAAAATTGAGGTTGCCCCCCACCAAAAAAAATTAAAGTTTGAAAAAAAAAGGTGAATCTGTGCCGAACAGCAAGTCTGCGAGGGTTTGCTGTAATCATCAAGCGTGTGTATTTAAAACAACCACACAGCCTATCTTTCCGTCCGGTAGCTTAACACTAAAATTAACTTTGCATCCCTGTCATGCGGTGCTCTCAACCTTGAAGCAAATGGATTGATCAGAAACAACATTACAGTACTCACATCATAAATTCTTTATCCATTGGGATGAAGGGCTAATATTAGTGCTGTACTGATGAGCTGAGAGGAGTTGAAACGTTTCACTGTCGAGTGCAGTATTTCTTATTCTAGTCTTATACTGGTCTTACATGACCAAAGGGGCACACTAGAAAGATCAACACAATGGAGTCACGAGCATGGTCACGGAACAAATCAAACTGTACCATCGTATTTTGGATTTCATAATTTTAAAAAAGCTCTAAAATAAGTCAACATGTTATTCCCCGATCGACACACTCGGCTGGAGTTTGTTATTCAACTGAACAAAATAATTGAAATTGTTGTCCCGTCCACCCCAAAAAGAAATGAGAGAATAACAAATTCTGTAAAGCTTCGAGTTGAACCTCCACAGTGGCCCTTAATGCATTGTTAGCTTTGTTATTGTTGTTTTTATTGATCCATTAAACAAAACAAATAAAACGATGCAAGGTGCATTTGCCGGTCATTAATTTTTAACACCGTTTGTCCAGCAGTTTGCGTGCGAGCGACGCTGTTTTGATGCCGCGCGTCAACAAAGAGAAGTTTTACAGAGGGTATGGTGCGCGCGACCAGAAAGAATTTCAGGTGCGCTTTTATAGATCCGAGTCAACACTGTAGAACACTATGAACTTGAAAATTGTTGAAGAAAAATGTCCAAGAAGCATCTTCCCGGTCATTTTGGGACAGCGAGTGAATGTAAACCCCCTGACACGTGCTAAGCGGCGGGTTTACAGTGGAGCCGGCGTGAGCTCTCGGCAAAATCCCAGACAAACAAAAGGGCGAGGTGGATGGGAAGGCTTTGGCGGCGCAATTAAACACATCGTTGGGCAGCCAGCAGCAGCAGCAGCAGTGCGAAAATGAGCGAGAATGTGAGCGTTCGACATCATTTCTTCAGAGAATGTGCTATTGAGATGTTTCGCGTCTGCAAAGCCCCTCAAAGAAACCGAAATAGCGATAATTCATTTGAAGTCTTATCATCACAAAGAACAAAAAAAAGAAAAATGGCGTTTGTGTTCTTTTGACTCTCGGAAAAACATTCAGAGTAAGGCTGGTGGTGGTGGGGGGGATTACTTGGCTAAGTTGACCGCTACAAACATTTCAGCCTCAGAACTATAACCAATGATTTTAAAACCATGTTTGGCCACTTGCTGGGTACCGCGGAAATTTGTTGCCGACGGCCGCATTCGGTCAATGGAGGCCGTTGCCATGGGAAAAGGAAAAAGAAAAACGACCGCCAAGTTTTGGGGTCGCTTTGAACTCACTGAAGTGTCACTGTGTCTTATCAATCAGACGTGCGTAATTTTCGGCCGATTTGGCCCTGTTGCCTCCTCGGGGACGGCCGGTGCTCTCGCTGTAGGTGCCGTGACGTGGAATAACGCCGCCCGATGGCGCCGTGCTATGCGATCCATCAGTAAGGCTAAACGGAGTTGCCTCCCAGCCGCGCTAGAGGAGAGTAATGATCGTATGCCTGCGCTGAATCCATTTTCAAACTTCCCCTCGCCTCTGGCCTTTTCTTATCAGTCTCCTCTCGCCGCCGTAACGAGAATTCCAAGCTATCTGCTCCCGCCGTCGCTCAGCTTTACTGCCCACTCGCTCCCGTTTCCGCCTGTCCAAGTGCTTTTGAAGCGGCTAATTGAAGGTAAAACTTTCGCATTGAATCCGGTCCAAGGCATCAAAGCGTCTGTCAGTCAGCGCGGGGCTCCTGACTGCGTCATTTCACTTGAAGACTTTCAGATGGAAGCCCAATTTGTCTGCCAACCTTTTTAGCTCCTGTGGATATGCGCCATGCTCGGAAGTGTTTGAGATGCATGTTAAGAACGCAACCCGCAGGAGCGCCGAGAGGCTTTTAAAAGCATTCCGATTACCGAAACAGAAAATGATGAAATGATTCAGTTGGCCAGGCAGAACACGATGATACGGTGTCGTTTCATTCCTGTTTACCTGTTGGACTTGAAGTGACTGCGAACCCCCTTCGGACAAACAAGTGCTCGGCCTATGCGAATGCCTTTTGGAAAATAGAAACTTTTTACACTTTGTTTACTTTAAACCAAGTGACCACAATTCTATCCATCCATCCATTTTTCTGATCCGCTTATTCATCAAAAGGATCGCCAGGGCATGCTGGAGCAGGAATCCTTTTTTGTCCAGTTATAATGTCTGTTTGGACTTTAGTTATGATGGTAGCTATTTGTTTATATATATTTTTTGATCATATTATGTGACCCAACATCTGAGTTTTTGAAGATACAAGCCATCATTCAGACGATATGTCCACTCAAAACACAAATAATGTCACACTCAAAGGCATATATTCTTTATCCTCCTCAGAAAAAGGACTGATATTACAGTACCTTACTGAGTCACATACAGTAGAAGTACTATTCGTCATTGGTCGTGTCGCCATGACTGTATTATACTGCCTTCTGGTGGCCAAGGTAGGCATACCAGAAGTTGCGGCGCAATAAATTGGAAGGATGATATTCATGGAACAAATTGAACTTTTCACCTCAATGCGCCACTGTCACTTTTTTTTGCGGTGGGTATGACATCCGTCACGACGTTAAAGTTGGATGCAAGTCTGTCGTAGATGAAAACGACGTGACTCGATCCTGGATACTCTTGGTGCACCCCAACTTCCCACAATTTGGGAATCCGAGTTATACAACATAAAAACAACACTCTGGATTCTAATGTGTGTCATCTTTTTCAAATTATTTTGTAATGTAATCAATGTATTTTTTTAATGTCTGACAATCAACAATATCTTGTTAACCCGGCAGTAGTGAAGGTTTAATTCCCGCAGACAGAAAGAACCCCTCCCACCCGTGGTCTCAGTGTAAAGGCATCATGCCCTCCCAGACCACCCTTCACCCTTCACCTTCATCTTCCACCTTTCATCCGCCAGCCTCACGTCGCTCGCACGCACCGCAGCTCCCATCATTTATGGATGACATTATTTATAAACACGCTCTCGCTCGCTTCCCCTGCTCACCCTCTGCTTTTGTGGAAGTGAAATTGCACTGGGAAAGTAGCTTCGCGTCCCCTCCCTGGAGAGGGCGGCGCGGGGGGGTTCACAGTGCACGAGGGTATAGACAGATTGATGGCGCTGTGATGGGAACACGTTCAGACCAGCCTTTCCAAGACGTTTTAAACGTTGGCGCGCCTCCCTCTTCGCCGTACATATTGATGATAAAGTCATTTTATGGTCGCCTTGTTCAACACGCCAAAAAAATCAAAATGTCACCAAGTGGCTTCCGTAGCCTGCTGACACGCGCACTCTTTGCGCCGACGATATGCCGGCGAACAGAAAGGAGCAAGTTTACTTCGTCATGTTTTTTTCTTTCCTTCCTAGTGCACAAAGCAAGGCCCGCAAATGCGTGCTTCGATGAATCTGGTGCGGAAGAACGTAATAAAAAATACAGCTTGGATGAATTTGGCAAAAATTTCCACCTGCGGACACATCTCAATCTCAATTTTCTCTTCCTGCTTGTGAAATCATATCAAAGTTAGTGTCTTCAAGTTGGGACTTGATCATACCTTACCATGGCTTCAGCACGAAAACAAAAACAAACAACGTGTTTTGGGGGTTGCCTGCTGTCTCCGAACATTGATTTGAATTAGAGTCGGCTGTTTGTAGATGAAAACGTGCTCCCAGCACGCCTCAATAAGTGCAGCGGTCACATTTTTTTTATTCCACCCCACATTATCCCCAAAGGGTGCAGTAGTGTGGCAGCATGCTGAATAGAGATCCATGCAGTTGTTTTTGGAAGGACAGTTTTGCAAAAATTCCAACAGAATACCTGCTGCATGGCGTGGCGGCCGTAATTATAAACCTTGCTGAAATCGGCCCGTTTTGAATAGATGGCCCTGTCGACACCGTCCTCGCTTTTTCTCATTGAACCGCAACCTTTGATCTGTATCGGCGCGCTTTCAACAGACAGACAGACGGAATGAATGCAAATCGCCGACACAAGACCGAGGAGGAGGAGGAGCTGCGAGACGTGAGTACGATCAGAAGGGAGGGAGGGCTCAGTGGGCTTGAGAGGCTGCAGGCGGACAGACAAACCTCCAACCCCCATCTCGCTGCGTGCCGGCGCGAGGTTGACAGTCATGCTTCTGTTTGATGCCTCCCCACTTCTACCTCCATTATCGTCCCCCTGAGTGGCTAATGTCACCGAGTAGATGACGAGCGGCAAATGCCATATGCTGGACGCTTTTCTAGTTCAAAGGCAGGTGTATCCCGAGGTGATGCCACCACTTGCGACTTTGACGGGTAGTTTGCAGACGTGGCGGGTTCACGGCATCTTAACCCAAGGTAGCTCACACCTGGAAATCATGACAATCGGCTCAGCTCTTTGCGGACTTTTGAAACAAACGCTGTCCACCTTCAATTTGTACTTTTGGTTTCCGCCACATCCCGTTTAGGCGGTGAACTAGCCTGGGCAAAAATAATAAGGAGGAACCTCACCCCATTTTACGCTAGTCTGCCATTGTGACAATAGACGTTTATGTCATATTTTCACTCAAAATTGTTGATCGTTAAATTCGGCAAGGGCCTCAATCATTCAATCATTTTTTTTTTTTTTGTTCTACCACACCGAATTTAGGCAGTTAATCCAGAAACGAAGTGATTACACTCATGGGCATATTTCTGGGTCGCCTGTGGCTGTAAGAGTTGCAGAAACAATGATTGGATCACAGGAGATGTGTGAGCTTGTGTGTGTGTGGTTGTGTGTGTGTGTGTGTGTGTGTGTGTGTGTGTGTGTGTGTGTGTGTGTGTGTGTGTGTGTGTGTGTGTGTGTGTGTGTGATCCGCCGTAATCATTTCCCGCCATGCTAAGCCTTCCTTGCCGGAAAGTGCTCCCTTAAAAAAAAAAAAAAAAAAACAACAACAACAATCCAAACAACACGCTTAATAGGTCCAGTAAAATTGCTGTCGGGTGTCGGTGGCAGCAGCGTTCTCTGGAATTGGCGCTTCCTCCATTTCTGCATTTGCACTGAACATAATAATGAAGACAAAAACAACAACCAGCTTTTACATGTTCCCCCAAGGGCAAATTACATATTTATACACTCGGAAATTAAACGGCTCAGTGGTCAAACAACACTTAATTTTAGCAAAAAAAATCTGGTCTTGAGCTATGGCAACACGCTTGGATTAAATTGTCCAGCGTTTGAGTCCATAGCAAGACTTGTAACGTCCACTTGAGGGGACTGTCTCATAAAATGCTACAACAACAAACGTGAATCCGCTGCGGATTTTTATCTCCCTTTTATGGGCGGCACCAACACAACAACAAGGGTAACAAAAATGCTTTAATATGCTCACCGTGGTCATGCTTCAACATGCGACATACACCGCCAAACAAATCAAAAGCGAATGAACGATACGAGTTATAACACAAGTCACCCAAGCGCTAAATCAAGAGCTGCTCGTTGCATATTGTGCCGAGCGGGCTTTCTTTGTTCATTTTTTATGTATTTATGTATTTATTTTATTGGGACTTGGGACAGTGCACATTAATCAACACAAGAATAAACCGCGTAAATGCGCTGGACTTAGCATGAATGCTAGTTTTCAGCCGTCGTTTCTTTTTGGGCTCCTGCTATTGTCTGTGAAACGTACTTTTCGTTTCCTTTTTTTTTTTTTTTTTGGGTCATAGGTTCTTGTGTTGTTGCGTCACTGGGCTTTTTCCCCGTTGCCAAGAAATTTTACAAATGTCTTTTTTTTTTAAACTCATTTTTGCTAGCTTGTCGGTTTACTATTAGCGTTACGCGACCGAGGCAATTAGCATCACAACAACATGCGTCAACATTCCGCCCTTGACGGATTTGATGCAGAGAAACCCGGTGACATTTCCAACTAAAATATTTTTCACCCTTTCTTAATAAATAAACCCGAAGTTCTTTTCTCTTTCATCTGTGCAGCTCGGTACCGGTCCGGGGCCGTTGATTGGTGACCAACGTAATACAAGATTCTAAATATACTCGATAGTTGTAGTCCCGCGTGCGTCCTCTTAGCTCTGCTTCGCATTGTTTATTTCTATTTAGGTGTAGCTCCAGCAATAAAAACTCTCCTTGCCAATCCCCCTTCTTCTTCTCCGCTTCTATTTAATGGCCACTAATCATTCATGCGCTGGAGTTATTGGCCTCTAACAGTCTTCGCTTCCCCCTCAAAGAAGACGTCTCCCCCCACATCCCCATCCGCCCGGGTTGCTACGATACTCAGCCGCCCCGGCACCAAAGGTGAAACCTCAGGGAGGAGAAACAGCTGCGGGAGAGGAGCGTCTGCGTTTTCTCGGGTTACGCTTTAACCGTCTCATTCTGGATGTTCTGCATGTATTTGCCGACATTTGAGAGCATATTAAAACCGCTTTTGTTTTGTGTGCGCGCCCGGCGTCTCGGCGGCCTAATGAGGCTGTTTGCTTGCCATATGCGCGCCGACACATCAGAAACCCTTCAGGCGAAAGTCTTTTTTTTTTTTTTTTCCACCTTTCACTTTTTTTGCAATGAGCAAACATTGAAAATGTGAATATTTCATTGATGACGAACACAGTGAAAGCTTGAAAGCTTCGGCAAGTTGCTCAGCCACTGTCGAAAAGGCCTTTCTTGTTTTGGAGTCGAGATGTTTTCAACACAGGTCAGAGTTTTATTTCGATGGCTTTGAAATTGAGTTCAACACTTTGGTTGAGTTCAGCAGTTTAATTGAAGCTGCTATGGGAATCGGATTGTTTTGTTGAAAAACTTAACATAGCATAAACAATTGAAGGATGCCCAGTGGGGTGCCTTGTGGTTTCCCAAAACCATGCATTTCTTGTTAATTAATATGGAGCGTGTCCTTGTACAAGTCTTTGTCTACTGTAACTGAGCCTGAATTGTTTTTCTTTACTACCATTCAAACTTAATCAATTTTAAAGAAGCTCATAAAAAATCTTGTGGGGCTGCATGACATTATTATAAAGACGATTTTTATTTTTAATTTTAATTTTTTTAACTTGGCTTCCCCATAGAACAACAAAGCTTTGCCGTACGGAAAACATCATTTTATCTGAATGCAAAATGCCGTTGACATGCTCATAATGATCGGGTGTTGAATGTCAACAGTGTAGCAACACATTTAGTGCACAAATGCATCTTCAAATTTTGAAGCTT
Source organism: Hippocampus comes (assembly GCF_001891065.2). NCBI lineage: Eukaryota > Metazoa > Chordata > Actinopteri > Syngnathiformes > Syngnathidae > Hippocampus > Hippocampus comes. The sequence goes on along the minus strand of NW_017805481.1, from coordinate 14,127 downwards.
GACGACCTTCATGGTCCGGTTAGAAAAAAAAAAAAAAGTTGTCTCTCTGTGTGCGCTGGTGCCAAATGGGGCTGCGGACCCCTGCTAAAGAGAATGGATGGATGGGTGGTTTGACTTCGACAAAAGTGGTACATGGGAAACTGTTTATCCCAAATGAAAAGCCAACACCCACTCAGGCCAAAGCTCCCCCCCCCTCCCACCACGCGCTTGTGTGTCTGTCCTTGTCTTGTTCCCGTTTGACCTGATGTATTTTTTGGGTTTTTTTTTTTTAACACCCGCTTCCTCCAGATTCACTTAACCTTTTCTCCGTCAAGAAGGGCAGCGCGCCGGTGGTTCTTTATTTGATCTGTCCAGCCGAAAGCGGCGGTCTCAGCTCGACCCCAACCACCGTTTTTTTTTCTTTCTCTTTTATCTTGTGTCAACGGGCTGCTGTGAGGTGATAAGCTGTTTTGTTTTGTTTTGCATGCTTGCCTCGCTGTCTCGATGTTTCTCCTCCCTTTCAAAAGGCACTTTTATTGATTATATTGAAAACACACAAAACGCACTCACGCACTTTGTCGAACACGCCGACAGGAGTGATGAATCGGGCGCTACACTTCAGCTGGTACCGACTGCATTTGCATTTCTTGAGAAAAGACTTTTGAAATGAAAAGTATTTTTTGAGGGGTGGGGACTAAAAAAAGTTCTTTTTTTTTTTTTCTTGAAGATAGATGATCACATTTCACCGGGAAAGAAAATGGTGTTTCTTTTTCAATGCTTCTGCTGATTGGCTTTTATTTGGTCGAGCCCTCCGTGCGCTTTTTGCCTCTCTCTGAGGACTTTGTGTTTGACTTTGCCAGAAGTGCTGAGGCGGCTCCCCCGGTCACCCGTAGGGGGAAATAGCGTGCGTGGTTTTCTCGGCCGACATGAAGGTCCGTCGTGACCGTGACCTGCCAATCATTTTGATGTTTGCGGTTGATGCATCCATCCCGACGGCCTCGTTATGCGGCTCTTAATTTTAACATTGAAACCTTTCTAAAGTGCCGACCGCTTCATTTGCATGATTTTTGCCTAATTCCCCGCTTGCTTCTGTCATCACGTAAACGCCTCGCCTTTTTTCAATGTCCTTGACTGGTCGTCCTGAATGGAAACAATTTTTTTGTCATTTTTGGTGCCCGAAAGGGTTAATTGCTTGCTGAAAACCAACATTTTCAGATATTACTTTGCACGACAAACTCAACATCTCTGCTCGGCCCGAGGGCTGAAAAGCATAAATTTTTGACGTGCAGCCTGCAAGCGCGTTCCAGGCTGTTTGCGGCATTGTTCTCAGCGGGGAGCGATAGCGGGTCACCCTTGGGGGGGTAATTCGGCGCTCTGAATGACGTTGCCGCATGCTCGCCCATTGTTGTCATCTTATTCTGTCACCGACAAAAGAGAACACGGGGATGCTAAAAACAGGCTGCGCTCGCCTTTGTGCACCTCTGACTGAGCTGTGCTTTAACAAGTTGAATAGTTGACGAGCAGGAGTGACGCATGCACAGTCTCACGGTATTGATGCCGTTGCTGTTCAAAAAGCATGCGTCTGGATGGCCACCGATTTCTGAGAGGGAGGAGCGGCGCAGTTTCAAGAGCGCCGAGCAAAATTCCGAGACGGTTTGAGCAATGCCTCTAAAGGCTTCAACCTTTCAGCTTGGCCTTTGTGCTGCTGCTTTCCAGATGAGGAACAAAAGCTGGGCGGCCCTTGCACCACTACGGCCTCACTTTGAGAAACACTCCACATTCTTACATTGATAATAGAAGACCACCCTCATGCCGGACCAAACCCTGAGAAAGAGATGGAGTGTTAAGTTAGGACTTTAAGTATAATGATCTGTAAAAATATGCTTCAAATTTCATCGCCTGTGGCGTCATTAGTAACTCTAACAAGACCCGTGCAATGCATAAGTGATACTTGTTCGAAGGATAATTGCTGAATAATTGCTGTGCAAAGACTGAAAACTGTGTGTGCAATGGCCAGCTACTTCGTTACAATTACTTGGACCATTTCTACCCTTGCAGTATGTAGTTAGCTAGCCGACACCCCAAAACGGAACAGCTTGGTGTCGTCATTTCAACTCCTAAGTGTTATGTACTATATTTTTTATTATTCAGGCAACCTTGAGTGTAAGTATCAGGACGTATGTGCCTAAATGTCTGTTGCCGTTCACTAAATTGCCTCTGTGACGTGGACCAACACAGCACCAAGCGGGGAAGTGTCGCAGCAGATGAGCCCGTTGTCCATCCCTTGGACAACGGGCTAGTTAGCTAGCTCGCCAGCTTTCTAGCTAGCTAGCTCGCCAACTAGCCGTTTGAGGAATGTAGCCATAGGCTAAGTAGGGTTAGTTTCCATATATATAGGGTGGGAATGCAGTTGGAGATGCAAGTGTGGGGTAAAAATATTCTTGTAAAATCCTCATAGAGGGGTTTAAAATGTGAGGTTGAGGAAGTGTGTTGATATTGTGGTTCTAAAAACTTAACAGTACATGGGCATCTTCATTTTTCTTCTGAAGCAAAGGTTCTGGCTGCTAATAGATAAGCAATAGATGCCAGAAATAGCTGCAATTGCTACAGATGAAGTTGGCTTGGTTTTCCTCCAACCCACCAATCAGAGAATGGAATAATGCAGATGTCATCGGCAAAAGTTTTCAAATGTGATTGGTTGAAGAAAGGAAATAAAGTTTTTATGACAAGATCAGTATGGATGAATTCAGCAAATGAAAACAACTTGGAAAGGATTGTGTTGACTTTCACAAAACCTACTAATGGACATAATTTTGCATATGGTCAGGGGGATGAACGCCGCTGGGGCTCCTGGGACAAGCTTGCGTGTTTATTTCATGCTGCCGGTACCGACCTTGTTCTCACCATATGTGACTCATTTTGTGTGTGTGTGTGTGTGTGTGTGTGTGTGTGTGTGCGTGTGTGTGTGTGTGTGTGTGTTTGTGTGTGTGTGAATCCACAGGCTCCTCCTATTACGACAACGTGAGGCCGCTGGCGTACCCCGACTCCGATGCCGTCCTGATCTGCTTTGACATCAGCCGCCCCGAGACTCTGGACAGCGTCATTAAAAAGGTCAGTGGCTTGTTTTTTATCAAATTCTCACACGTGTGGCTTGGTAGCGTAGTAACGAGTAGCAGCCTCACTGCTCCTTTTTATCAAAATATCCACTTGACCTTCATTCCTCTGCAGAATGGAAGGTCAGGGGTTTGGGATGGGTGGGGTC
>NW_017805481.1:5919-10843 GCF_001891065.2 Hippocampus comes | reverse complement strand
TGAGCGTGTGGGTGGGGGTGGGTGGGGGGTCATACAATACGCAAATGAGCCTTGAGAGTCCGTATCGTAGATGAGAGGCCGCACACAAGCGCAAAATTCCGACTAAAGAGTGGAGAAGGTGGTGGAAGATTTGTTCTTCTGACGATGTGCATCGTTATGCACTTGCGCACAGTTGATCAAGATTGTCTCATGACAACCGTTTGACGACGGGAAAAATCGTTTGACTTTGCCATTGGGCTGAACAATTAATCAATTTCATGACATCACAGTATAGTCGTTTAGTGGGGTTTTTTCTACTGAATATTTTATCAAAGGCATTTTCTGTTGTGATGTTTAGTGGGCTACTGGTGGGCTTCAGAGTGTCTACCCCCTGCAGACTTTGTTGATCTACACCCAGGGTACCCTCGAATATGTGGACAGGCTTCAGTGGAGCCTGTCAACAAGCGCAAGTGTTTTCCCATGAATCCCCTCGGCACAGGGAAAGGCGAAGGGGGTTGCCGTGACCCCTGGCCCCCGAGCCGTCGCCCTGTTAATCTCATCGCAGGGCCGCGTTCAAAACCTGTTGCAACAACCGCCGTCCCAAATTAGACTTTTGACTTGCGTTGACAAGCAAGGCTGCCGCGGTGAGGAACAATCAAAGCCTTTGACTGGGGCTTGTTTTTGAGAGGTCAGATGTTTTTGTTTTGTTTTGTTTTTTTTTTTAAATATCACACAGGCTGAGCGGGAGGGTCTGACAATGGTCACATGGTATGCAAAATATTCCATGCTGTGCTGTGTCCTTGTGCATTTGTGTGACACATATTGAGACAAGTGTTGTTTCAGCTGAGCCTCATTGGCCACAATTTGGCACACACAAGTTGGAAGAAACTGGTTTCTCCATCCATCCATCCATCCGGAAATCCATTTTTTCTACCATTTCCAGCTTTTGTATCTTTTCCACCATGTGTATTTAAAAGAACCACTTACCATAGTCTTTCAGTCCGCTAGTTTAATGCTGAGTCACACCTATAGTGCGGTTCAATATAAGAACCAAATGCACGTTTTAAGAATCTGGCAGGAAACCCAAATACACAGAGAAAACCCAAGCGTGAGCGTGTGGGTGGGGGTGGGTGGGGGGTCATACAATACGCAAATGAGCCTTGAGAGTCCGTATCGTAGATGAGAGGCCGCACACAAGCGCAAAATTCCGACTAAAGAGTGGAGAAGGTGGTGGAAGATTTGTTCTTCTGACGATGTGCATCGTTATGCACTTGCGCACAGTTGATCAAGATTGTCTCATGACAACCGTTTGACGACGGGAAAAATCGTTTGACTTTGCCATTGGGCTGAACAATTAATCAATTTCATGACATCACAGTATAGTCGTTTAGTGGGGTTTTTTCTACTGAATATTTTATCAAAGGCATTTTCTGTTGTGATGTTTAGTGGGCTACTGGTGGGCTTCAGAGTGTCTACCCCCTGCAGACTTTGTTGATCTACACCCAGGGTACCCTCGAATATGTGGACAGGCTTCAGTGGAGCCTGTCAACAAGCGCAAGTGTTTTCCCATGAATCCCCTCGGCACAGGGAAAGGCGAAGGGGGTTGCCGTGACCCCTGGCCCCCGAGCCGTCGCCCTGTTAATCTCATCGCAGGGCCGCGTTCAAAACCTGTTGCAACAACCGCCGTCCCAAATTAGACTTTTGACTTGCGTTGACAAGCAAGGCTGCCGCGGTGAGGAACAATCAAAGCCTTTGACTGGGGCTTGTTTTTGAGAGGTCAGATGTTTTTGTTTTGTTTTGTTTTTTTTTTTAAATATCACACAGGCTGAGCGGGAGGGTCTGACAATGGTCACATGGTATGCAAAATATTCCATGCTGTGCTGTGTCCTTGTGCATTTGTGTGACACATATTGAGACAAGTGTTGTTTCAGCTGAGCCTCATTGGCCACAATTTGGCACACACAAGTTGGAAGAAACTGGTTTCTCCATCCATCCATCCATCCGGAAATCCTTTTTTTCTACCATTTCCAGCTTTTGTATCTTTTCCACCATGTGTATTTAAAAGAACCACTTACCATAGTCTTTCAGTCCGCTAGTTTAATGCTGAGTCACACCTATAGTGCGGTTCAATATAAGAACCAAATGCACGTTTTTAGAATCTGGCAGGGAACCCAAATACACAGAGAAAACCCAAGCGACCCAATCACAATGAGATTTTTTTTTTTACTTTCAAAATCATTTTGCCCTACTTTTTGCTACCATCGCATTTGGGTACTGAATGCAGCTTGATTGCTCCCAAAGGCAAGTCCACTCATTTGATTTTTGGACAGACTTTGGGGACTGTAGGAATGCAAAAAAAAAAAGAGAAAGAAAGAAAGAAAGAAAGAAAGAAAGCAACCCACAGTGTTGTTGTTTGTGTCCACAGTGGCAGGGGGAGACGCAGGAGTTTTGTCCCAACGCCAAAGTGGTGCTGGTGGGCTGTAAGCTGGACATGAGGACAGACGTCAACACGCTGAGGGAACTCTCCAAGCAGCGTCTCATCCCCGTCACCCATGAGCAGGTAACAAGGACGCACAACCTACAAGTTGGTCCTCTTTTTTTTTTTTGGGGGGGGGGGGGCTCAATATTCCCCAAAAGTCACTCATGAGACTCACAACTGGGAAACGACTCAAAATGGCTCAGAGCAAAAGCCAAGAACGGCTCAGAGCAAAACCGTGGAGTCGGTTGGGATGGCGAAATTCAAATCAGCTCTTCTTTATTTGTTGGTGAGAATGTTGACGTTTCGCTTGGCTCGGCACTTTTGTTGGCGTTTTCGCTGACCCCCGTGACCGTGGACACCCGCGCGGATTTGCATGTTCCGACGCTAGAAAACAGACGTTGACAAACGAGCGAGCCCGGCCTCTCCGACCTCCGCGTCGGTTTGAGGCAGGCCCGATAAAACGCTCGGCCGAGGCGCGAATTATAATCAGCTCGTTCCGTCGGATGGGTGCCCGCACAAAAGCCGTCACGGCAAAAAAAAAAAAAAAGCTGTCTGCCGTGTTGTCTGAGTTGACGCGGCCTTCAACAATAAACGGTCAGCACCTGGGAAACGAAGCGCTCATGTAAATAAGACGCGTCAACAAAAGACGGCCTGACACGCTCCGCTGTGTCGAACAGGAAGGAGGGGAACCATCGTCAACACTTGTTTTATTCCTCTGCTGCGCCTTTTCTTTAATAGCTGCCTTCTCACCGGACACGACATTAGGTACACCTGCGAGAGCTTGATTGAAATTTCTGCCGTCATTTTTAAAAACACAATCTAAATCAACAAGAGGAGCAAATTGGGACTTTTAAAAAATGAAGTACAACTAAAATTATGACTGAGTTGCCCAACTTTTTATTTTTTTTCCTCTTTAAAAGTTTTGTTTTATAACATTCGAACTTTTTTTGTCATCCATTTTGACTTCTTAACAAAAGTAACTTTTTATGACTTCATCCATTTTTTCTTGAAACCTAAGATGCTCTCATAAAAAAAAAAAAAATACAAGCATCATGCATCAGGTGACTGAAAAATATATATATATATATATATATATATATATATATAATTTTTTTTTTTGCGACTTCCAAGTTCTCTGAATATTAAGGCTGTAAATTCTTTTTTTGAATGATTTTCCAATTTTCTGGGAAAAAAAGGATATTATTTTGTTCATTAAAAAATTAGAACTATTTTAGCAGTAAGCAGTGAATATTTTCTATGTACTATACCGACATTTTTTTTCAAAGAACTGCTGTTTTTCCTCAAAAACAAAGAAACTCCTTCTCTCAACATCATGGGAATATTTTATATTTGCGTTGGTTTAATTATTTCTGCCCCCCCCCCAAAAAAAATATAACCTTTTGCCACAGAGTTACAGCTTTGGTCTTAAAAAAAAAAAAAAAAAAAAAAAAGTCAGACTGTTGTGATTACATTTTTCTTAAAAGCATTGATATTGGTGTTTCAAAAAAATCTTTAAAAAGTATTACTTTTTGATATTAATGTTACGGCTTTTGTTCCCGAATAACAAAAACGCCTTTCACCTCCACATTGCCTTTTGTTTTGCACGCAGGGCAGCACCATTGCCCGGCAGATGGGCGCCGCGGCCTACGCCGAGTGCACGTCCAAAGTGTCGGAGAACAGCGTGCGGGACGTGTTCCACGTCACCACGCTTGCGTCGGTGCGCCGGCCCCACAAGCCGCCGCTCAAGCGCAGCGCCTCCCGCCGGGCGCTCAAGCGCACATCCCAGCTCCCCCTTCCGCCGCTGCCGGGCCGGAATGAGCCCGCGGACCAAGCGCCCGTCCTGAGGAAGGACCGAGCCAAGAGCTGCGTGCTCATGTAGAAACGATATGTGTACAGAAGTATATACCAGAGGACGCCTATTTATTATTTTTTTGTTGCACTGCAGGAGATGAAAAATGAAGTTGCGCTGTGGGGAATTGGCCTCTTTTTCGGTGTCATTTCATGTTGAGAATAAGGCCTTAAGGTGACACACCAGGCACAAGGACGCTGCCGTAGTGGAAGTGTGGCGAGTCAAGAGGACAAGTATCGTTCAGGATCCGGATGATGATGGTGATTGTCACAAAAAAAAAAAAAAAATGGCCCTCGAGGACCGCAATTGCTCACATCTGCTCAAAACTAAAAATTGCAGGGACAAAATGGTGGCATTTTGTCCCTACAATTTGAGACAGTGAAACTAAACACTATGTCCTGACTTTTTTTACATTTTCTTTTTTTTAATTCTTTGTTTTTTTTTCTGCTGACAAACCTCCGCTCCACACTTCCATCTATTTATCAGTAATATAGTGAAAACAAGTGCAAATGTGAATACTTACTTCACAAGTCAATTTCTAAGCTTTACTACTTGCATCCCTAAAATTACAGGTTAGGGGCCACTGTGTTCCTAATTTAAAAAAAAAAAAAAAAAAA
>NW_017805481.1:0-3037 GCF_001891065.2 Hippocampus comes | reverse complement strand
TTTTTAGCCGAAAAAAACGACCATGTAGATTAGGCCGTTTTTAGCCGAAAAAAACGACCATGTATAGTAAGGCGTTTTTTGCCAGAAAAAACGACCATGTATAGTAAGGCGTTTCTAGCCGATAAAAACGACCATGTATGGTAAGCCATTTTTAACCGAAAAAAACGACCATGTATAGTAGGCCGTTTTTAGCCGAAAAAAACGACCATGTATAGTAAGGCGTTTTTCGCCGAAAAAAACGACCATGTATAGTAAGGTGTTTTTTTGCCGATAAAAACGACCATGTATAGTAAGGCGTTTTTCGCCGAAAAAAACGACCATGTATAGTAAGGTGTTTTTTTGCCGATAAAAACGACCATGTATAGTAAGGCGTTTTTCGCCGAAAAAAACGACCATGTATAGTAAGGTGTTTTTTTGCCGATAAAAACGACCATGTATAGTAAGGCGTTTTTCGCCGAAAAAAACGACCATGTATAGTAAGGTGTTTTTTTGCCGATAAAAACGACCATGTATAGTAAGGCGTTTTTCGCCGAAAAAAACGACCATGTATAGTAAGGTGTTTTTTTGCCGATAAAAACGACCATGTATAGTAAGGCGTTTTTCGCCGAAAAAAACGACCATGTATAGTAAGGTGTTTTTTTGCCGATAAAAACGACCATGTATAGTAAGGCGTTTTTCGCCGAAAAAAACGACCATGTATAGTAAGGTGTTTTTTTGCCGATAAAAACGACCATGTATAGTAAGGCGTTTTTCGCCGAAAAAAACGACCATGTATAGTAAGGTGTTTTTTTGCCGATAAAAACGACCATGTATAGTAAGGCGTTTTTCGCCGAAAAAAACGACCATGTATAGTAAGGTGTTTTTTTGCCGATAAAAACGACCATGTATAGTAAGGCGTTTTTCGCCGAAAAAAACGACCATGTATAGTAAGGTGTTTTTTTGCCGATAAAAACGACCATGTATAGTAAGGCGTTTTTCGCCGAAAAAAACGACCATGTATAGTAAGGTGTTTTTTTGCCGATAAAAACGACCATGTATAGTAAGGCGTTTTTCGCCGAAAAAAACGACCATGTATAGTAAGGTGTTTTTTTGCCGATAAAAACGACCATGTATAGTAAGGCGTTTTTCGCCGAAAAAAACGACCATGTATAGTAAGGTGTTTTTTTGCCGATAAAAACGACCATGTATAGTAAGGCGTTTTTCGCCGAAAAAAACGACCATGTATAGTAAGGTGTTTTTTTGCCGATAAAAACGACCATGTATAGTAAGGCGTTTTTCGCCGAAAAAAACGACCATGTATAGTAAGGTGTTTTTTTGCCGATAAAAACGACCATGTATAGTAAGGCGTTTTTCGCCGAAAAAAACGACCATGTATAGTAAGGTGTTTTTTTGCCGATAAAAACGACCATGTATAGTAAGGCGTTTTTCGCCGAAAAAAACGACCATGTATAGTAAGGTGTTTTTTTGCCGATAAAAACGACCATGTATAGTAAGGCGTTTTTCGCCGAAAAAAACGACCATGTATAGTAAGGTGTTTTTTTGCCGATAAAAACGACCATGTATAGTAAGGCGTTTTTCGCCGAAAAAAACGACCATGTATAGTAAGGTGTTTTTTTGCCGATAAAAACGACCATGTATAGTAAGGCGTTTTTCGCCGAAAAAAACGACCATGTATAGTAAGGTGTTTTTTTGCCGATAAAAACGACCATGTATAGTAAGGCGTTTTTCGCCGAAAAAAACGACCATGTATAGTAAGGTGTTTTTTTGCCGATAAAAACGACCATGTATAGTAAGGCGTTTTTCGCCGAAAAAAACGACCATGTATAGTAAGGTGTTTTTTTGCCGATAAAAACGACCATGTATAGTAAGGCGTTTTTCGCCGAAAAAAACGACCATGTATAGTAAGGTGTTTTTTTGCCGATAAAAACGACCATGTATAGTAAGGCGTTTTTCGCCGAAAAAAACGACCATGTATAGTAAGGTGTTTTTTTGCCGATAAAAACGACCATGTATAGTAAGGCGTTTTTCGCCGAAAAAAACGACCATGTATAGTAAGGTGTTTTTTTGCCGATAAAAACGACCATGTATAGTAAGGCGTTTTTCGCCGAAAAAAACGACCATGTATAGTAAGGTGTTTTTTTGCCGATAAAAACGACCATGTATAGTAAGGCGTTTTTCGCCGAAAAAAACGACCATGTATAGTAAGGTGTTTTTTTGCCGATAAAAACGACCATGTATAGTAAGGCGTTTTTCGCCGAAAAAAACGACCATGTATAGTAAGGTGTTTTTTTGCCGATAAAAACGACCATGTATAGTAAGGCGTTTTTCGCCGAAAAAAACGACCATGTATAGTAAGGTGTTTTTTTGCCGATAAAAACGACCATGTATAGTAAGGCGTTTTTCGCCGAAAAAAACGACCATGTATAGTAAGGTGTTTTTTTGCCGATAAAAACGACCATGTATAGTAAGGCGTTTTTCGCCGAAAAAAACGACCATGTATAGTAAGGTGTTTTTTTGCCGATAAAAACGACCATGTATAGTAAGGCGTTTTTCGCCGAAAAAAACGACCATGTATAGTAAGGTGTTTTTTTGCCGATAAAAACGACCATGTATAGTAAGGCGTTTTTCGCCGAAAAAAACGACCATGTATAGTAAGGTGTTTTTTTGCCGATAAAAACGACCATGTATAGTAAGGCGTTTTTCGCCGAAAAAAACGACCATGTATAGTAAGGTGTTTTTTTGCCGATAAAAACGACCATGTATAGTAAGGCGTTTTTCGCCGAAAAAAACGACCATGTATAGTAAGGTGTTTTTTTGCCGATAAAAACGACCATGTATAGTAAGGCGTTTTTCGCCGAAAAAAACGACCATGTATAGTCAGGCGTTTTAAGGCGAAAAAAACGACCATGTATAGTAGGACGTTTTCTGCCAAAAAAAAAAGACCATGTATAGTCAGGCGTTTTTAGCCGAAAAAAACGACCATGTATAGTAGGACGTTTTCTGCCAAAAAAAAAAGACCATGTATAGTCAGGCGTTT
>NW_017805480.1:151009-153425 GCF_001891065.2 Hippocampus comes | reverse complement strand
GCACCTGGCCAACCACTCTTCGCTGTGGATCTCCACCAGCACCCGGCGCAACAGGGTGGCACTGTTGCCCAGCGAGCGCGTCCGCATCAGAGAGATGACCGCTTTGTCGCAAGCCAGTCTGAAGAGGTGAGGAGAGAGGCAAGCGGGGAATCGTCAGTGTCGCAAAACAGGGAATGAACGAGAAGGCCGACCGACCGGCTCTTCGCCACTCACTTGGAAGTCAGGACCGCCGGGAACAACAACTGCTTGGAGATGTGCAGTTGCTTCCGGATGCTCTCCTCCCAGGCCGAGAACTTCCTGTGGCACTTGAGGCACTCGAGGCACTCGGTGCCCATGAAGTACCAGCCCCTCAGATCCAGCACCCGGCGAACGGTCTTGTACAGCCCCCCGTCCCCGGTCAGGGGGTCATGGTCGCAATCGGGGCAGGCCAGTTTCGCCCCCCACATGTTGTTCGGCGCCCACAGGAAAAATTTAGAGTGGAAGAACGGCCTGTGTGAAGCGGGGGGCTGCATAAAATACGTGGGCGGGCTCGGGGGCTCCCACCACAGCTTGAGTTTGGTGGTGAGGACGGCTTTGCCGCCGGCCGTTCTCTCAAACAGCGCTCGGCCCACCCACGCGTACTCGCTCCCGGGCAGCGCGGCGAGCCAGCCCTTTGGGAGCACGCTCTGCTGCTTTGGCGCCGGCAGCTATGGCAGCGTGTCGCCACGGGCCCAGACCGCGGTGGCAGGAGCGGGCGATGTGACGGCGGCGCCGGTGGCGGACGAAGTGGAAGCCCGGGACGACGACGATGCTGGCGCAACACGAGATGAAGAAATAAAGTCACTTCTCACTTTCATTTATTTCTTTGTCTGTGCGTTTTTCCAACCGACACACAACGAAGTCACTCACGCTGCTGAGACTCCACCTCCACGGCAGCTGCGAGGACGTCGTCCGATGGCTCGGACAGTGCTGACGGCCGCTCGCTCGTGGCTGTACAGAGATGCAAATTGGCACAATTTGTTGGAGATACAGAGATGCAAATCGGCACGATTATGGGGCCATTCATTCGAGGTCAGTCGTTGGAGATACAGAGATGCAAATTGGCAGAATGTGGGGCCGTTTGGACCCATGAGTCGTTTACCTGGACGAGACCCTTGGTAATTTGCCTCATTGTCTCTCCCAACGATGTAGGCGTTCAAGGTGTGGAATAAGGAGCCAGGCATACCGGTTCTCCCTGTGCGCATACGACGCACGAACCTACGTGCAGAAACCACCAACGAAAAATACACTCGTTAAGCAATGACAAGTTTTCACCTTCCCATAAATAACAAACGCAATTTACGCTCGATGCCGCTCATTGGTTGACTCGTAGAGAGAACGGTAGGTTTCGTTGGGGAACTGTCCCATATTTAGCAGTTGCTTGTCCAGCTCCCTGACCAACGGCGCTCCCATCACCATCAGCCGATGCCGTACGACAGCGGCCATCTCGGGGAAGACGCGCGCGTACGTCGCCAGAGCGTCTTTATTCGCTGCCAGGGGTGACTGCGACGTGTCGCCGTTGTCGCGCTCCTTCTGGTGGGAGGCCACGACCATGGCGCAGTAGCCCACGTCGTTTGCAAGGAGCCATTTGAACGTTTGGCCCCGGTACTGGCCGAACTGGAGCGTCGTCTCGCTGAGCACCAGTTGCCAGCACTCAGGGTCTCCTCCGCCTTGGACAACGCGGGCCACGGCCTCCTCCCTCTTTTTTTTTTTATCCATCGCATTCATTTGCGCATGAAAAAAACACTTCCCCCTTTGTATTTACTTTCAAACATGTACATCGGTAATGCGTTCGACTGGGGTAATTGTTTCGTCTTCTCCTTGAAAGTATTCCAATGATATATATTTGGAGTGTTGAAATTACATGCCATTACAACATTTGTGAGGGGGCAGAGAGCAGAAAATGTAAAAATACAGTAACTGAGCATCCGTTCGCGTAATTCGTTCGACGCATTCGCGCCCGATACAGTATTCAACCAAACTTACCAGAAGGGTGATTCCAAGAGTCTCGATAGTTGGTGAGTTAAACGACGATATGAGTTCAATTTTACGACTGGTAATATTGAACAAATTGGAGAGAATGAATCGCGGAGCGAGCGAGGGCGGTGACGAGAGCGGTGCGCGAGGACATGAGCCAATGGGAGAAGATTTCCATTTCCTAGTCGTCAGCGATTGGCTGAGGCACAAACAGGAAGTCGACCAAACGGGAGAATCCAGTGTGTGTCTTATGTGGTGTCCGTGCGCCATTGGTCGGTTTCCTAACTTAGGAAACTTTGGGCTGAACCATTCCCAAGAGGCAACGGTCGCCCGAACATTGCAATTCACTAGGTCACATTTCAATGTCAAAGTGCCGGCCCGCGGGCCAAATCCGGCCCGCGAGAATGTTTTCAGTGGCCCC
>NW_017805480.1:150416-150961 GCF_001891065.2 Hippocampus comes | reverse complement strand
GAGCCCGCAGATCTTTTACACGCACCAATACTACATTTCCCACAATGCAACGGTGACGTGGCAAGCAGTCGGCCGCTTTATTTAAATATTTATGAGTCTAGCAGTCGTTCCCATAACAGTGACATTAGCTTTCAGATACCCATCAAAAATGGCAAAACGCAAGGTGGACACTGAGAACCGCGGGTTTCAAACAAGGTGAGAGTCGAAGAACATGTTCATGGACGTAGCTGGAAAACCTGTGTGTCTTCTGTGTGGAGAAAGTGTGGCGCGATTGAAATAGTGTAATCTGAGACGACATCATGAAACGAAACACGCAAACAAGAACATGGACATGGAGGGGGAAGGGGGATTTCATTAAAAACGGTATACTTAAAGTTTGTGACGACGTTTACCCCGAAAAAAAGCAACTCTTTTTAAACGTGAGCATTCGCAGAAACACAATTGCAGTGTTTCTGCAAAGATACGGCAGTGCGTGCTGCGCAGTTTGCACGTTTCCTCCCCGACACAGTGGCCCCGCTGCGCATCCAGGCTGCTCAAACGTTGTC
>NW_017805480.1:149101-149476 GCF_001891065.2 Hippocampus comes | reverse complement strand
ATGTGGTCATTTTTAAAATTTTCAATGAACATTCGATCAGTCCGGCCCTCGGCTTGCAGCAAAAATTTTTATCTGGCACTCCGTCCATTTGACTTTGACACCCCTGCACTAGGTTTGTTGTTCGGACTTCGTTTGTTTAGGATTCAGTTTTCTCTGTTTTAATACAGTTCTTCAAGTTCACCCTGCCATTATTCCGAGAGTTTCGATAGTTGGTGAGTCAAACGACAATGTGAGTTTAATTTTACGCCTGGAAAGATTGAACAAAGTGGAGAGAATGAATCGCGGAGCGAGTGAGGACGGTGACGAGAGCGGTGCGCGAGCACATGAGCCAATGGGAGAAGATTGCCATTTCCTCGTCGTCAGCGATTGGCTGGG
>NW_017805480.1:146459-148382 GCF_001891065.2 Hippocampus comes | reverse complement strand
AAAGATACGGCAGGGGGTGCTGCGCAGTTTGACGGTTTCCTCCCCGACACAGTGGTCCCGCTGCGCATCCAGGCTGCTCAAACGTTGTCGAAAGTTTGGCAGCACATACGTGTGTGAACAACTATTTTCTTTGATGAAGCTGAACAAAACATCACACAGAAGTCGATTTACTGCTGAACACCCTCACTCAATTTTGAGGATTTGCTCAGCTCAGAGCCTGACCCCAAATATTGATGAACTTGTAGAAAAGTTAAGACACCACCGAGTATCAGCCTCAGCCTCAAAGAAGTGAATATTACTTCTAATATACTGTGCAATCACATATTAAGAGTTTTTACTCAGTTCAAGTTTAAAAATTAAAGTACAATATTTGCTTTCGCTGCTTGTTACTTCTCCTTGAAGAAAGTGTTGTTTTTGGTTTATACATTTTTGCACTTTATTTTATTGTATTTCAATCCAATTATGTTTTAAAAATATTTTATTCGAGTAAATGATCGAAAATTACTGCACTATTATTTGTTTTTCTTTTAAGTAAATTTCGCCTACTTTTGCTAAAAGAGAAAATATGGACTAGTGATAGTGCCTTGAATAATATCGGCTTCTTTCATTCATGTTATGGGTATTTTTATACAAAGGAAATTTTTTTGTGCCTGTTGAAAATTAAAGTTTACTGACATAGCCATAAAAACATGTTGCTTTATTTATCTGACCGTATTGGAATGTATTTGTTAGGTTTTCAGTCAATTAAATTTGGTTCAATAAACAACATGTGGTCATTTTTAAAATTTTCAATGAACATTCGATCAGTCCGGCCCTCGGCTTGCAGCAAAAATTTTTATCTGGCACTCCGTCCATTTGACTTTGACACCCCTGCACTAGGTTTGTTGTTCGGACTTCGTTTGTTTAGGATTCAGTTTTCTCTGTTTTAATACAGTTCTTCAAGTTCACCCTGCCATTGCCGACCACACACACACACACACACACACACACACACACACACACACATCAGTATGTTTCCCCCTTCTCAATTATACATGTCAGGTCACAAAAATGTTTGTAAAATGTCTTCTGACTGGGGTAATTGCGATATATGTGGCCTTTCTTTTTTTTAAATACATCACATTCATTCGCGCATGAAAAAAATACTTTTATTTACTTTTAAACATGTATATCGGTAATGTGTTTGACTCGGGTAATTGTCTCGTCTTCTCCTTGAAAGTATTCCAGCGATATATATTAGGAGTGTTGAAGTTACATGCCATTACAGCATTTGTGTGTGGGGGGTGGGGGGGCGGGAGCAGAAAATGTAAAAATACAGTAACTGAGCATACGTTCGTGTAATTCATTCGACGCATTCGCGCCCGATACATTCATTATTCAACCAAACTTACCAGAAGGGTGATTCCGAGAGTTTCGATAGTTGGTGAGTCAAACGACAATGTGAGTTTAATTTTACGCCTGGAAAGATTGAACAAAGTGGAGAGAATGAATCGCGGAGCGAGTGAGGACGGTGACGAGAGCGGTGCGCGAGCACATGAGCCAATGGGAGAAGATTGCCATTTCCTCGTCGTCAGCGATTGGCTGAGGGCCTAAATAGGCCGTGAACCAACGGGAGGGTCCAGTATGTGGTGTCCGTTCGCCATTGGTCGGTTTCCGAACTTAGCAAACTCCGGGCTGAACCAATCACAAGAGGCAACGGTCACCCAAACTTGCAATTCACTAGGCGGAAAAAGAAACCCCCGAGTTGTTTGGGACGGAGACCCTACTCTTTTGCCCCCCGCGGCGTCTTCGGCGCGACTCTCTCGAGACCCAATGCGTCCCTTTTGGGTGCCGGGCGCGGCAGACCGACGGGCGACCCTGACCGGCTCTGCCCGCAGCTGCTTGGAACAGTCTCTTCCGCTTGGCCAAGGAACTAACTCGCTC
>NW_017805480.1:128043-146324 GCF_001891065.2 Hippocampus comes | reverse complement strand
GTTCGTTTTTGGGACCAAAAAAAATTTCTCGGAAAAAAAAAAAAAAAAAAAAAAAAAAAAAAAAAAACTAGAGTAAATCTTTTTTTCCAGCAACGATCGTAGTTTGACCATTGCCGCCATTGTTATTTTGATCTCGCGTGATGAGATTTTAGTTCTCATGAGATGAGATTGGCGAGATCGGCCTTCACCTCTCGGGAAGCAGACGATTGCCAAGTTGTGTAACGTTAAAACAAGTGTTGCGAACAAGTGTTACGAAAGTTTATTGTGGAGATATCACAGAGGAAGCAGCTAAAGTTGGATAGTTTTTTACGATGATAAATTGACTTTGAGAAAGCCTTGCATCATTGGAAGCAGAGTAAAGAGAAGAGAATTTATGAACTCAAAGACTGAACCATGGGATGAAGTAAGAACCTATTTCTCAGCAAATCTTGTATGCCTGAAATATTTCAATTTTTGCAGCCTTTGTTCATAAGAAATAAACCTATTATCAATGTACAGTATATTGTTGTTGTTTGTGTTTTTATCATATGCAATTAAATAAATAGACCATTTCAGAATTCGAAATTTGGGACTCTCTAAATCCGTAATGGGACTCATACTTTTCTGATCAGCGAGTCCCTGGGACTCGCAGGGCTCAGACTGTAAAATTATCACTGCTGATGCTCTACTGTAAATGCATAATGGGACTCATACTTTTCTGATCAACTCGCAGGGCTCAACTGTAAAATTATCACTGCTGATGTTCTATTTGCAGCGATGGCTGTTTGAAAGTGCTCTTTAAATACAGTTGAGTTGAGTTGAGTATTTTATTTTTATTTTGTAATTATTTGGAGATTTACAAAAACAAAACAGTGATACTCCCCCTGGTGGTCGAAACTAAAGCTTACAGGTAGGACTTTTACTCGCCTCAAATACAGCAGAAAGTAAATGGCGAAGACTGCATCTGTCCAAGTCAGCTGAAAAACAATAAAATACTTTATAATGCCACTTTTTCTTTTATCTTTTGATCTGCCTCAAAAAATGTCATGAATTTAAAATGAAAAGAGGGGTTTTCTCAGTAATTTTTACTGCATCTGTCCAAGTCAGCTGAAAAACAATAAAATGCTTTATAATGCCACTTTTTATTTGATCTTTTGATCTGCCTCAAAAAATCTCATGAATTTAAAATGAAAAGAGGGGTTTTCGAAGAGATTAAAAATATAGAATAATTAGATCAATTAATTACAGACCATAATTAATTAATCTAAAAAAAATCGCTTGATAGCACTATGCCTAATTGCATGTATTTGTACTGTTGTGTGCCGGTCTGACCATGCACAGGTTTTCCAGCTGTTCTGCTTTGTTTGTTCTGGCGAACACCTTCCATGGCCCCGTCCAACTTGGTGTGTTCCACTTTCTGCTGAGGACCCTCAAGTAGATGGAAGGTCGTGGCACATCTGGTTCGGCAACAGTTGGAGAAACACCTTCTGCAACCTTGAGAGACAAAGTTTTCACTGGTGCATGTAACTGGTCCCAGTATGGTTTATAGTCCTTGGGGTGGATAACTGGGGCCGAAATTTGTAGTGTTAATTGTGGCGGCATCAACATTTAACAGTATGGTTTATAGTCCTTGGGGTGGTTCACTGGGGCCGAAATTTGTAGTGTTAATTGTGGTGGCATCATTTGCCTGCCTGTCAGTAGTGTCAATGGAGTGTACCCCATGTTGCAGTTTATGGTTTGTCTTGACATCCAGCCAATTAAGACGTCAGTAGTGTCAATGGAGTGTACCCCATGTTGCAGCAGTTAATGGTTTGTCTGATATACAGCAAGGCAATCGGGAGGACATCCAGCCAATTAAGACTTGTTGTTGTAGCTACAATCTTTGCTGCCTTGTCTTTGATTGTTATATTCATTCTTTCCACCCTTCCTTGTGACTGAGGGTGACAGACTGTTCCAAATGTATGTTTTAGACCCAACATTTGTTCCACCTGTTGCAGGTGTTTGTTTGCAAAATGCATCCCATTGTCTGATCTGATCGATTGTGGGAAACCATTTGCTGGGATGGAATGATTCGCCGGCACTTTGATGACGGGGGTGGAGTCGTCCCGGGCTGCTGGGTGGACTGAACATCCCATTGTCTGATCTGATCGATTGTGGGAAACCATTTGCTGGGATGGAATGATTCGCCGCACTTTGATGACGGGGTGGAGTCGTCCCGGGCTGCTGGGTAGACTGTTCCTTTGGCAATCCTGGGAAGGAGTCCATCATCACCAATCAGTCCATCTTACCTTGAACTCGATCGATCATGTCTGTGAATTCAATGATTATTTCTTCCCCCGGAAATGATGCAGGTTTTGATTGTGGCTGATTTTACGCAAGGGTAGGTTTAATTGCATTGGCCTGACAGATGTGGCAATCTTCCACAATCTCTCTCTCTCTCTCTCTCTCTCTCTCTCTCTCTCTCTCTCTCTCTCGTGAAAGTGGTGCGCCATGTTTGATGACGTCTTCAAGCAGCGGCGCAAGTCGATGACGTTGACGCACTGTCCCAATCCTGCATCTTTCAGGTGCTTCGAACCTGCGCTCTCAATCACCACCTGCACTTCTACTTGATGTACACTTTAATCAAGACCGGAGACTGTTGCCTCGGTATTTGGACGGGGCCCAATACTTGCATTAGTCCGTAGAGTACTGTGATTGGGCTGAAGAAGAAGAAAAAGAAGAAGAAAGGTATGCAACATGGCGCACCAAACAGTGCTGCTGTACACATAGATAGCGATGTGGTACCCTAGCTGATGACATCTTTGCCTGACAATAATGGCTTGTTATAAGATATCCGAACAAGGTGAATGCAGTTGTCGACGGCTAAGTTCAAGGACGGTGCTATTGCCATTATTGTGCCGACTGCCACCGCGTCTTGTTCCGGTCGACCACTACACGACACCACATAGCTTCGAATCGTGTCGTCACGCCGTATTGTATCTCTCTATCATGAACATAAAATACCAGTTTGGAGGCCAGAGAGATCGAAATACTGTATGATGGGAGCGACGCATCAAAATTTGCATGTATCCTTTCTTTTGCCACAAAGGAGGAAATGCTTAATAATTCCTCTGCACATACTCTCGAAAATCCCAAATTTCACGCATATAATTGTCGCGTTCTGAAGACATCTGCAAACTTATTTTTCGTCGGAGTGGTAGCACCACTTACTGGCTACATGAAATCCGTGTTTTATGATTTGAGTTTTTCTTTCCTTGTGTTTTTTTTTTCTCTTCCGGATCTACTTTGTAATTGCTCGGAAGAGTGTTAAGCCTTCATGATTTGAAAAGATGAAATTTGTGAGTTGTTGCCGAACGCTATTGCTGTGGCGACGTGCTGTTTGTCAAGACAACACAAATGTATTTTTTTTTTTATATTTGATGTTGCATTGATGACAAAAGCTGCTGTAACTTGACTCGTGTGATCGTATCTTGTCAATATTTGATTCATTTGCTGAGTCTCGGGCTGAAGACATGGAGCAAGTCATTTATATCGTCGTGGCAGCGCCGCCTACTGGCTGAAGGCAATAAATATTTCGCTCCTTTTTCATCCCAACGAGTTGACCAGATTTATCTCATATTTACTTGGAAGAGTTTCGAGGCCTTCATGATGTGGGAACACGAAGTTTGAATTTTTGCCAAACGCTGTAACCATGGCAATTTCATCAAGGAAAAAACACAGTACTTTTTATGGTCTGAACATGTACGAAAACGAATGAAGCTTTGCACATCAGGCCGAGCAACAGCATCAATATTTTAGTCGGTTCTTTTGCGATTTTGAAATAATAGCTGAACAATTTTTAGTGAAGCAGCGCTGGTTGTACCAAGCTCGACAAACTTTTGAAGGTACACGTTACCCCTTTTCCACCCATAAAACTGTGTTTATTCGGCGCCATTACTGTTCTTAGTTGGTGCTTAGCAGGTTCTTACAAAGAACGTGTTTGGTTTTTCCACCAAGCAAAGAATCAAGTCGAAGTTATATCATTCCGTCATTGTAAAGCAGGCATGTCCAGCTCCGTCCGGGCCTGGAGGGCCGCCGTCCTGTCTGTTTTCCAGCTCTCCCGGCTGCAACTCACCTGATTCAGATGATCGGCTCATCAGCCAGCTCTGAAGCAGCATTTGAATGACACTGATTATTTGAATCAGGTGTGTTGCTCCCGAGAGAGCTGGAAAACAGGCAGGAGAGCGGCCCTTGAGGACTGACTTTAGACACCCCTGTGTAAAGCGTCCAAATGTCACTGATTTGGTCGACGTTTACCCAAGAGCGCCCTGCGCTATTAATAATAATAATAATAACAATAATAATAATAACGCGCTGGAAGAATCTGCTCGGCAACTTAGCATAGCATCGATTACACATATATGTAGTAAAAATAGTCAGAGACATGTAAACACTTATATCTTTACTCATCATTTTGATTTCATTTGCAAAAACATGAAACCTGGCACACACATCACACATGGCCAATCTCTATTTTATGAATTCATTGTGTCGTTAAAAAAATGGCTTCATTGAAAAGATAAAACGTGAGGGTAACGACAAGTAGAGATAAGTAGGGGATTAATAGGAAAAAAAGTTAAAATTTATTTAAAAAGATCTGGTTGGGATTCTATCTGTATGTATGTGTGTGTGTGTGTGTGTGTGTGTGTGTGTGTGTGTGTGTGTGTGTGTGTATGTGTGTGTGTTCGTTTTTCTATAAAAGTACCTCATGTCTAATTCTTCCTTCACATTCCTAAAGCATCTGCAGGGTGAACGGAGAGCGACCTGAGAGGCCTTTGTGTCCAAATTTGGATCTGGCATGGACAGACAGTAATCTGTCAGGTGGTGTCCACCAGTGGAGAAGCAGAGCATGTGGAGTGGTCGCTGTTCCCATGGGGTCAAAGGATATGAAGCAGGTACCTGAGGTGTTTACCTGAGCTGAGCTCCTGCTTATAAAACCGTTGAAGGACCCTGGAATTTGCTGGTGATTAACTACACGAAAGGTGTCAGTTATGCAAAAGCAGCCTTGCAGACACTCTGTGTGTTAATGGTTGACAATATCACTTTTGTGTTCCGAACAGACGACATCACACTGTCTTTGATGATTGGCCCTCATTTCATGAATAAATCCGTAGAAACGCCAGCAGACAGACAGGGCAGCGCATATGCTCATAATCAACATTTAAACATTTTTATTCGGTCAGTCATCCACTGCCATGCCCAATTATTACCGTATTGGCCCGAATATAAGATGGTGTTCTTTGCATTGAAATAAGACTGAAAAAGTGGGGGTTGTCTTATATTCGGGGCCTAGACATTATACCCATTCACGACGCTAGATGGCGCCGGATATCATTGAAGCGAATGCTGAACTTGACTCTCCAGGCCAAAGTGCACCCCTGTCATGAAGAATAAGAATAAAAATAAAAATAGCGGTAGCACAAAGAAGAAAAATAAAAAATAGCGGTAAGAAAGAAAAGAGAAGAAAATAAAAGAGATAGCAGAAAATGGAGAGACGTAGCGACAATCTGGAGAAAAGTGGGTGGAAGATCGGCCAGGTTAACCGGCAGCTGAGGAGAAGTTATGATGTAACTTACATTTCAAAAACCAGAAGCCATTCATTTATGAATGTACGATTGCACTTTAGTTTTCATATTTAAATGTTCAGATATTAAGATTTGAATGAGGCAAAATAACACGCTTTTTCTCTCAAATATATTGTTATAATCATTTGTTTCAGATGTACTGTAATTATTTTCTGTATAAAAATTAATTTGTTGTTCAAAAAGTCTTTTTTCAAACTTGAGTCTTGAAAAAGAGGGTGTCGTCTTATAATCAGGGCCGTCTTATATTCGCGCCAATACGGTATATTCGTCGTGCAGTCTCGCATGTCATGGAGTGCCCGAGTTAATGGATCCTCGTAAATCAGAAACCCAGCAATGGAGTAAGTCAGTGCAGAATTCTACTTTATTCCGTTTTGAAGTGAGGTAGCAGGATGTTAGTCTGTTTTTGTGCTGCTGTGTGTTCAGTCAGTTGCTGTGTATTAATTTAGTCAACCCCAGCCATTTTCACTGTAGCAAGCCCCTCAATACCAGCCATTTTACTGGTTTTAAGACTGATTTGCAAGGCCCACAGATGTGTTGTTTTATATAAACATGTAGCACCGATGTTCTCCCCATACCTACATGAGTTTTCTCCCGATACTTCGGTTTCCTCCCACATTCCAAAAATATGCCTGGTAGGTTAATTGAACACTCGAAAGTGTGAGTGTGAATGGTTGTTTGTCTTTGTCCCTTGCGATTGGATGGCAACCAGTTCAGGGTACCCTGCCTAACACCCGAAGGCACCTTGGATAGCCTCCAGCATGCCCGCGACCCTCGTGAGGGGAAAAAAATAAAGAAGGGATGACACCCCCCAAGGTATTTTTGTATATATCGTAGATGGCAATTTTCCGCGGATCCGCGGAAATCCGCCGTTTTATTTCTTAAATTGTTCATTTTTGTGAATCGTCTAAATCCGTTGAGAAAATTTTAGGGGCGGTCAGGTACCTTATCGTCGAGTTTTCACGAGCTCTCCCGAACAGTCTCTCCGTTTTCCGTTTGTAAACAGCCCTGCGATTGGACGTGTATGAAAGCTTCAACTAATCAGATCACTGAAGGCATTATTTGTTGCGGAAGTCTTAGCTCGATTATATACGGCCCAGCGATTGGTTAACTACAAGCGCTTGGACCAATCAAATTGCATGTAACATATTGTTTTACATGATTCATGGCGGCCTGTTCGTCTCGCAAATTCATTGTTCTGGGATCGTTTTGAGCGGAATTATGAAATTTTTGACGAAAGATCAGGAGTCTTCAATCCTAGAAATTGACTCAAATGTCAAGAATAAATTCCGATGGGACTGGCTTGACAGAAAAGTCACTGTAAAGGTTAAAATTGGTTCCAAGTTCGACGAAGTTACAGAAGCTCTTGGACAATTTTTGAAGAAACCAGACCTGGCAGACAAAGATTATTGTGTGTATTGGAGTGACTTAATTAACTTTGGCTCCCGTGGATGCGTCGCACTGACAGATCATGCAACAAAAGTGAAAAAAACATGCCGACAAAATCGCCATTCGACCGAGCAATTATTCTTTGGGATCGGCATTTTTCAAACAAACTTAGTCAGCGGATACAACTAAAGACGTTACTGTATGAGGTAAGAATCAACAGCTTTTTATCACATTTACACAATACTTTGTGAATACAAGTCATGAACAAATCTTAAATATGGCAGGGAATGTGTTTACTTTTTTTAGTTTTGATTTTGAGCAGCAAATCTGGAGTTACATATGCTCACCAGGAATGCATAAGCAAAATTGCACAACTTTTCACTTGAAAGAATAGTGGCGATCTTGGGATTTTTTTCTGTTCAATTTTCAAATAGTGTGTAAATTCAATACACTTTATCTTCAGCATGTTTAGTGCCACTTTTATAAGTAACCACGCCCCCGGCCAGGCCACGCCCTGGCCAGGCCACGCCCCGGCCAGGCCACGCCCCTTCCGCTTTTTTCATCACTCGCCATTGCCATCTATGATATATGGGTACTAGCATGTTTAAAATACTTTACATATTTGCGACAGACTACAGCAGTACATGGATGTACTTCAATCTTTAATGATAAAACCTAATACAGTAATTAACATTCATCAGCATTGCCTTCTTCGAGAGATGCACAGACTTGTATTTGTGGCATCAAAGGCGGCTCTCACTTTACGCCCTGACAACTGTCAGAGATGTTCGCTCGGACAGTGGAACAAACTGTGACTCAGGAACAGATCGACTTTCACTGCCGGCAGGAGGCGCAGTTTTCTACGAAGCCACTCTGTGCAGGCTTCTTAACTGACACCTGACCTCTGCAGCCCCTGCCGGCTTTTTATTGATCGTGTTTGCAAATTACAAGTGACATATCAGAAAAAACTCCCTTCTTCTTTATATACATGTCACGCCTCTCAGCCCAGCCCACCGATATTCCACTCAGAGGCCAAAACATCTTTCGGTACAAACAATGGATACCTTGTTAATTCAGTGGGTATATTTCGCATGAATTGAGACACTGCACAAACTCAAGGACATCTTATCGTTCTGCCCACCCAAAGTTGAACCTTCCCGTTTGTACTATCGGTTAACAAGACCTCAGTTTCATTCATCTCAAGTTGGCCCTTTTTCCTGTGTGCTCTCAACACACGCGTTTGAGGTCAATCAAGCATACAAATGAAACTTTTAAACATGATAACTTTGAGTTTGTCGATACTCTATCAACGGCAAAGCCGCCGTTAGCCTCTTTCTAGCTCCTGGCCAGCTGTCCCCGCGTAGCCAATGTGTTTATGACAAGACAATTAATCGGTATTGATGAGGAGGAGGCGAAGAGAGATGTGCTGCTTTTGTTAAGACAAGCCCAATCTCTCTCTAGAGAAAGATAGATATGACACTTGAATCAGGTGTGCAGGAGGAGGGATAGCGGCTCTTGAAGACTGGATTTGGACAAGGCCACAGAAGTCATAACACTATGACCCCTGTTTACATGTAAAAATGGCCTAAAATTGGACATTAAAAAAAAAAAATCATAGCTTCACTTCCTGTTCATTTTAGCACATAGGCTGCAATGAACTTTTTTGTACATCTCCAAGTGCTTCACGTGCCTCTTAATTTTCCGATCTCTAGGTCAAACGCACTGGGATTGCAGTACAATTCAAGGTGTGGTACAGAGCCATTTCTTTTGTAATTGTGCATAACTTTTTTTTAAAAATCACCAGGACCGATGAGTGTGAAAGTCTGATTTTTCATGCACCTTTTGGCCTTGGAAAATGTGATTCACAATAATAATTAACCCACACAAACAATAGGGATCTTGCAGCGGTCACTGCTTGGGACCGAATAAAAAAAAAAAAAAACTTAATATAATATGAGCAAATTTGTTATTTCAAAAGTTTTTATCAAACTGGTAGCCATTCACACTAATCAGCAGCCAAGAAGTTGCTCTCAGCTTCAAAAAGGTTGTTGACCCCGGGTGTAAAACTCTCGTGTCGTGTTCTAGGAGGAAGATCCCGTTGCTTTGGGCTTGTTGACTCACCAAGCTTTGGGGAAACTCAGGGATCAGCTTAGCAGCCTACTGGACCAGCACCAGAAGACAACATGCAGGCGGGGCTCTGCACAGGTACATGGACATATTTATTTCAGTCATCTTCCAATTTGTTAATTTCAACTGTCGCCATAACGTTGGATGTGTGATATGATGTGTTTTGAACTTTAATTGTCATACAAGTTTCAGCGGAAGCTAACAGTTCAATATCAAGGCCCTATGAAATTAAGTTACAGTGAACCTCCTCTACAACGAAACCATGTTTGCAGCAAGAAATTTTTCACAACAGGGGGTTTTTCACTGGAGCAAATTTGATCTCAGATGTACACACACACACACACACACACACACACACACACACACACACACACACACACACACACACAAACGTATGCGATAATTCTCAAATTCACCCTGATTAGATCAGACTCTAACAGTAGCCAACCCGCGGCTCGAGAGCAGCATGCGGCTCTTTGGCTGGTTCAGTGCGGCTCCCGGGCTCTGACACAACAAGCGTCAAAAACGCCTCGGCGGTGGCGATGCCATTCAAACAAGGCGCTAACTTCACAGAACGTACTCCGTCAAACTATCATCAATCCCGTTACTTGATTGACATAGAGGGCAACCAATCAGATGACTGCATCACCGCTCGTGCAAACAACGGCGCTAAGCTAGTCAGCGAATTACCTCTGATTTTAAGGCAGGGGTGCCCAATACGCCGATCAGAATCGACCGCGAGCTAGTGAACTGGTCCCAAATCGACCGCAAGGGGTGGGAGGAAGAAATGGGTGAGAAAAAAAAAAAGATTTGTTTCTTTGTATCTTGAGCTTTCATTCATTTTCGGCCCGTTCCGGCTGTTGCTCATCGTGGTGTGCGTGCATTTGTGCGCGAGTGCACTGTTAGGCACCCGCATGCGTGTGTGCGTGCGTGTGTGTGTGTGTGTGTGTGTGCGTGTGTGTGTGCGCGCGCGCGCGCGCGGAAGGGTATGATGTGGCTCTTTGCAGTAACACAGTAAAAAAATTGGCTCTTCGTCTCTGACTGGTTGGCCACCCCTGCACTAGGGGGTATTTTTGCCCATGTAGGTTTCGTTGTAGAGGAGTTTCAATCTATCAAAAAAAAAAAAAAAACCCAACAAAACAAAACTTAAAACTCCACTTTAATGTGTCATGAGGACAGAACATTTTTTAAGAACAGCAGTTCAGTTCCTGGGTGAGTTTGACTTTGTATAATAAAGTTTCCAAAAATAATTACCCCGCCCCCCTCCAAAAAAAAATGTTAAACAATGTCGTTTTGGGTGGTGGCTTGACTTCAGTCTTTTTAAACTTAAGAGTTATTTGAGTTATGAGCTATTGCTTGGTCACTATTTTTGGTTTGTGTTGCTATTCCGTGACACTTCAGGCCTTAGTTTTAGTATCTTGACTTTTTACTTTTTTTTGGTTCCCGTTTTATTGCTGTTTATATTATGTTCAGTTGTCTTGTGCTTTATGTTTGAGTTTCATTTATCCACATTTCATCTGCAGTTGAGTTGATCCAAAATTTGTAGCCCTAGCAAACTTCAGATATTCTGCCACTCCTCTGCAGAACCTAGGTTGTGTTTTATTGTTTTTAACTTTAGAGTTGGCAGTTTGACCCACAATATCATAGAAAGTGAACTGAATTCTTGTTTTTGAAGATGACATTTGTGTCATCATACCACCATGGAAAAATATTTCAAATAAATCAGTCAAAGACATATACAGTACTCCCTCGTTTATCGTGGTTAATGGGGACCAAAACCACCCGTGATAAACGAAAATCTGCAAAGTAACGACCAATTAACATATACAGGTTAAAAAAAAAAATCTTTATATGTTTGAAAAAATCCGCGATGCACTGAAACCGCGATAAACAAACCGCGAAATAGCGAGGGATCACTGTATGTCATTCACGCCCAATCCGTAAACCTGTGAACACAGCTTAATTTTACCTGTAACCATCCCATGTTTTCACAGGAACAGTGGGTGAACAGCTTCTTCTTCCATGAAAACCGCCATTCCTGTCTCCACTGGCCAGGGGCTGCTCTCACTGTTGTGGTGGCACTTGGACTCCTGTGTTGTTATGGCAGTCAACCAAAGGGCAGGTAGTTCCCCCGTATTCGAACGCTTGTATGCCTGATCTGATTCATTTAAGTTGTGCAACTGTGCACCCTCACATCCAGTCGAGTTTGTAAATGTTTCGCCATTCATTTGTCTTTTTATGTTAGCTTTGGTTGCTCTGAGTCTCGCTTTGACCCATTGTCGTATGGCGTTACACAGGGTTAAATTTTGGGCCCGCTCCTGTTTTTTGTTGAATCTTAAGAGAACAGGATATTTCCACTCGTCTGCTGAGCAAAAAAACTATCTATCTATATAGATAGATAGATCGATAGATGGTGGTACAGTGGTTCGCGCGTCGACCTCACAGTGCAGAGATACCGGTTTCAATTCCGGCTTCGGCCTCCCTGTGTGGAGTTTGCATGTTCTCCCCGGGCCTGCGTGGGTTTTCTCCGTGTACTCCGGTTTCCTCCCACATTCCAAAAACATGCATGGCAGGTTAATGGAACACTCTAAATTGTCCCTAGCTGTG
The DNA here is from genome assembly GCF_001891065.2 of Hippocampus comes. NCBI lineage: Eukaryota > Metazoa > Chordata > Actinopteri > Syngnathiformes > Syngnathidae > Hippocampus > Hippocampus comes. The sequence goes on along the minus strand of NW_017805480.1, from coordinate 134,601 downwards.
AGTGTGAGAGTGAATGGGTGTATGTTTATGTGTGTCCTGCCATTGGCTGGCAACCAGTTCAGGGTGTAACCCGCCTACTGCCCCAAGACAGCTGGGATAGACTCCAGCACGCCCCGCAACCCTTGTGAGGATAAGCGGAACGGAAAATGGATGGATGGATTTAAAATGAATACAATACAATCCATCCGGCTTTATATAGCACTTTCACAACAGCTGCGGCTGTAACAAAGCGCTTTACAAAACAGTAAACATAAAGTAAATAATAAACACAACATAAAAACACAGACGGCCATGCAATATTAACCACTTTTCCCTCATACGCTTTGTTGATTGAAGCAGTTCGAGATGAAAGAGGAGAGAATGTTGAGTGAAGTGAATGTTTAGTGTCGCACAGCGCTGCCAGGAGGAGTTTGAGGAGAGTGGATTTGATCACTTCAGGGTCACAACAACAATTGGATCTTATAAAATCTTCTTACCCCTCACATGACACAAGCAAAGATTTGCCACAATACATTATTGAAGAGCATTACCTCGATTCAAAAAAAAAATGTACTATGATTTCTTAATAATTAATCTGTCGATTTTGCCAATTAACTCTTTCAGGGACAGTTGTTACTATAGTGGACAACTTATCATGTTATCAGGTTACAGGCTATCATTATTGGTGCATGAAAGGGTTGATTGATGACTCAGATTTAAAAAAAAAATTCTTTTCATCTCTTTAAAAAAAAAAAGCATTGTTTTCAATGAACAATGAAGAAAATGCACAAACATAAATCAATTGTGATTCAGTTAAGCTTGTGGTTCGTTTTCTGAAAATCTCGTTTTGATTCAACACAAAAGTAATCTGTCTTCTTTCAAGGAATATGAAAGAAATTGGAGGATTATTATTGTTGAAGGGCTGAAATTCCAAGTAAATCAAACAGGACCTCGAAACAATTCATCAATTCTCAAAATAATCAACAAATAGGATGATAATTGATAAATTTTTGGTTCATCGTTCTTCCTCAGTGTTTCTTAACCTCGGTTCGTTGAACCACAGGGGTTCAACGGAGCCACTTCCATGGAGGTTAAGACACACCCGACTCAACATGGCAATTAGTTATGATACAACCGCTTGGCCATCACTGGCTGCATGATCACATTAAATTGGTTGTCCAATCAGTGCTGCGGGAAATTGAGTTCGCTCGGTCGTCACTGTGTGACTGTTGTGATAGTACTTCATACAATTTAAAACAACATATACTGAGGCCATGTCGTTCTATTTACTTTTTTTATGTTTTTAATAAATGTTTTTTTTAATGTCTTGAATTTGTAAAAAAAAAATTACATTTTTATTTTTCATGAATGAAGGGTTTGGTGAACATGCATATGAACTGGTTGGGTTCGGTACCTCTAACAAGGTTAAGAACCACTGTTCTACCTGTACTATTTGTATGTACTGTAGGGCAGTGGTCCCCAACCTTTTTCTCCCCATGGACCGGATTTAATGTCAGACAGTATTTTCAGGGACCGGTCTTAAAGGTGTGGCGGATAAATACAACAAAATAATATGATATGACCTGCATGAAAACTGGTATTTTCGAAACATAATAATAAACACGAATCATGACACGAGGAACGTCCGATCTAGCCGCAACACTCTTTGGTCGCTATGGTAACGTTGAAACATGCCTTCAAAATAAGATAGATCGCAAATACAAAGGGCATGAAAAATACGACTCACCATTGCCGCATATTATGCAGAGTGGGCTCAGTGTGTGGGAATCTCCCGTTGAAATAAATCCGTATTTTCAGTAGGAATCTTGACACTGTCTATTAAATGCAACCGTCTTTTTCTTGAAAGTCTTAGGCCCTTCTTCTGTCTCCTGGCTGGGCCTCTTCCCCTTCCCAAAGAAACTTTCCAAAGACGTTTCTTTTTTACTCATCTGGCTAGCTCCTGGGTCTCACTTTAGCGGTAACCTATCACGTGACCGAGAAGCGCGCCTTGACCTGCATCAAGAGTGACATACTTTAGACGGATGTAACAGAGAATATGGTAAATTTTCAAAAGAAAACATCTTTCAGCTTCCGAAATAAATAAAATGGAAGTCATCTAAGTTATTTATTCTTTCTGTGTGGCCCGGTACCAAATGACCCACAGACCGGAACCAGTCCGTGGCCCAGAGGTTGGGGACCTCTGCTGTAGGGAATAGCGACCCTGTCGTCAAATTACATTAATTGGTGTTTGCGTTGTCCAAATGGTGACCACCTTGAAGGTATCAGAATGCAATTGGATGAGCAAGTGTCTGCGTGTGATTGAATGAATGAGTCGGTCGGCGCGGACCGGTGCAGTTGAGGACGGCAATGCAGGGAGAGTCAGTGAACGAGGATGTGTTCGGTGTTTGTCCAGCGAAACAACACATTTTAGCAATTTCTGTTGCCAAAACGCGGTGCGGGTCACAGGCGCCTCAGCGAATAGGAGCGAGCTGAATGGGAAAACGGACTTCATAGTGAGAGCCTGAGCAGCAACCACTGCACTCACTCTTGTTTTTTTTTTCCTTGATTAAAAACATGTAGTGGATCCTGTTGGATTGGCACCTGCAGATTTGTGTATTTGCACTTTTTTTTCCTCCAATTTAAAAAAAAAATATAGATATATATTTTACTTTTCCCCAGTTCCCTTTGTTTTTCACAGAAAATTGGAGGTTCATCCACATTTTAAAGAAAATATAGTTTTGTAGGGTTTCAAAAGAAAAAAAAAATCTGTGGGCGAGCACGTCCTCATTTTGTTTTTGTTTGCTGTCAAGTGTAATCTCCTCTGACTGATTTCCCATGGTTGTTTAACTGGTCACTTCTAGCTCGGGATGGGTACCGATACGATTTTATTGATACGGCTACTCTTCAAGATACTGCTTATCGATGCAATCCTTTCAGGGTATTTTTCTCAATACCATTTATTTTGAAAAACACAAAAACAAATATATTAAAACTCATCTTTTTTCTTTCATTAATGTTCTTGTCTTGCGTCATTCTAACAAATTACTATTATACGGTTAAACATTATATAATCGCTAATTAAGTGTAAAAAAAAAAATCTGTAGAGCTTCAATTTACAGGACCTAAATCAATCCAAAAATTAATTTGTGTAATTAACAGAACCATAAAGTGTGGATTTTACTGAAACTGCAGTTTTTCAAATTCAATCCCGGGCCAATTTCGTACTGGGGCTCGGTACCCATCCCTACTTACTGTATAAACAGTACGTCCATGAGAACTCAGACATTGTAGTTTTGTTTGTTAAAATTCATTGCACAGACAAATCCATCCAGTCATCCATTTTCATTAGCTGTAATATGAACAACATGAATTTGATGCTTTAAGTAAGATGATCATGAAATTGTTTGACCTTTTCAGTTCTGGCAGCGAGCTGGTGAATGCAGCTGCCCTCCTCATCCTTTTGCTGTTGAATCTGATGCTGGTCAGAAGACAGGAGAGGCTCAAAAGGAGTGAAATGGTTCGGCGCCTTAAAGGCATCATCACACAGCTCAGTGGTGAGTCGGGCCTTTTCACGTCTTGATTTTTAAATTTTCAACCAGGCTTGTCTTCATGAGAGTTGTAGTTGAGCTGGAGTTTACAACAGCTAACTTCAGGTGAGAGGTGGGGTACACCCTGGCAGGCAATCACAGTAATTTCCACACCCAAATAATAATCCATCTGTCCCTCCATCCATCCATCTTCTGCTTATCGTTGGTCAGGATCAGCAACCTAACCACAGATGCCCACACTCGCCTGTCCCTTGGCTCTTCCTCTAAAGCAGGGGTCTCAAACTCAATTTACCTGGGGGCCGCTGGAGCTAAGGTCTGAGTGTCCCCCGCCTACTGCCCGAAGACAGCTGGGATAGGCTCCGGCACGCTCCGCGACCCTAGTGAGGATAAATCGGATCAGAAAATGGATGGATGGATAGATGGATAGATGGATAGCACAGGGGTGCCCATGACGTCGATCACGAGGGGTGTTGAGTAAAAAAACACAAACATTTGTGTGTCTCGGTGCATGTTAGTAATATTTTTTTTTCAAGCACACTGCACCGGAATCATCCTATCAGTCGTACTTTCACAAAAAGTATTTAAAAAATAAAATAAAATAAAGCGGGTCACCTTAAACTTAGGGTGGCAGTTAACCTGCGTCACCAGAAGTTGTTTGCGCTCAGCAGTCTGCAATTGCAGCTTGCGATCAGAGCTGTTGCGATGTAGCCTTTATTATTATTATTATTATTGTCAGGCAAAGTGTGTTTCGTGTACAATTCACAGATGGCACTCGCAAAAAAGGGCAATCTGGACGACCGAGAGAAACATTTTCAAAACGGTACGCGTGAGCTACGATAGTTAACAGGTTGCAAAAGTGTGTTGCATGCCTCCACGTCAGGTTTCCCACTTAGGCAGGCAGTGATTTCCTGTTAACAAACTCATAAACTATTGTGTCTACTTTATTTTTCAGTTTTGTTTATCTTAGGGGCCGTTATGGCTGTTGCTCATCATGGCATGCACGTGTAAGTGTGTGTATAAGTGCGTGCGTATGTACGCGCGCGCGGTAGCAGGAATCGAAAACTAGATCGCCGGTCCCAAATGTTTGGGCAACCCTGGTCGAGCAGTTTCTGAGGAAGAGCACAGTTTCTGAAGCTGCCTAGTGTTTTGAACATGTTAGTGCTCCCTATGCCAAAATTTGCAGATGTCAAAATAGTAAATTTCTATCGATGGAACTCTTCTTAAACATTGCTTCATTGCCTGACATCTGCCAATAAATTAACAACAAACAAGCCAGTACAAAACACCCAACATTTGTAAAAATGAAAGTGACCACAATTATACACGTGAAATGAAGAAATACTCGTCTCAAATAGGAAGTGTATTTAATTTCATTCGTAATTGGGAGCAAAATGATAGGAAAACATTTGATGTGTACAACAAGACAAATAGTGCAAATGCAAAAACACAGATCGGCACTTGACCATATTTTGCCGGTCTGTCCTCCGTCCGCGACCTGGGAACCCTTCCGTCATCATCCCTCCATCCTTGTTCATATCAGTATCATAATGGCAAGGAAGTGTTGATCCATTGTTCGGTGTCGTGTTGCTCTAATGATGTCAAAATGAGAACAGCATGACGAGGACAACTGTTTCAACACCAGCTCAAAATGAACCAGGATATTTATTGGTCGATTGAAGGACCAAATTCCTGTTGTGAATTTTGCTATTAAGCCCCTGTTACAGAGCAACGACTTGTGCAAAAAGTACTTCAACATTTAGCAGTTGGACATGTGCATTCAAAAGCTTGGAGGTCACATTAAATTCACCTGAAAAGGTTTTAATGCATTTTCGGCTCGTCCTGAAAATTCACAAGAAAGCCAACTAGCCCTAACTTTTTGTGAGTAGTGTATACATGATATAAATGTATATATGTATATGTATTTACAGTGGTACCTCTATTTACGAATGTCTCTTCATACAAAATTTTCAAGTTACGAAACGTCTCAACAAGAAAATATTGCCTCTTGTCACAAAAGAAATTTCAAGATACGAAAGCTAAAAATACAGTATGGGCTGCTACTTGCAGCTCTGAGTTTCCTGAGGACAACATCCTTAGAGCTGCTCCGCTATTGGCTATTACCAAGCATCATCCAGGCATCCCATTGGCTAAGAGGGATCGTATGTGTCTATGTGTGTAGATAGATAAAGAGATAGATATGTGTCTATGCAACTTCCTCGTCATTTAACCCTTGGGCCATGAGGCGTTCCAAATGTGAATCACCCAGAAAAAGTGTTCACCAGTCGAGCGATCGCTCACTATGTTGATGTTTGCCTTGGACATTTTCGAAGGCTGTTAAAAGCCGACAAAAGCAAAACGTCAAACGTCCTTGGATCAGTTCTTGACAAAATGCCAGACAAAAAACACTTCTCAGAGAGAATATGAACTAAAGAGGGCAAAAAATGATGATGATGCAATTAAAATTTAAATGACCATGATTTTTATTCTTTATTCTTTGTTTTTTATGTGATGCACAACTCTCATTTATTGTGCAATAATCTAATTGTAACATCTATTTGTTACATACTTGCATTTTTATGCTTTAGGAAACATTTATGGCTCAATTTGGAGGGGGGGGCGTGGAACGAATGAGGGCATTTACATGGAAAACGCGTCTCCTGTGTGCGCGCGCACACACACACACACGCACACACACACACCCACACACTACCCGTTCCCGTTTATGACATGGCGCATTATACTGCTGAAAGTAGCCATCAGAAGTTGGGTACATTGTGGTCATAAAGGGATGGACATGGTCAGCAACAATGCTCAGGTAGGCTTGTGGCGTTGCAACGATGCTCAATTGGTACCAAGGGGGCCAAAGAGTGCCAAGAAAACATTCCCCACACCATTACACCACCACCACCAGCCTGAACCGTTGATACAAGGCAGGATGGATCCATGCTTTCATGTTGTTGACGCCAAATTCTGACCCTACCATCCGAATGTCGCAGCAGAAATCGAGACTCATCAGACCAGGCAACGTTTT
>NW_017805480.1:125066-127969 GCF_001891065.2 Hippocampus comes | reverse complement strand
TGCTCTTCTGCCTACCTTGGTTGTAACGGGTGGTTATTTGAGTCACTGTTGCCTTTCTATCAGCTCGAACCAGTCTGGCCTCTGGCATCAACAAGGCATTTCTGCCCACAGAACTGCCGCTCACTGGATATTTTTTCTTTTTCGGACCATTCTCTGTAAACCCTAGAGATGGTTGTGCGTGAAAATCCCAGTAGATCAGCAGTTTCTGAAATACTCAGACCAGCCCTTCTGGCACCAACAACCATGCCACGTTCAAAGCCACTCAAATCACCTTTCTTCCCCATACCGATGCTCGGTTTGAACTGCAGGAGATTGTCTTGACCATGTCTACATGCCTAAATGCACTGAGTTGCCGCCATGTGATAGGCTGATTAGAAAAAAGGGTTAACGAGCAGTTGGACAGGTATACCTAATAAAGTGGCCAGTGAGTGTATATATCTTCATCCTAAAATTTCACCTGACAGCCGAGTATCCCAACAGTTAGGGGAGGAGTTTGTGTAGATATCCATGCAAATTAAACTGGGGGATTTTTCATCGAACAAAGTTATGAAATACAAGCTAGTTGCAAACTGGTATGAAATGAGTGATTGAAAAAACTTTACAACTTCTGCCTCAATTATTCAAACCTTGAAACTTATTGAAAGAGATGCCCGTTTAATTTTCGATTGTCCATCTTCTGTTAATCTACTGCAGATTACCTTTCCGGTTGGGTAGGCGAAGTGCGGTGGCCACCATGTCTTTACCCCGATCTATATACGCCCTCGTCTCCGTCGTGGTCCCTTCACTGGACATATCGTGACTCCCAGTTGGTGAATCTGCCTGTCAGTCTGCTTGTGGAAGGAGATATTATTGTTCTCAGACCAGGGCAAGAGGCATTCACATCTCTCAGAGGAATAAAGGTTAGTGGTGGGCATTGTTGGAATTAATTTATACATTCTTCTGGAATAATGTATGTATATGTTCCAATGCTTCCTTTATTTTTGCTGTATCCTGAAAGCGGTTGGGCTTGAAATCAAAATAAATACATGAGGTGAGAGATTAACAGTTGGATCCTTTTTTTCTTTGACTCGGCGCAATGACATTGTTGATATCTCAAACTGGAGTTACAGATACAGGTAGGTTGCAGATCTCTAAAATTTACCACCAAATGTAATCTGTGTTTCCAGAAAGAGTGATGGCACCTTTTCAGTTAGTCCTTTCCATCTACAGCAGGTCAAATCCGCCGCAGAAAGAGGGCCAGTTATTGACAAACTGCAGTCCCTGTTCGCTACTAAAGTTAGCCAGCCACCGATTAAGCGAGAATAATCTGCTAAACCTCTCATCATTACTTCTCACAGGCAAGGGGCCAAAGACATTTACTCAATGCCGACTCCTCTTTCTGGCGAAATCCCAAGTCCTTGCTATGTTGTTCTTTGTGATGTCTGATTGTCTCATCCTAGTGTCATTGGAGCCGAAGTGGAACACTATTTTCAAGTAGCTAGTGTTGTTTGCCTTTCGCTGGTGTCTCGGCCTGTTGTGTGCCAGGTCTCTCACATTGGCTTCAACGTAGGCGCTGTGGCCTCAGGAATACACGTTACTGTGGTTGGGTTTATATTATTGGTATGTGGAAGATCACAATCGGCGTTGACTTAAATATCAGTGTGTGGTTATTGATGTGATGCTTTGTTTTTCTCTTAAAACTGCCTCTACTGGTCTGTCTATGTCGCACATGTGCAGTCGTGGTAATCTGGGTTATAGATAAATGGGCCATGCAGTGTCATGGCTAACCAATATTGGCAACAGAATGCGAAAATCATGTTCAGTAAACAGAAAGTCTTCTTTTCCTTTCGGCATTTCCCTTCAGGGGTCGCCACAGCGAATCAGTTGCCTCCATCTAACCCTGTTTTGTGCATCCTCTTCTCTCACACCAGCTACCTTCATGTCCTCTTTCACTACATCCAGAAACCTCCTCTTTGGTCTTCCTCTCGGCCTCCTGCCTGGAAGTTAAAGACTCAGCATCCTTCTCCCAATATATTCACTCTCTCTCCTCTGGACATTTCCAAACCATCTCAGTGTGGCCTCTCTGACTTTCTCTCCAAAACCTCTAAAATGAGTTGTCCCCCTGATATAGTCATTCCTGATTCTATCCAACCTAGTCACTCCCAAAGAGAACCTCAACATCTTCATCTCTGCTACCTCCAGCTCTGCCTCCTGTCTTTTCTTCAGTGGCACTGTCTCCAGTCCAAACAGCTTGGCTGGTCTCGCCACAGTTTTATCCACCCTTCCTTTCATCTTAGCTGAAACTCTTCTATCACACATCACACCTGACACTTTTCTCCAGCCGTTCCAGCCTGCCTGTACATGCTTCTTCACCTCTTTTTCTACACTCCCCATTGCTCTGGACAGTTGACCCCAAGTACTTAGAATCCTTCATCTTCTTTAACTCTTCTCCTTGTAACCTCACTCTTGTACTTGGGTCCTTCTCATTCACACACATGTACTCCGTCTTGCTGCGACTGACCTTCATTCCTCTCCTTTCCAGGGCAAACCTCCACCCCTCTAGTTTCGCCCCCACCTGTTCCCTGCTCTCACTACAGATCACAATGTCATCTGCAAACATCATAGTCCATGGAGATGCCTGTCTAGCCTCGTCTGTCAACCTGTCCATCACCATAGCGAATAAGAAGGGGCTCAGAGCTGACCCCTAGTGAAGTCCCACCTCCACCTTGAATTCCTCCGTCACACCGGAAGCACACCTCACCACTGTCTTACAGTCGTCATACATGTCCTGCACTGCTTTAACATACTTCTCTGTCATCCCAGACTTCCTCATACAATACCACAGTTCTTCCCTGGGCACCCTGTCATACGCTTTCTCCAGATCTACAAAGACACTAATGCAGTTCCCTCTGACCTTCTCTGTA
>NW_017805480.1:113179-125044 GCF_001891065.2 Hippocampus comes | reverse complement strand
TTAAAGCAAATAGTCCCTTTTTTTTTCTTTTTTTTTTTTTTTTTTTTTTTTTTTTTTTTTTTGCATGAAACCATATTGCTGCTCACAAATGCTCACGTCTGCTCTTAGTCTAGCTTCGACTACTCTTTCCCATAGTTTCATTGTATGGCTCATCAACTTTATTCCTCTGTAGTTACTATAACTCTGCACATCTCCCTTGTTCTTAAAAATGGGCACTAGCACACTTCTCCATTCCTCAGGCATCTTATCACCATCTAAGATCTTGTTAAACAACCCAGTCAGAAACACCACTGCCACCTCTCCTCGACACTTCCATACCTCCATTGGTAAATCATCAGGCCTGAGTGCCTTTCCACTCTTCATCCTCTTCAGCGCCCTCCTCACTTCATCCTTGCTAATCTTTGCTACTTCCTGGTCCACAACAGTCACATCTTCTACTCTTTGTTCTTTCTCATTTTCCTCATTCATCAACTCTTCAAAGTACTCTTTCCATCTTCCCATCACACCACTGGTACCTGTCAATACGTTTCCATCTCTATCTTTAATCACCCAAACCTGCTGCTCGCCCTTACCTTCTCTGTCTCTCTGTCTCGCCAACCTGTATAGATCAGTCTCTCCTTCCTTGCTGTCCAGCCGAGCATACAAGTCATTGTAGGCCTCTTGTTTGGCCTTCGCCACCAATACTTTCACCGTGCGCTGCATTTCCCTGTATTCCTGTCTACTCTCTTCAGTCATTTCAGTGTCCCACTTCTTCTTAGCTAACCTGTTTCTCTGTTTCCACTCCTGCACCTCCTCATTCCACCACCAAGTCTCCTTATCTACTTTCCTTCCAGATGATACACCAATTACTTTCCGACCTGTCTCTCTGATCACATTCGCTGTAGTTTTCCAGTCATCTGGAAGCACCTCCTGCCCACCCAGTGCTTGTCTCAACTCCGTCCTAAAAGTCATGCGATACTCTTCCTTTTTCAGCTTCCACCATTGTGTCCTCTGCTCGCTCTGCTTTTGCTTCCTTCATCTTCCTCACCACCAGAGTCATCCTACACACCACCAACCTATGCTGTCTGGCTACACTCTCACCTACCACTACTTTGCAGTCACTGATTTCCTTCACATGGCACTGTCTATACAAAATGTAGTCTACCTGTGTAGTCCTGCCTCCACTTTTATAGGTGACCCTATATTCCTGCCTCTTCTTAAAGAAAGTATTCACTATAGCCATTTCCATCCTCTTAGCAAAGTCAACCACCATCTGTCCTTCTGCATTCCTCGTCCCTAACCCTAACCTGCCCATCACCTCCTCAGCATCTCTGTTTCCTGCACCAACATGTCCATTGAAGTCTGCACCAATCACAACTCTCTCACTTCTTGGGATGTCCTGTATCACTTCATCAAGGTCCAACCAACATTTTTCCTTCTCCTCCAACTCACATCCTACCTGTGGGGCATTCCCACTAACAACGTTGAACATCACACCTTCAATTTCTAGCTTCAGACTCATCACTCTATCTGACACTCTTTACTTTTAAGACATTCCTAACAAACTCCTTCAAAATAACTCAGACTCCATTTCTCTTCCTGTCTACACCATGATAGAACAACTTGAACCCTGATTCTAAGCTTCTAGCCTTGCTCCCTTTCTACCTGGTCATCTGGACACACAGTATGTCTACCTTCCTCCTCTGCATCATGTCAGCCAACTCTTTACCTTTTCCTGTCATAGTTCCAACATTCAAAATCCCTACTCTCAGTCCTATACTCTTGGCGTTCCACTTCTCTCTCTTCCTGCGGACACACCTTCCTCCTCTCCTTCTTCAACCAACAGTAGTCCATTTTCCACCGGCACCTTGTAGGTCAACAGCGCTGATTGCGGTCGTTGTTCACCCGGAAATTCCAAGGTTTGATTTGCATGTTTGTTTTGGCCAAAATTTTACGTCGGATGCCCTTCCTGACACAAACCCTCTGTATTTATCCGGTCTTGGGACCGGCACAATAAGACACTGGCTTGTGCCCCCTTGTGGCTACATTGTTCAGTAAACACAAAGTAATAGTAAGAAATTGACCAAATGTACAGCTATACACACAGCTGATAGGGAGCCATGACTTCCGAAGATTAAGCTATTTTGACAAGAATGGTTGCTCCCCGAGTGGTATCTCTAGAGCGACATGGAGGAGGAAGCTGTCGTTGCATGGTATGTCGTTAAACACAAGGCAATACAAGAAAACTGTTGAATCATTAGAACAAGTAGCACCCAAATGATCAAGTGGAAAGCATGAAAATGCGAGCACTTTGCGCAGCCTGCTCAGGACAGTACCTGTCATGATTTGCATGGTGGTAGGCGGAGGACCCCAAAAGGCAGGGAGGCATTGAGAAGCAGGGCGGACTAAACCAAGATGTATTTAACAAAAACGGGGGTACACTGGAAAAAAAAACAACTGAAGTACTCAAACATAGTCCTGGAAACCACAAGGAACCAAAGTAACCCAAAAAATAAAAAAAACATGAGAGAAAACAAAACATGACAGGAGCACACACACACTCACAATCACAATGATCCAACAAAGGCTGACAGAACCCAGGGAACTAAATACAAGCAAAGGGATGAGACAACAGAGAGAAACACCTGGACAAGACACAAAGGGTTGAGGGAGCTGATTGGTTAAACGCAAGGGACATGGATGACGAGAACAGATGTAGGCAAAAGGGGCACATGAAGGAACAAAACCAAATGTAACCAAAACAAAAACGTAACTGTACCAGTGCTTAAAACTGGCAATTTAAAAGCCATGAAAATAATGGTTGCCAGTCTGCAAACGGCATGTACGTGTCTCAATTGGTCTGTGACACAAAAAAGGTTAGGCACCACTGGTATAGGGTGCGGAAACCTGATGGGAAGTGTCTTTTGAAATGATTGAAGGTAAGGTGAGGGAAGCTCATGGTTCCAGATATTAACTCATTCAATCCCAGACAATTTCACTAGAGCAACCCCCTCAATCCCAGCGCTTTACTGGATTTTGACTGATCTTGCCAGGCCCACAGAATCTTTTGAAATGATTGAAGGTAAGGTGAGGGAAGCTCATGATTCCAGATATTAGCCAATTTCACTGGAGCAACCCCCTCAATCCCAGCGTTTTACTGGATTTTGACTGATCTTGCCAGGCCCACAGAATATTCGGTTCTTATGCTATATATTCTTTCAGCAGAAAAAAAATGTTTCTATCTTTTTCCATTCTTCAGCAATCGGCATTACAAAATGGCTGAGTTTCATGAAAATGGCGATTCCTGGGCAAAAACGGAGAAAAAGAACTTTTTGTAAAAGCATGCATTTCAAGCAAGTGAGGCGGCTACAAAACACATTGATTGGTGTGCCATAAAAAAACCTTGATGCAACTGCCATTTGAACACAAACAATGAAGCAACACATGTAGACAGACTGTACTCTATACAATACTCTTTAGATGCAAACGGCTTATTCTCATTCACAGATTACATCATCCCCTCCTCCTCTCTATAGCCCCGTTCACACGGCAACTTTTGGTCCGACGCAGCTCCGAAATAAATCCAGTCGAGCGTTCACACGTGCACATTTGCTCCGGCGTAGCTCCACTAAAGAGCTTATACCGGACCAAATTTGATCCACCTCAGGGAGGTGGTTTAAAAATTTGCTCCAGAGCAAATGCTCGTTTGCGACGCTATGTATCCGACCGCCTCCTGTCTTCGGGCAGTGGGCGGGGGACAACCTGAACTGGTTGCCAGCCAATCACAGGGCACACAGACAAACAACCATTCGCTCACAACCACATAGGGACAATTTAGAGTGTTACCAATCCCGCTGGAGTACGATTGTGAAATTAATCAATACATTTTTAATTTCATTCAGAAAAGGTATAATAAGTCGTACCCTGAAAGAAGAGTGATTCAAGTAACATTTGTCATAGTTACCATTTTACCAGTTTTCAACTGTCTGAACACTGCTACAAAACACATTGATTGGTGTGCCATAAAAAAAACCTTGATGCAACTGCCATTTGAATACAAACAATGAAGCAACACACGTAGACAGACTGTACTATATACAATACTCTTTAGCCCCTGCGAAAAACAACTGATATTACATCAGCTTCCTGAGTCACAGTGATTGTGAAGATTTTCTTATTCGTTAGTCCCTGCATGACTGTGTTATACTGCCCCCCCCCCCCCAGTGGCCAAGGAAGGTACACCAGAAGGAGCAGCACAATAAATTTTATGAAAGTGTGAAATCATGATGCACAAACTGTTGTATTCTTCAAATTGTATTTCATCAAGCATGGTACCAGAACATATTAAATGTGTATATTCTCAAGGCACATGTGGACCAAAAAATCTGCCTTATTCACTCAATCTGTACCACTCCACAGAATTTCTTTCAAAATGCAACCAGTACTTTGATCAGACATTTTTTTTTTTCTGTTTAGGATGATGAACACATAGTTTTGGAACCTGGAGATTTGTTCCCCCCATCCTCTCCATCTCCTTCCACACGGGCAAATGAGAAAGTCAGACCCCAGAACCCACAACAACATCGTCTCTTCAGAGTAGTCAGGACTCCAGTTTTAGACATAGTCAGGTAGGAACCTTGATCTCTCATACAGTTGATTGTTTTACATCTATGAAAAAAATCTATTCGTATCCCGGTTGTCCATTGTGTCACGTCATATATTATGCTTAAATAACAGGCCAAATCCCAAGTGTTGCATGGAACACCGGTACCAAAACAGAATCCTGATTTTTAGCCCAAACAAAATATTCAGTACCATCATGTTCCTGCACCGCTTTTTGGGACAAACACTGGAGAAAGTCTGAAGGCAGAAGGCGGGTTACACCCTGAACTACTTGCCAGCCAATCGCAGGTCACACATAGACGAACAAACATCCGCACTCACACCTAGGGACAATTTAGAGTGTTCCATTAACCTGCCATGCATGTTTTTGAAATGTGGGTGGAAACCGGAGTACCTGGCGAAAAACCCCGCAGGCACAGGGAGGTCATGCAAACTCCACACGGACGCCGGAGCCGGATTCAAACCCTGCACCTCTGCACTGTGAGGCCGACATGCTAACCAGTTGCCATTCGACTAATCTTAGGTGTTGAAAATTACTTGATCTTTTTGACAAAACAAACATAACGTTTTTGGGGTCTCCTGAAAAGTGATGATTTTGGAGGTACCAGGATTCTGTTTGATGCCAGCATTATTATACAGGGTGGCTGGTAAATTTCCACACATAGGATTTGTTTTTAGGGTTTACACAATTAGGTTTTTGGGGCCGATCAGCAAGTAAAAAAACAAACAAAAAAAACAAAAACGATAACTATCAGTCACATTTCGAAGGAATTTGTCGATTTAAATAACTTGCTTGTCCTGTATATTATTTATTTATTGATGTATTTATTTCAAAGGGGCAACGTATACAGTGTTCCTGATCATTTACATGTAAATTTGATAGATTATAGCTGTTGGCTAGTTTCTGTCAGTGATGGAGCTACATTAGAACCAAGGGATGCTATGGCCCCATCAGAAATCTGTGTAAGCCCAGTTCAGCCCCTCTACCGTTTTATTTATCATTCTAAAGTAGATTTACTTTCTCAGTCAAGCCTTCTGTTAGTACCAGGAGAGAAAAAAATCCTGGAGGTGTGCCTACTATCAGTCCCCTGGAAAGTTGTAACATTTTATGTAAACTTGTGTCCTGAGCATCTCCAACCAGTCACAGGGCACATATCGAGACGAAGATCCATTCACACCCATATCCACACCGTCACTGAGTGGGAGTCAATCCCCACCCTGCCCGCACACAAGTCAGTCGAGTGTGCCACTACACCATCAACAACTCCAAAGTTAATGAACATGTAAAATTAATTCATAGTGAAGGTCAGTCTCTCAACACAAAAAAAAAAAATTTAAATCCTCCACAGTTTTTCTTTTGGTTTCTGATTTGTAAATTATGTCGTTATGACTGTTCCTCCACCTTTCTTTAAGAAGGTTCTCCCGAGTATTTGTAGATCGGTCTTGGCCATTCTCAACAGTGGTCTGTCTTCTGGTGTAGTTCCTTTTAAACATGCTGTGGTGCAACCCTTGTTCAAGAAGTCAGGCCTTTATTAAGATATAAAGTCAGATTTTAGACCCATTTCCAAGCTACCTTTTTTTAAAATTCTGGAAAAAGTGGTGCACATGCATCAGTTAAAAATATATACACACAAAGAGAGAGAGAGAGAGAGAGAGAGAGGCGGGCCCGATGGAACAGTGGTTAGTGCGTCGACCTCACAGTGCACAGGTTGTGGGTTCGATCCCGGCTTCGGCTTGGTGTGAGTGTGAGCGCGGATGGTTGTTCATCACTATGTGCCCTGCGATTGGCTGGCAAGCGGTTCAGGGTCTACTACTGCCGAAGACGGCTGGGATAGGCTCCAGCACGCCCCGCGACCCTTGTGAGAATAAAGTGTTTCAGAATAATATATATTCTGAACCGATATATATATAAACGCACACACATTCTCATTTGGGTTGGCGAAAGACACAGGGATTTCAATTGTTTTAAATTGATTTGTTCCCTCCCATTTTCCATTTCAAAAGGAACAGTTTGGACTTTTCAGAATCCCGACCAATTACAGTGTTGGACAATGAAAGGTTTACAGTGCAGTCCATCATTACCAAGCTTGTCTGTCCGATTGTGCTGGTGAGTAAAATCAACAGTTCTTTGAAAAAATTTAATATACATTTTTAAAAGCATTTGAAGGTCCTTTAGTTATTTTTTTTTTCATCTCTTCTTATATAGGTTACATTCCTGCTGGTGAACACCATCCGCTACTTTTGTGATGCACCCAACCTCACCCCCGTCAGCTACAATTTTTTGCAGCTTCAGGTAAGTTTCAAAATTAAAACGTTTCTAACCTATTCCTGAAATCCCTTTGGTTTTCATTACTTCCTTTCTCAACATGTTTGTCATGTACATACAATGGTATTTAAAAATATTCATATTCAAAATGAATCAAGTCATTAAAATGAAGCCATTTAATAATATCCTCCATGTCATATTGATGAATTTTATTTGCGTAATAAGTGAAAAGCATTGTATTTTCAGTTGATGGGTGTTCTGCCCGTCTTACCCCTGCTATTCCCTGTCATGTGGGTGCTGGTCAACGCCTTTGGAGAGGCCAGGGTCCTTGCTGAGTTCAGCCACGTCTCTCCAGCAGGATTGGTAAGGAATTCACGAACTTTCACGAACACTTATGAAGTTGGTCTGAATCTTTCCTTCCCACCAGTCTTTTTAATTCACAGCACATATACTGTTGCCTTTATTTTAATTCGAAGATGAACGCGTAATGCAAATACACTGCAAGCTCTGCAAGCATGCCTGCATTTTTGAAATGATGTGCGAATAGTTCAGGCCCCCATTTTGTCATGCCGCAGCCCTATGCGCAACCCATCTATCCCTTCTCTGTCCCACATCCTCACAAAGGTCGCAGGTGTGCTGGGGCTTATCTCAGCTGATTTTGGGTGATAGGCCGGAACTGGTCACCAGACAATCGAAGGGCACATATAGACAAATAAACACAAACACTGGAAATGATACCGTATTAGTGCGGTGTTGTAAAAATAAATAAATAGTAATCGTAAATTTGGAAAATGCCATCGTCTGGAAAATTAAGTGCCACGAATGTTACATTTCCAGGGTTTCATCTTGAAAACATGTTCATTCTTCATTCTTCATAATAGATATTTCATTTTCAACACTTTATTCACTTTATTCTTCTTTTTTTTTTTCCCCCCCCCCCCCCCCCACTGTCAAACTCAAGTCCCGGGGGCCAGATCCGGCCTGCCAGGTCATTTCATGTGGCCCGCGAAAGCAAATCATGTCTGTCAACTTGCTAAAATCTGATCCGAAATATCGAATATGCCATGTGTAGGAAATAACGTTGAGATTGTGCAATAATTTTGTTTTAATTCACTTGAACAATAATTGAACAACTATTATAATTGACTTGACTGATTTCAAAACTAGTAATCTATTAATTTGTTGTGTCCAAATAATGATTTTGTGGTTTCACTGTCATCACGGCCCTCCGAGGGAAGACATAACTCCAAATTGGCCCATGACTAAAATGAGTTTGATACAGAACATTTGAATTGAAATGTAGAAAAATGAATTTCTTGGTTACATCAATACAAATTAAATAAAAAAGACTCAGGCTCTGTTATTTAATTTTTTTTCCAACAAAATTCAACGAATAGTAACGCAACACAAACCACAAACAGTATTTGCAGTGGCTGAGTAAAATTGTCTTATTTCCATTTTCTTACTTCCTTTTGTGAAAAATCTGTCTTAATTTTCCACATTTTAAAAGTCTGTCAGGAACATACAGCAGGATTTCTGGTGGGAGTGTTTTACTGTGTACATATTTAATATTATTGCTTCAAAGAATGAGTCACTCATAGAATTATTTGCTTAGCAGTGAACTTTCAACAATGCACATTGCACACATTCATCCGCGCACGTTTTTTTTTTATAAATGCAGGCCCCCTATCATTTTAGTCCAAACGTTTCCAAGGACCAAAATAAAAACAGTAGATTAAAACTATCACCATAGCTGCACTTCATTGAGTCGTTTGCTGTTTTTATTGCATGTAACATTAATTACTATTAAGACAGTCACGACACAGTGCAGTGTCATAGCATTTGCCATCCATCCATCCATTTTCTGAACTACTACCCTCACAAGAGTCACAAGTGTGCAATAAAGTTGGACTTCGTTGTAGTCTCCGCATTACTGAACATTATAATCTGGCAATGAAATTTGACTTTGTGCCGTGGTTAGCCTCAAGTACAGTTGCACTGAAGCACGGGGAATCAGATCGTGAACTACAACTGTTCTGTCAAATGCAGCTGTCCTAAGTTTGGACATTTCCCGCTAGTTGTTGTTCCAGACCTTCGCCGAGCCCGAAACCATTCACAATGCATCAATCATTTTTCCCCTCATCTGTATGAAGGGCTCCTCAACTACAAACCCAATTCCAATGGTGTTGGGACGTTTTGTTAAACATAAATAAAAACCGAATACAATGTTTGCCATTGAACCATGTTCAACCTATATTTAATTGAATACACGACAAAGACAAGATTTTTCATTTTTTAAACTGCCAAACTTAACTTTTTTTGGCAATTAATCATTTACTTTGAATTTTATGGCTTGCAACGTTTGGGTGGTTTTAAGAGGTGGATTAGATCACGAAATACCTACTTAAGGCCCAGGTCCAAAACTCACCACCCGCCACTGGCAATGTCAGACATGCACGTGGCGGCCAGTCTTGCACCACACGTCTGCAAAACCTGAGTTCATAAAAAGTTACATGATGTAGCTAAATCCCCCCCCCCCAAATAGATTTGTCACATGAATAAAATCAGCCCTAGTTTATTTTTGTTTGTTTTTTTTTTAACATAATTAATGAAGTCTCAAGTACAAACTGCATACAAATGGTCACACAATGCCCACTCATAAATAATGGAAAACATGCAATTTGATAAAAAACATAAAAACTTGTGGTGACCTGACCTCTGAAACGCTCGAAAGAGCATCATCGTATCCTATGCCCATGTTTGGACTTCCTGAATGGAGCTGTCCACGTGTCCAACATATAGGAGCAATGCATTTCTTTTTTTGTTGTTGGAGTGTGGAGTAAATTGGACCAGGAATTAAAATATTGCATAAGAATAAATCACTTCAAAACTATGAACACGCGTGGACAAAATTGTTGGCGCCTGTGTCTAAATGAAAGAAAAATCCACAGTGGCCACAGAAATAATTTGAATCTGACAAAGGTAAGAATGAAGGAAATTTTAATGAATATTTCCCAGTGAAATCAGACATTGCTTTTGAATTGTGGCTCAACAGAATTAAAAAAAAAACAAAAAACGAAAAAAGACTCGACAAAAATGGTTATACCCGGAGTGAAGACTGAAAATAATGACACTACGGGGACATGTTCATTGAAGGTTTTGTCCTCTTACTGGCATCACAAGCAAGGCTCTAAATACTGTAAGTGGTTAAAATGTGGAAATTGGACCCGTAGAGAAACAAAACTGCGAGCAAGCACAGCACGCTTCCGTCACAGACGCAGAGGACATGCTCTCTCTCAGAAGTCGTTTTTGCCTGGTGTCTTGTAAAGAAGTGATCCAAGGACGTTTGCTTTTGTCGGCTTTTAACAATCTTTCGAAAATGTCCAAGGCAAACATCAGCAAATTGAGTGATCGCCCAACTGGTGAACACTTTTTCCGGGTGATTCACATCTACATAAAACTAACAGAACACCTCATGGCCTGAAGGGCGAATGACGAGGATGCTACTTGCGTTGACACATCTCTGTCTATCACCACACAGACAGATACGGTAGAGGTCCCTCTTAGCCAATGGGATGCCAGGATGATGCTCGGTAGTAGCCAATGGCAGAGCAACTCTAAGTATGTTGCGTTTAGGAAACTCGGAGCTACGAGTAGCTGCCCATACTCTAGTTTTACCTTTCGTATCTTGAAATTTCTTTCGTAACAAGATACAATATTTTCCTGTTCAGGCGTTTCGTAACTTGAACATTTCGTATGAAGAGACGTTCGTAAGTAGAGGTACCAATGGAATGTTCTGACGTCGAGGAGACTTCACGTCCACGACATTTAAACCGTGTTGTATTGGAAATGTGTGTTTGTTTTTCCGCATAGTTTGACATGTCCTTAAGAGACATTGCCAAATAGTTTGCCTAATAGTGTGACAGCGCTCCCCGTTCTTATCAGGCGTGACCTCCCAGTAAAGGCAGATGCCAGGACCATGCTCGTTGTTCCTGCGGAGTCAAGCTCCACTGCATATCCTTACCTGTGTGTCACGGTCCTGCATGCATGCCCATGAATTGTTTCCCCACTGCCTGCTGTCCCACTTCCCCGACAAATTGTGCAGTCAGGCCTTGCTCTTGGAAGCAGCACACAATGACTGGCAGAGTCTCGTCAGTGTTGTATTGTGGCCTTTCCCCCAGTCCAAGGAGACACACGATGATGTTATGACAATGTATGCTAACATGACATAGTGACCATCACTTGTTGGCAACAATGGATTTTTCTGCTGCATATTTAAATTTCATAATGTAGACAATGCAGACACAATTTAGAGTTTTTGTTCTTCGACAGAGCAGGGGTGGCATGGCTCAGTGGTATAGTGGTTGTTTTCCAACCCAAAGGTTAGTGGTTCAAGCAAGGAAGTGAACCCCAAGTTTCTCCTGATGCTGCGTCATCAGTAGGTGAATAAGGTAGCGGTGTGAAGTGATTTGAGTACGCAGGGTAGAAAAGTGCTCTAAAAGTGACAGCCCATTTACGATTTAGCAGCACTTAAATCAGAATCAGAATCATCTTTATTGGCCAAGTATGTAGAACACACAAGGAATTTGTCTCCGGTATAACACGCTGCATTAGTATCATCATAAACAAGGACATGACAAATAAGTATGGAAGGACATTTCGTAATGTAAGTGAACCGTAGTGCGGTGGTACCACCCAGTGACAACTGTGAGACAATGTGCAAAGTATCAAGCAGAGCTAAAGTGATCAGTGGTAGAATACAATACTATGGCAGTTGTACAGTTGGTGCAGAAAATCATTGAACCATTTTAGAGTGACCAGTAGCAGTATTTGTTGTACAAGAAGAGTGCCATTGTGCAGATGTCCTTGAGCGCTTTAAAGTGTCTGGTGCAGTGGAGTAGACGTCAGTGACTGTTTAGGGAGTTAATGGCTAGAGGGAAGAAGCTGTTTAAGTGTCTGCTGGATTTGGTGCGCATGGATCTGTAGCACCTGCCTGA
>NW_017805480.1:98235-112965 GCF_001891065.2 Hippocampus comes | reverse complement strand
ATGTCCTGGGAGACTGTGATTCCCAGGAACTTGAAGGTCTCGACGGTTGACACAGGGCAGTCGGATAGTGTGAGGGGCAACTGTGGTGAAGGATGTTTCCTGAAGTCCACGATCATCTCTACAGTCTTGAGCGTGTTCAGCCCGAGGTTGTGTCGGTTGCACCAGAGCTCCAGCTGCTCCACTTGTTGTCGGTACGCAGACTCGTCGCCGTCTTTGATGAGACCGATGACCGTGGTGTCGTCTGCGAACTTTGAGTTTGACAGCTGGACTTGTTGAGGTGCAATCGTTTGTGTAGAGGGAGAAGAGCAGTGGATGATATTATTACTGTATGGACAGGGATAGTCGTAATAAGATCATGCTCCGTTCCATTTCAGACAACATTGCATCCACTATGATTTTTGAGTATATGGCCTCGTGTAAAATATAAGATAAGATAAGATAACCTTTATTTGTCCCACACTGGGGAAATTTGCAGTCTACAGCAGCAAAATTGGGGGGGAGAACAAAAACAAAGTGATTCATTGCACAAAATAAATGTTTCAGAAAATAACTACACAGTTCAATATAAGTGCAATATAAAATATAGCATTAGCAATATATTTGGAGAATAAATATAATAAATTAGCAATAGCATAGAAAACACAGCATAAGGTGTCTGTGCTATTTACAATGGTTACAGGTTTTCACATATGTTTATTCAGCAGCCTGACAGCAGTCGGTAGATGTGTCTGAATAAATAAACTTAACTGACCTGAAACCGGGACAGGCTCCATCTCATCGATGACACAAGTGAGGATACAAAGAATGGATAGATAGTTCCCCTTTCACGGATATCCGGAATTGAATGCATATCGCGAAATTTGGGTTGATAAAAATGATCGTCATCTTAATAATGTGACAATGTATTGTCTTTCTTTTGGCTCGCTATGGGCTCAACCTGCAGGGATGATGTAGTTTTATTTAAATGTCACATGTTACATTTCTGTTTGGGAATTTACATAATGAGGCAGATGATGTTTGATTGTCATTAGTATGTTTTCGTGTTATAAACTCAGACTGGGTTACAGACAGGACACTGGAAATACAAGGTAAACACGTTTGCTTAGAATATGCTTACTCCACGGTTTTAACTCTGCTTTCCTTTTTATCCCTAGCTTGCTAAATTCTCTGAGGACACTCTAAGCAGCTACACTGAAGTGGTTTCCTCTCAGGTATAGAACCTCTCGTTTTCTGGCTCCAAATGTCACCCTAACCTGCCTGTCATTGTGCTCACTGACCTTGCCCTGTGCTTTGTTTCACAATTTTTTTTTCAATAGATGGTCTCTTTTCCCCAGTAATCATGTAAAACTAAAACAAATAAATAAATGGATCAAGAAATAACATACTCACTTGTCTCCAAAAGTATGGCAAAAGTGAGACCGATGCATTTTTTTATGGCTGTAAATATCAATATTTAGGTTTTATCAACATTAAAATGTGAGTATGACTATACGTACGTCCGGATCTGATACACAATATTTTGACTCAGGGGCCACATTGGAGGAAAATCAATTGCCAAGTAGGCCGGACCAATAAAATCACGGTGTATAACTTATTAAAATAATTGGGCATCAATTGGACACAGATTTTTGCTATTTATCTGCGGGCCAGGTTGCTATTCCCTGCGAATAGTCGGGAACAACTGTAAATGCATTGTTAAAAAAAAAAAAAAAGAAATGGGTCTCATGTTATTCCCAATAGAGCATTTTTCTTTCAATTGCATGAAATAAATGATGTTCCATTCTCGTTTTTTTTTTCCATTTGTTATTAAAATTTGGTAGAGAACACTCAATAAAATGAAAAAGGAGAAGAAAAGCTCACATCTAATACTGTAATACTGTCTGATAAGCTGTATGTAAGCTCAATAAAAAAAGAAATACAAGACTGATAATTTTTAATACAACACGGACCAACGTCAAATATCCAGTCCAGGCCAAGACAGCACCCCTTGCAAAAACTCTTCACTGCGATCAAATGTTTTTACCTGCGTTGAGCATTAGTGCAATGAAGCTAAATGCTAATGTTATTTATTTTCTGTCTCCTGGCTGGGCCTTTTCCTCTTCCCAAAGAAACCTTGCAAAGACTTTTGTGTTTTACTCATTTTGCTAGCTCCTGGGATTCATTTTAGAGGTAACCTATCATGTGACCGTGAAGCGCGCCTTCACCCGCGTCAAGAGTGACATACTGTAGACGGATGTAACAGAGGATCCAGTAATTTTTCAAAATAAACCATCTTTCAGATTCCGAAATGCATAAAACGGAAGTCATGTAAATTATTTATTCTTCCTGTGTGGCCCGGTACCAAATAACCTATGGACCAGTACGGGTCCACAACCTGGGACTTGGGGACCATTGATATCCTGGTCAGTCATTCAGTTTTGTTCCCGTTGCTGTGCAAGATTTAAGGCCTGACAAACATCTTGCACAGCAAAGGGTTTCTTAAAGCTAGTTGCTGATTTTATCGCAGAGCCACTTGCATATACTTTTAACCTAACATTGTTCACTAAGGAAATTCCCAAAATTTGGAAGTCTGCTTTTATTCTCCCATTACTGACTGACTGCAATTATAGACCAATCTCTCGTAAGTGATCATTCCAAGGATCTTTTATACATCAATGATATTTTCTCATCGGTTTTCAGAAAAGGTCATAGCACTGTCACAGCTGCGCTGAAAGTGGTCAATGACCTTTCTGTAGCATTTGACAGGAAACAACATTGGGCTGCTCTTTTTATAGATTTGTCCCAAAACAGTGGTTTTTAACCTGGGTTCAATTGAACCCTAGGGGTTCGGTGAATCGGTCTCAGGGGTCCGACGGAGCCTCTGCCATGGAGACACACCTGACTTAAAATGTCCATTAGTTATGATACGCCTGCTTGGCCATCGCTGGCTGCAGATGATCACATTGCTTGTCCAATCAGTGCTGCGGGAAATTTTGTTCGCTCAGTAGTCACCGTGTGTCTGCCGTGATAGAACGTCATACAATTTTAAAAAACCTATACTTATGCGGTGTAATTTTATTTACTTTTATTTATATTTTAAATGTGTTTTTTTTTAAATGTCTTGAATTTGTAAAAAAATATCGTATTTTTATTTTTCACTAATGAAGGGTTCAGTGAACCTGCATATGAATTGGTTAGGTTCGATACCTCTAACAAGGTTAAGAACCACTGGTCCAAAAACTTTGATACAGTCAATCATGTTGTTTTACCACATAGACTTCTGAGCTCTCTGCTCTCAGAATAAGCTACTGCTTGGTTTTCAAATTATCTTTGCAGTCGGTCACAATGCATTACAGATGACGGTGTATGCTCTGACATTGTATCTGTTCACAGGGGTGTGCTGCTGGGTTCAGTGTAAGGGCCACTTTGATTTACCACTTACCACTGAACAATCGTCATCAAAATGTGGCAAAGGCAGGACTTCACCTTTTTGTGGTTGCACCACTGTGTGCTGCCATGCTACATCTCTTGCACAAGTGGTTAAATATATCCAAAATACATTTGTGGTCATACAAAATGCACTCTATGAACTGAAACTTGTTTTAAATGCCAATAAGACCAATTATTATTATTATTTTTTTAATTATTAAACCAGATCTCAGACCCAGCCACATACTGTGTTCATTACTCTTGTTGAGGAGACTGTGGTTGTCCGCTGTTACAAATACCAGTGCACAGTAATTGACGAATCAATTTTATGTATGGCATATATCGTGGAGTGTAAAAAAAAAAAAACCTGAGGATAATCTGGGTATTCATTTCACAAACAAGTTATTTTTCTTTTAATGTAAAAAAAAAAGTCTTGTCACTGCTACTTTACTTAGTCCAGAATTTTGGAGATTTAGCATGAAACTGTTATAATAATAATAATAATAATAATAATACATTTTATTTATAAGGAGAGGGGGAGAAAAAAAAAAACCACGCTGAGACTATCCTCTTTCGAGGATAATTTGAGTTAGGCAAAAAACTCCTGCACAAGCATATGACAGTTACAACAGGTCACAAGACAAAAACAATGAAGACGGTGATAACAAGGGAATGTATGGGGGAGGGGGAGAAGGTGGGGGACTAGCTTCAGAGCGTATTTTCATCAGGGGAAGGTCAAGATAGCAGATGTTGTTTTGGTAGCAGGCTGCCCAAGAATTTAAGACAGCCTTGAGTCCGTGGCTAGTGTCTCTTTAATGGCGTCGAACAGTCAAATCCGTGGTTTCAGTCAATATTTGAGGACAGATTCCAGTTTCTCCAAGTTCTTGACCATCTTGCAGAGACGCTCCAAAACCGCAACAGTTTGTGGTTGAGCACAGTCTGAGTCTGAGTGTTGGACATCCGCACTATACCATCCTTAGACCGGCAGCCTCCTCACTTCCAATCGAGCCGCTCCCGTCGGTTGAATTTTGCGATAGATCAGGGAACTGCTAACCCAAACAGCAGCATACCTGTTATCGGAGGGCCGAAAATGTAGATGTCATCCACATCCTCAACGGACAGTGTTGACAGGCACACCATTCTCCGCTTCCTCCAAGGAGGGTGTACCCAGCAGCGAAAGTCCTCGAGGGGCAAGTAGGCTCCCCACTGCCTGCTCTTCTCATCGAGAAAATTTTGTCGATGGCATCGAGACACCAGCCAACCAATTCCATGATTGTTTTTAGGATGAAAGTACGACAGGAGGCTAGGAAAAGTCAGACAAAGACAGCACAAGGACTGAGTGGCGAGCAGGGAAAGGTGGGGGTGGGGCGGGGGACAGGACGAGAAAGCAAAAGCGTCCGCCTTCGTCGAGAGCCAAGCAAGCAATCTGGACACTATTTTAGTTGTCCAGATTTTTGAGGCATGGTACGCTCTTGGGCTTTCTGGTTTGAGTCACCCCCACACCACATTTTGCAGCCTAAGCACCTTCGTTCCAATTATGAGTACAATCCCATTTCTAACTCTATAGCATGTAGTCAGCAATCTATGCTAAAAAGTGTCACTTTGTTGAAGCATGATGTGTTGTGTTATATGGGCTACAGAGACACTGATAAAACAGTTCATATAATGGATGGATGGATGGATGTCTCTGTTGTGTGGATCCACACACGTAGCAAGCCAGTGACGAATTGTGACGAATTGGTCTGTGAGACCGCTCGCAGGGTCATCCAATTCATGGGTCTGTACAACTGAGGCATTTCAAGGAAAGTTAACTATTTATCAGCCCATGGGCGAAAGACCGAGCAAGCTCGCTAGCTTGTAAATGGACCAGTGGCAAGGAAATAAACTTTCCAGTCATCACTTTGCTCCGTTTTGGTGTGGATCCACACTCGAGGTAATGTTAACTCTATTTAACATAGGAGCACATGTTTTTCAGCCTGTGACTCAATATTAGTCAAACATTTGTTTGACTGGTAAGGAGTGAGCAGGATGCTTTTTTGGCACATTCAGAGGACACAGCCATAGCATCCGACAACTCGGAGTAAGTCTCAAATTTTGTAGCCTCTCTTTCTAAACTTGACGATTTTTTTTTTTTTTTTAATGAATGTTTTTATTTTTTATTAGCTGGCTTGTTAACCAACACTGTTCTCTGCAGTGTGCCAAAAAAAAAATCCAGTTTACAGGAACTTTGATGAGTTACTCGTGTAGATACATCTGTTAATGTCACTTATTTCAAATTATTGATCCAAAAAGCCCAGTTTTCAACATAGACATGCTGACGACGGTCACTGAAAGTCCAAATCAGTGATGCTGTTGCAGATTTGGCTGATCAGGCTATTCATAAGGACCTGCGCTTATATTATGTTGAGATGACACCAGTTATTTGCACATTATTTACATGTGTGTTTCTGTGTGCAGGACATGATGCTTTGTGTGTGGAGACACCTCATTGGTGTACTGAAGGGAGAGTCTCAGACTCTTTGCTACACCTCCAGCCTTTTACACACGCTTGGGTCTGTCACTGTAAGTACTATTTGACTATGTATATACTATAACCCTCTATATACGCACGCAGAGAGAGAGAGAGAGAGAGAGAGAGAGAGAGAGAGAGAGAGAGAGAGAGAGATTCAGACTGTGCAAGCAGACGGAGCAAATTAATGAGAAAAAAAACTAAAAAGATGCTTCACAACAGCCTGACCGCAAGCTGCGATTGCAGACTGCTGACCAACAATGACTTCCGGTCATGCAGGTCATGCACCACCCTAAGCTTTTTTGTTTGTTTCTTTATTGTTTATTGAACATAAAAACATATACAGTAATAAATTGACAGAAAGTAACGGTAAGTAAAATAGTAAAAAAGGAAAAGAATACAGTCATCATACAACACAATTACATTTTCAAAGGAGTACGAAATTGACCTCTATGTTGGTAATAAAGGATAAAGGATAAAGGAGCATTCAATAAAGGATAATTTATTTTACTATTTAACGAGGGTTTTCATCATGTCCCCTCTAAACCAGTGGGGGGGCCAATACGTCGATCGCAATCGACCGGTAGCTTGCGAACTGATCCTAAATCAATAGCATGAGTTGAAGAGGGGAAAAAATTGTGTCAGTGTGTGTGTGCATCAATATTAGATATTTTTGTGTAAGTGCACACTGCACCCGAAGCATCCTATCAGTCTCACTTTGACCAAAAAAAAAAAAGTATTTCCAAAATAAAATAAGATAAAAAAGCAGGTTACCTTTAATACTTGGACCCAAACACACACACAATTCCTGCTTGACTCGATTAATGGCATACAAGACATCTATAGTCAGCCTAAATGAGTGAAGAAGCATGCACACACACACATATATATATATATATATATAGCTTCCATCTGATTTAGTGCAAGATGCAGGTATTATATATATATATATATATATATATATATATAAGATGAATGGGAGGTGAGGGACGAATGATGTCTCGTGGTTAATATTGAGAAGGTGGTAATTAGGACTATAGTGACGGTGGCGGATTTGTATGCACCAAACTGAAGCTATAGTGGGCTGCTAAGGTTTGGTCAGCAGAGTATTCCATGGTGAGCAAGTGGAAGGAATTTTGACTTTTTTGGAGATGAAGAGAAGAAAAAAAAGGAAAAAGGTGGCAGCTGGAAGCAGGAAAGCAAAGGCTTGGTTGGGTTCTTGTGGCTTGGACCCCTGCGATCTCGGAGCTTTGTCTAGACCACACTGGGTGGCCTTCAGACCAGGAGCAAAGCTGGTTTATTGCCTCAGCTTAATACACAGGCAAACGTACATATGTTTTGCATTTCAATTATTTGTTTTTATCACTACAGCCGCATAAAAAGCTTGGAGCTGCAGTTCCCATATCCATCCTTTAAGGCAGTCTTTCTCAAATAGTGGGGGCGCCCTCCCCCAGGGGGTTGGTGATGCGATGCCAGGGGAGGCGCATGTTGACTCTGGGGAACATGCTTTTTTTTGCAGAAAAGAATAGAATGAAATACAATTGCGCATCCACTATAGCAGTTGGCAGTGTTGCCCTCATTGTCAGAGAGTGCACAGGGAGTATTGGCTCTACTGTGTAGTTTTATTTTTTATTTTATTTATTTATTTATTTATTTTTTGCACCAATTGGGCGATATGAAGTGCAGTAAACAAACCAAATGTATTCATTTTTGTTTTGTAGACTAAAATGTTTTATATATTCTGCTCCTGAGTTAATGTTGCTGGACTGAATTTGAATGTATTATTATTTGTTGATTTATTTAATTTTCAGAATGCTGCAATGGTTTAAATGGTGCAATAAGTTGGTAAAAACGGTCATTTTTTAAGTCAAGTACAACTTTATTGTCAAATGTGCTGTATGTGCACAGCAAAGATGAAATTCTTCCCTCTCAAGACAACATGCAACAAGAGGAGCCGCTGCGGGTGCCCGCGCCATCATCAAAAGAAAAGTTAACATAAAATGACAAAATAATACAAGGCGACACATAAGACACAGACAATCGTGCAATCATTGTCGTTTAAGCACCGGGGTCAACAAATGTGTCATGTTCCAGTATTTGTTCAAGTTTAGTTCTCAGGGAGAACTTGTTTGAATTATTTCACGGTGAGTTCACCCCAGAGGTTTTTGCACCAGCAAGTCCTTGTACAGTCACAGTGCAAGAATGAACTCATCGGGCATCAAAACTTTTGCTGTCGGACGGGATGTTTGGATTCCAGCAGGTAATTTGACTTGTCTTTTGCCAAGTCATGGAGCATGTTAAGAAGCTTTTGTGCCACGGATCCAAGCTCATAATCTGAAGTGTCAGCCAGGGGCTGGGTCTTGCAAAGACAACCGTTTTGATCCTTGGGTTTGTCATGGGTAGGACTGTTGCGTGAGACACACTTCACCAGTGTGCTTGTGTTTTCTGTGTTTTTGGCGCGTATTATTGTTTTGGATTTGGCTGTCAGATAGTAGTTACCGAAGGTGTGTCCACCTGTGAGGGTTGAAAATTCATCTGCTACTAGACCAGTTTACAACGCAGCCAAATTGAGCAGATATTTCAAATGCGGTGAATAAGACCACAAATTGGACCAAAAATTAGTTGTTAAAGCAAGTGGATACATTTTTATCATCATTTTCCCAATGATGAAGTATTTTGGCGAGAAACACAGCAACCAAATGAGCTCACTTCAGAGCACATCAGGTACCCAGCAACAAGCAAGAACTCGTGATTTAGTAGCGAAATAGCTCGACGGCTAGGCCAAGTACGACTGACTAAGCACAAAAGACGTGTGCTTCCACTGTGGGCAAGCTTCCGGGCATGGCTACGTAGCTGGGACAGGCCAAAAGCCACACAAACGGCTAAGAGATGTATGTGATGTCACAACATACTGAAACCATAACTGTCCACAACATATTCTCAAAATACGAGCCATGGCGCTCTGAAACCAGTGCCTGGCTTTTTGTATCGTTGCTGTGGTAACAACCATTATACTCTCATTTCAGGAAGGCTCGATACGCAATTTGTGCACTCTCTCACTGAAACACAAAATGGCGGCATGGAATACGCATCTATATTGAAATGAAGTGGAAGCGGCCACTTTAATTGACGCAATTTCATCTTTTTCTCACCAAATGACTGACAAGCTGCATGAAAATCACCCTTAAAGCAGTGAATTCTGTGTTTGGATCAAAGAACAACGTCATTTGGGCTTAAACTGGCGACGCCACTATCTGTAGTTAGAGTAGGGGTCACGTGTAAGAGTCTAGGTATATAGTTGTGGCCGTAAGAAATGCCTGCATTACTCCCGCTCACTTCAAGGGTTACCACGTCGAATTTTGGATTGTTTAGAGCACAGATGTCAAACTCTAGACCCGGGGGCTAGATCTGGCCCACCACATCATTCTATGTGGCCCGCGAAAGCAGCTCAAACATGTCAACTCCATGATCCTTTCTAAAACGTCAACCAAAATTTTTAATTCTCATGTGAAATAGATAAGAGCTATATTCTAAACATTTTCTTGTGACCAAACCCCTCATGATAGTAACTTAAACAACAGTTGAATTAACAATTATTCTTTACTTCTTTATATGGTTTCAGTCATAATGGCCCTCCAAGTGAAACGGTAACTAAAATGTGGCCCACAGCATAAATGGGTTTGACACCCCTGGTTTAGAGGGTTTATGACAAAAAAAATGTTTGATAAGTCTAAATACATGAAGGGGGGGTCTACAATAACATAAAATGTGAGTTCTTTGACCAAAATGGAGGTTAATACTGACCCAAACACACAAAATTCACGCTTGACTTCTGTACATGGACACTACTTATTAACTAGAGCTATTGTGACAAACTGAAGCAATACTAGGCTGCAAGTTTGGCACTAAGGTCTGGTCAGTGGAGTCTCACGTGACAAGCATATACAGTCAAACCTCGGTTTTTGTCCATAATCCGTTCCAGAAGGCTGTTCGAAAACCGAATTGTTCGAAAACCGAAACCACGCTCTTTTAAAAAAAAAAATTTATCGAACACGTCTGCTCAAAATGGAAAGCAACACGAGGAAGCGTCACTTCCTGGTCTACCCGAGAAAGCGTAATTTTCTCGTGTAAGGAAGGCGAGAGGAGTCAAGTGGTGCATTCAAGTGCGCTCAGTTTGTTCGAGAACCAAAATTTGTTTGTCATCCGAGGCATAAAAAACTCGAAATTTTTGGTCGAAAACCGAATTGGTTGAGAACCGAGACGTTCGAAAACCGAGGTTTGATTGTACACCTGAACCTCTTTTCAACATCCCCGTTTGTTTTCACCCCGTAATCTTTTCATTTCAAAGTCCTTAATTCACATATTTCATTTTCCATTTGCCGATTTTGCTGACAATGAACACCTTTATCATGTCAACTTCCTTAGAATGATCAGATTTTTCCCACAAAATAGTGAAAAGGCCTTTGTGACAACTGCCACTGTGTCATTGCTTATGAACAAAACGTACAACGCAGAATTCCCTTCGCAACGCTACTGATCATCTCGCACATTATTGAATTTCTGGCCAAGACTATTAACTGCAAAACCAATAATTTTGACAATCTTCTGTAATGGCAACAACATCATGGCGGAGGTCGAGGCCAACATATTGAAACATGAACATAAATTTGTGGCCCGACACATCCTAAACTGGAGAAAGGACTTCTCATTTGCTGAATGTTTTCAGAGATGAAGTAGAACGCGACAGTTTTCTGTTTCATATCTTATAAAATAATTTTTATCTTCATACTGTACACACGTATTTGTAATTGACATGTTTATACTGTATTACGTGTTCTATACATGTTCAAACTGTATGTTAAAACAGTGGCCATTTTTTGGAAATGGTTACGAGAACGACCGCTATAACGTACAGATTTGTTATCTCCCTCAAAGTCCGTTGTAGCGCGGTTAGACTGTGTGTGCGTGCGTGCGTGTGTGTGTGCGTGTGTGTGCGTGTGTGTGTGTGTGTGTGTGTGTAGTACCAAGCTTTTTGTGCGGCTGTACTGGAACTCTGTCGTCTGGCAGAGCCTTCCAACCCAGTAATCAAGCAACCTTTCATGCTCACAAACACACCTGAGGACAATTTGAGTACATGCACACTCCACAAAGGAAGGTTGGAGCCTGAAATTGAACCCTGCACCTCTACACTGCGAGGCACACATGCGAACCAGTCGAACTAACATTAACAGCTATGGATTATGGCCCTGTCATGCTTTTCACATTGCACAGAAAGCGAACGCAAAATAAAAGAGATTTTTGTCTGTTGCATTTGACCGAAGAGGAATAAAAAGTCAAACAGACATCATGTCCAACCACTGACACGAGAAAGGACTGAGATTTCAACATACCGGTGCACGAAGTGAGAGGCATCAAGGAGGACAGGCATCATAAGTACTTTCAGACATCAGCCTCAAAGTCTGACAAACTGATAGGTCGTATGCACCCCGCATATACAACATCAAACATACGATGGCTGTAATGTTGCTCTAGGTGCAGGTGTGGCTGACGTGCTTTATATGCGTTCAGTCTGCATAGTCTCAATAATTGGATTGGGCACAGTCACCTGCAGAAGTGTCTGCATGGATGATAACACACAGGCGCAGAATTTAAGTGTCGACGTGGCTGAATTTGCAGGAATGCTGCTGTGAGACCAAACGTGCTGCGCATTTCCATATATAGTCAATGCAGTTGCCACAGTTATGAGCAGACGAAACGTTTCAAGTGAAAATTTTGATTCTTCCCCCTTAGGAAAAATGTGGAAATGAAATAACCAATAGAGGACAATATAGGACAATATAATCACTGCAGTCTATGGGACTGAGAGGTATACAAGACAGCTAGCTCTGAAAGCCTGCCAAGATTGAGCCAAAAAGGAGCAGGTTTGGAGAATAAGGAGCGAGGAATTTGGCTTATCTCATGACTTCCTCGACTTGTTTACAGCTATTGTACTGTCAATCAAGTTAGCAATTAGCAGCGAAAGTAACAATTCAACCATCAGACACCAGATTGACTCCTTAGTGCCTCTCGATGTTCATAGCCCTTTAATTTGGGCCCTGTTATTTGCTTCATCCCTCACTCTGTATTTGATATCATCCTGCTGAAATTTGAGCTCCGGTTTAATCCAATCAAAGATCACGTTCTGACCAATTCATGCAGAAATAAAGGTAATTTCAAACGGTTCACATACTTTTTCTTGCCGACATGTTTGTGTGCAGGTATTGTGCTGTGTGGATAAACAGGGAATCCTGTCATGGCCGAATCCAAGCCCTGAGACTGTTCTGTTCTTCAGTGGAAGAGTGGAACCACCTCAAACTAGCCAGGAGGATCTAATGGATGGCCTGTCAGTGAACTCCTACTGCAAAGTGGAGACAGATGAAGACAGGGATAAGGTACTTTCCGAATGACCGAGTGATGAGCATGACCGTCCAGAGGTGGAACATCAGGGCAAAAACATGTTTTTGCACCCAGACCCCTGCCCTAAACACAAGCGCGTGTCAATCTTTTTGAATAATACATCTTAACAATTACCTCTAAGCTTCGTGCATGATCAATTGCGCACGGCAAATGAATGAAAAACATTTTAACCTGAGCTCGACTGGCATTTTGCATTTTCTTCAGTTTGTCCATACATTCAAAAGTTTATTTGGCATGTGTGATTGACCAAGCGGGAAGACAATCTGTCCAAAAAAGGCAGAATATGTTGAAAGTATAGGAGCATTTCAGACGCACTGTGTTGCGTCATCATTTTCACGTGTGCCTTTTTCAAAGACGCCAATTTGGTTCATTTTACTTACTTTAATCTGACATGGCTTCCTCACCATGAAGGTAAAGTTATTGTACCTTACGAATATCAGTTTACCTTTACGAAGGGCTTTCATAAGGCACCTGCAGAGGTCTTCTGCATGCATGAGAATCAACAACAAGTGGTTTTATATGACAGTACAGAAGTGTATGTCTAACTGTATGCCTTAAAACTTGCAGGCATTGTTTAAAAAGCTTTAAGCCTCATGTGACAAAACAGTGCGCTTTGTGCCATGTTTCACTGATGTGATGGAATTTATAATCTTAAACGTTGATGTTTAAAAAAGAACAAAAAAGAACACCATGACAAAGCATTGGAAACCTCTTTAGTCAGAACACACCCTCCGGGTACTCCTTTTAAAAAAGAAGGATCACCCCCTCGGTCTACCAATCCAGAGGCACTCTCCCCGATGACCACGCGATGTTGCAGAGGCGTGTCAAACAGGAAAGCCCGACAACATCCAGACCCTTGAGGAACTCCAGGCGGATCTCATCCACCCCTGGGGCTTTGCCACTGAGGAGCTTTTTAACCACATCGGTGACTTCAAGAGATAGAAGAGCCCACCTCAGAGTCCCCAGACTCTGCTTCCTCTCAGGAAGGCCTGTTGGTGGAGTTGAGGAGGTCTTCGAAGTATTCTGTCCACCGACTCACAACGTCCCCAGTTGAGCGCCCCATCGCCACTGTACAGTGTTAATGGTGCACTGCTTCCCTCTCCTGAGACTCAACTCAACTCTCAACTCAACTGTATTTATAGAGCACTTTCAAACAGCCATCACTGCATACAAAGTGCTGTACATGGAGCAACTAACATATACAACAGTAAAGCAATAAATCACCAACAAAGATGGTAGAAAGCACCAAACAGTAAAACTAAGATCAAATCTGAGTCATGCTGAAGAAATCAAGTGAGTTTTGAGGAGGGTTTTAAAGATGGGCAGCGAGGGGGCTTGCCGAATGTTCAGTGAGAGGTCATTCCAGAGCGAGGGACGTCGGATGGTGGACCAGAATTTCGCGGCCTCACCGAACTCTTCCCACACCCGAGTTTTTGCCTTGGCAACCGCTGAAACTGCGTTCCGCTTAGCCAATCGATACCCATCAGCTGCCTCTGGGGTCCCACAGGCCATAAAGGCCCGATAAGACTCCTTCTTCACCTTGACGGCATGCCTTACTGCCGGTGTCCACCAGCAAGCAAGGGTGTTGCCGCCACGACAGGCACCAACGACCTTACGGCCACAACTCAGGTTGGCCGCATCAACAATAGAAGCATGGAACATGGTCCACTCGGACTCAATGTCCCCTGCCTCCCTCGGGACGTGAGAAAAGCTCTGCCCGAGGTTGGAGTTTAAACTCCTTCTGACAGGGGATTCCACCAGATGCTCCCAAGGACAGAACATTTATACTAAACTTATAGGCCTACTCTCACCTTAACTTGGCACTTTTTTTGCCAAAAAAACAATCATATACCGTATTGGCCCGAATATAAGACGGCCCTGATTGTAAATCGACCCCCTCTTTTTCAAGACTCAAGTTTGAAAAAAGACTTTTTGAATACCAAATTAATTTTTATACAGAAAATAATTACAGTACATCTGAAACAAATGATTTGAACAATATATTTGAGAGAAAAAGCATGGTCTTTTGCCTCATTCAAATCGTAATATCTGAACATTTAAATATGTAAACTAAAGTGCAATCACATTCGTAAATGAATGGCTTCTGGTTTTTGTAATGTACATTACATTATGACTTCTCCTCAGCTGCCGGTTAACCTGGCCGATCTTCGACCCACTTTTCTCCAGATTGTCGCCACGTTTCTCCATTTTCTGTTATCTCTTCTATTATTTTCTTCTCTTTTCTTTCTTACCGCTAGTTTTTATTTTTCTTCTTCCTGCTACCGCTATTTTTATTTTTATTCTTTCGTGACAGGGGTTCACTTTGGCCTGGGGAGTCAAGTTCAGCATTCGCTTCA
>NW_017805480.1:56211-96211 GCF_001891065.2 Hippocampus comes | reverse complement strand
TTAACATTACCCCCCTCCCTTCTTTGATTCTGCTTTGAAAATCCATACATCTGAAACAAAAAATGTCAAATTTTGGTATAATATGTACACTGTTTTGTGTGTGTCAGGGTTCACTCCTGGTGCAAGGGAGATGTTTGAACAGGAGAGCCACTTGGCTCTTTACCAATTGCCGACTGGCGAACTTACAAAAGATGTGCCTTCGCGCCGCTTGCATTACATCACCAAACGTCAGCCCCCTATCTCCCACCTGATATCTCTTTTTGTACGAGACTCTTCCTCAGGTGAGTGCTTGTTTTTGACAGCTTTCAACAGATTATGAATACTGTACAGCAGAGGTCCCCAACCCGCGGGCCGTTACCGGTCCGTGGGTCACTTGGTACCGGGCCACACAGAAAGAATAAAGAACTTATATTCCTTCCATTTTATACATTTCGAAATCTGAAAGATGTTTTATTTTTAAAAATTAGCGGATTCTCTGTTAAATCTATCTGTATGCCACTCATGACGTGGGTCATTTGGTACCGGGCCACACAGAAAGAATAAAGAACTTATATTCCTTCCATTTTATACATTTCGAAATCTGAAAGATGTTTTATTTTTAAAAATTAGCGGATTCTCTGTTAAATCTATCTGTATGCCACTCATGACGCAGGTTAAGGCACTCTTCTCGGTCACGTGATAGGTTACCGCTAAAATGAAACCCAGGAGCAAGCAAAATGAGTAAAAAAGAAACGTCTTTGGAAAGTTTCTTTGGGAAGGGGAAAAGGCCCAGCCAGGAGATAGAAGAGGAGCCTATGACTATCAAGAAAGCGAAGGCTACATTTAATAGACAGTATCAGGAGTCCGACGTAAAGTACGGATTTATCTCAACGGGAGATTCCCACACACTGAGCCCACTCAGCATAATATGTGGTGATGGTGAGTCGTATTTTTCATGCACTTTGTATTTGCGTTGTATATTATTTTGAAGGCACGTTTAAATATTACTATAGCAACCAGAGTGTTGCGGCCAGTTAGGACATTCTTCGTGTCATGATTCGTGTTTATGATTATGTTTCGAAAATACCAGTTTTCACGCAGGTCCATCCATCCATCCAACCATTTTCTGATCCGCTTTATCCTCACAAGGGTCACGGATGGTGCTGGAGCCTAGCCCAGCTGTCTTCGGGCAGTAGGCGGGGTACACCCTGAACCGGTTGCCAGTATTTAGGAGGGGATTTGTCCATTTCCTTATGGCCCTCCTTGGACACAGGTTCTTTTATTTCTCTATAAGGTGGAAGAAAGACCCAACACCATTCCATCTTTTCTGTATTTTATCACATCACAATACAAATCGATTCGGGCTCCTGAAAGTTTCAGATTTTGTCAGAAAAGCGTAGAAAAAATACAGTCACAAGCATATATAGAGATAATATGATAAGAGGCAGACAGTTACGCCTTCATGCAAATCCCGGAAACATAAGAAATTAACATGTCATCTTGATCCGCCGTGGCTGGCCAAAGTTGGGAGTAGTAAGGTGAAACCAGACCACCACTACCCCCTACTGTCTTCGGTCTGAGCTTTGATGTGATGGCAGCAACACAGATACTTGAGATAACAGTTCCTCTTTTGATGTTAAACGTGTCCTCTGGAGGGGTCCTAAAAGTGGTGACTGTCAAGGGGCACTTAAAGGTGATTGTAATCACAGTAATTCTTTCAAGTGTTTGAACAGATTCAAACAACAGAGAGGGGCTAGAAAATCCCAGTGAGGAATAAATTCCTTCACACCAGCTAATGGCAGGGTACACAGATACGAACAACCATCCACGCTCACACTCACACCTAGGGACAATCTCGAGTGTTCAATCAGACTGGTATGCATGTTTTTGGAATGGGAGGAAACCGGATCCAGGGGCATAAAGCCCCAGACAACTTAGCTCCTAGGGTCATTGGGACACACAAACCCCTCCACCACGGTAAGGTGACGGCTCACGAAGGGGACAGGTCATATCATATTATTTTATTTGTCCAGCCTTAAAGGCCGGTCCCTGAAAATGTCTGACATGAAAAATGGTTGGGGTCCGCTGCTGTATAGTATGCATCCATGAGATCATACGTAGTGGGGAGAAGACAGTTGCACTGTCATGCCATGTGATACGTGGGGTCAAAGTATGCTATTAATTGTCGCAATACTTTCTCCTCAACCGCCAACGGGCTCATCATCAGGCTCCAAAATTGTTCGGATTTCATTAAAAAGAAGACTTGCCTGACTATGTATATTTGCAAATGTCGATGATGTTCACTCTCTATCCTCTTGGTTTTCAGAGAGTGTCCAGATGTTGTCACATGGCTCAGCTGACCTCATCTTGGAAGCCAGCACTGACTTTTGGGATGGTGCTGATATTTATCCTCTTTTAGGTTCTGACAGGTACACGTTTAATTTTTTTCTGTGTATAAGTATTAAAAAGCGCTCCGAGAAAGCCTTGTAGTTTTTGTTTTGGGTTTTTTTTTTGGGACTTATGTGTTTGTCTGTGCAAGGTGAGGTGATTTTAAAGATCAGTACATGGGACTCATTTTAATTTAATATCCTATTCCAGAGGTGGGGAACTCCGGCGCATCGAGAGCCATATCCTGACTATTTTAGAAGACTCCCGACTCCAACACACCTGATTCAATTGATCAGGCATCTACAGAGCTTGCTGATGAGCTGATCGTTTGAATCAGGTGCACCGGAGTAAGGAAGGATCTGAAACATGCAGGATATGGCTCTCGAAGAACCGTAGTTCCCTACCCCTGTGCTTATTCTTTGGAGAACAATTTCCTAAACACTAAATAGCTGCGGTTGTATATTTTTAAGCCAGCCAATATTACTTGGAGGCAGGTAAAATACAGGTAGATGAACTGTCTTAGAGCATTAAATCCTGATTATCAATCTAATCTTGTCCCATTTCTGCTTTCTAGAAAAAAGATTCTGGACTTCTACCAGCGTGCCTGTCTGTCTGGTTACTGCTCAGCCTTTGCATATAAACCCATGCAAGGTTCATTGTCCAGCCAGTTGAATGGCAAGTGTGTGGAGTTGGCATCTGGTCCCTGTTTATTTTCAGGCCTGGATCTGTCCTCATCCACCCCTAGCAAGCATCCTTCCAGCAGGAACAGTTGGAGCTCAGACGGTATGTATCTTGGGCACCCCAAAACCAGTTCAAGCAGGGGTGCGAAGTACATTATGTTACCAATTACCAGTAGCTCATGAAGTGGGAGTGTCGGTCGCTCTCATGGTCTTAACTATATGACCAAGTTTACATGCTGGATGTGTTGCAGACATGTCATAGACATGCTGCGCAGCACAATGCGTAGGTCACGTGTTCTAATGCTGCCCACGGGTACACAGGAGTATAAAGAGGGCATTAAAATGCAGATTTGAATCAGCTACATTGTTTCAACTACATCTATCTGTTATATATTGTCCCCAAATGCTTGGTCATATAAACTACAATGCTGGGTTTCTTTCAACTAAATGCGTTTGTCAAATATTGTCTTCAAATGCTGGGTCAATTTTTCTGCAATTCTGGTTTGTTTCAACGACTGAACATGTTTTTTTTCCCTATTTTTTTTTTTTTTAGTCAACTATCCAAATCCTCGGCCACATTACCAATACACACATTTAATTCTAAAATGAATTCTGTAAATCTAATTACAGTACAATTTGTAAGTATTGATTGCATTAGATGACCATGACAGATAAAACTGTTAAACTGCAAACCCTAAATATAGGCTACAGTTAGTCACTCAACGCATATATTTCGCAAGGAATAACACCGGAATAGATATAATTTTATGCGTATTTATAAGATCACCTTGAACTCAAGAATAAGAAATTCAGATTAGTGTCAGACAAAACAATTAACAGCAACAGTGCACCGAAACTAACAAGGAGCAGGATCAGTTCACAGTAAGTATTAAGTAACATTAAGGTGAGCGAACAACCTGCAAACACTACAAGTTGTTTGATCGATTTCGAAAGCACATATTTGGCCAACAAATAAAGTGGTAAATTTGACTATCTTGAAAAGTGGTAATTTTGGACTTGGACATTTTATGGACTGTTTGTGTTAATTCTCACATGTGTTATTACTGCTTTGGGTATTGGAAGTAAGGGTTGTGTCTCGATGCGTTACCTTCATGACAATTCTCCACCATATTTGCGTCGGGGTGAAGAAGAAAGCGAACGAAGATAAGAGAGCAACTCAGAGGTAGGAGTTAGGACCAAATGTGCACAAATGAAATGACCGTTTGTTATAACAATAAACATCCTGTAAAAAAAATGCATGTGGTCCACCTATCTGTCCTTTCTATTTGGATGAGGAATCCGGATTATGTGGTGAAGTATATGGACAGAAAATATGTTTTAGCTCTATAAGCCTTCTCTTGACTCAACCGTATGTCATCAGATCCAAATAGTTTAAAATACAAAAGTACAGTAGTAAAACAAACCTATATGGGCTGAAATATTTGTCACCAGGAGCTGAATCGGAAAAATTTATTTGAATTTGAATTGCTTAACTTGAATAACTGCATTGGGGAAAAAAAAAGAACGGATTTGAATTACATAACTAAATTGATATTAATTAAATCATTATATTGAAAGAAATTAATCTGAATTGGAAAATTAAATTTAAATTCATTGATTTGAAACTGAAGCGCAATAAATTTTAAACTAAACCTGAGACTACACCCAGAGCTGCGAGCAGCTGTGAAAGGCCCTTGCAGCACTGGCAATGTTGTGGTATTGGCACGTTGGGATACTGGCACATATAAACTGGATTTTTTTTTCGAAAATCAAGAATATCAAATGAAAAAGTAGTTTGATACAATATGATCTCTATAAAAGGTCTAGAATGAGGAAAAGCCTCAAATACATTTAAAAAGGCTTGTTGAATTTCGTGTGGAGGGGTTTTTTTCGGTCTTGGGCTGTTACATATGCCTCTAACTTTTTGTCGATATTGGTGAAACGTTCAATCGGAGCTATTTTCACCGTGAAAAACTTGTAAAGTCCAAAATTCAACTCCAAAATTTTGTCGATCTCAGTGACACGTACAACCAGAGCTGCTTCGGTAAAGATTCATGGGGGGTGTTGTCGAGCTATGTTTTAAATATTGCAAACCCAATAATTTGTTGATGCTGTTGCTGGGCCTGATGTGTTTGCAAAATTTCATGACTGTGCATGTTTAGTCCCTCAAAAGAAGTGTTGTTCTCTTGGCGAACAGTGCGTTGCCAGAGACACATTTTTTCGCGGAAATACATAATGAAGGCCAAAAAACTCTTCGAAAATATATGAGGTAGATCTCGTTGACCTGCTCGGAGATAAACAGCAAAGGACAAAACATATTTCCTTCAGCCAGGAGGTTGCGGTACTATGATAATAAAAAATAAGTTAGATGTAGATGTCGTCATTCCTACCATACATTTAACATTTTGACAAAATATGATGATGTGGGTCAAGTTACAGCAGCTTTTATAGTCATGGCAATAATGGATGTTTAAGTCAATGGCGGACTTCCTGCTAGGTTTAGCATAGGGCTCCAAGAAACCTTTTTGTCGGTCTTGGACTGTTATATGCACCAGCAAAATTTCGTAGATCTAGTTGAAAAGTACAAACGTGGCTGCTTTGTTAATTATTTTTAGGGGGTACTCATGAGGCATTTTCTAAAACTTACACAATAAACTAGTAAAATATTGAAAATTTTGCCAGGCCTGAATGGGTTTCGTGAAAATTTACAAATTTTGTGGTCTCACATCATGAAGGCCTGTCCAGGGGTGTCAAACTCATTTTTGTTACTGGCCACTTTGGAATTACGTCTCCCCTTGGAAAGTTGTTATGACAGTGAAACCAAAAAAAGGCGTAATCTTATCGCATTACTACTTGTACACAACAAATTAGTGGATTGCTTGTTTTGACATCGGTCAAGTCAACTGAGTGAATTTTCAGATGTACAGTGGTACCTCTACTTACAAAATTTATTGGTTCTGGAAGAAATTTCTTCACTCGAAAATGTAAGTAGAGATGCGTTTTCCATGTAAATGCCCTAATTTGTTCCAAGCTCCCCCAAAATTCAGACATAAATGTTTCCTAAAGCATAAAAATGCATCAAAATATGTAACAAATACATGTTACAATTAGATATTTGCACAATAAATGAGAATTGCGCATCATGTAAAAAACAGAGAATAAAGAATTAAAATGGTCATTTCACTTTTAACTACGTTCTCATCGTTTTGTGCCCTCTTTAGTCCATGTTCTCTCTCAGAAGTGGTTTTTGCCTGGCATTTTGTAAGGAACTGATCCAAGGATGTTTGCTTTTAACAATCCTTCGAAAATGTTCAAGGCAAACATCAACATAGTGAGCGATCGCGCGACTGGCGAACACTTTTTCTGGATGATTCGCATTTACGTAAAACTATCGGAACACCTGCATAGACACGTATCTCTCTATCTACACACAGACACATACGGGAGAAGTCCCTCTTAGCCAATGGGCTGCCAGGATGATGCTCAGTAATAACTAATGGCAGAGCAGCTATAAGTATGTTTCGTTCAGGAAACTTGGAGCTGTGAGTGGCAGGCCATACTGTATTCTTACCTTTCGTATCATGAAATTTCTTTCGTAACAATAGGCAATATTCTCCTGTTGAGATGTTTCGTAACTAGAAAATTCGTTTGAAGAGATGTTTCATAAGTACAGGTACCACTGTATATGCCAAATAATTATGTACCCTGTGTAATACCATTTTCCCTTTTTTTTTAATAGAAGGTATAGGCGAAGGAATGGAATGTGACGATGGCGTGCAAGCCTTGAGTGGACAGATCTTCATGGGCATGGTGTCATCCCAGTTCCAGGCCCGGCTGGACACTATCCGGCTCATTGATGCTCTGATAACGGCATGCATTCGATTTGTGTACTTTTCCATGGAGGACGAACTTCGAAGCAAGGTAAAAAGAACTCAAGCTCACTTCATGTCTTTTGTTGTCACAATGTTACCTCTGTAGCAAAGTGTTGAGGCAGGGTGGGTCTTTCTTGACAGCTCTTGGAATGTTTGTTGTCAACAGGTGTTGTTGTCCTTGTTTCCCCCCCCCCCCCCAGCGCGGCCGCGGTGTAGGTAGCCGTCAGCAAGTGCCCTTCAAGAGCCTTGT
Organism: Hippocampus comes; assembly: GCF_001891065.2. Lineage (NCBI taxonomy): Eukaryota > Metazoa > Chordata > Actinopteri > Syngnathiformes > Syngnathidae > Hippocampus > Hippocampus comes. The sequence continues at coordinate 89,042 of NW_017805480.1, read as the reverse complement.
GTTTTTTGTTGTTTTTGTCTTTTGTTTTGTTACATGGTGTTGTTGTTCGTCATGTGGACCTGATGTGGATTTTTTTCAGCATTTTTGGCCACGACATTTGTCAAAGGAGAAGAATCTGTGCTTCGTGGTTGTGCTTTCTCGGCAGCACGCGTGTACCAGCGCTGATTTCGATTGAGAGGAACGTCGGCGCTCTTTGACTGTCGGTGCTGGACAGCCCCGGGGCGCTTGTGTTTTTTTGCACCTGTTAATGGGCGGTATTTTTCAACGCCCCAATTTGTTGAGCAGAGATGTCTGTGCTGTTGGACAGTCTTCGCTGGTGCAGTTGGATGGATGACTTGAGGAGCCGAGGATCAGGAAAGAGGAGCGTCTGTGCGGAGCGCAGATGCGTATTTGGAACTGAGAGTCGCCGCTTGGAATTGAAACGAATTAACATGGGACAGGAGAAGGGAACCAATGTCTTTTTTTCATCAATGGATGTTACAGCTTCTTGTTGACTTTGAAACTTAGCTTGTAGCCGACGTGTGCAAATTTAGAGCATGACGTCTCTGATCCACTGGTGAAAGGACACTTTGATTCTCTCCTCTTTCATCTCAAAAAGCTTTTAAAAAACAAAGCATATGAGGGAAAAGTGGTTCGGATCGCAAGACTGTCGATGTGATGTGTTGTTTTTATTATTTTACTTTATGTTAACTGTTTTGTTAAGCGCTTTGTTACAGCTGCAGCTGTTGTGAAAGCGCTATATAAATCAGGATGTATTGTATTGTATATTACAAAGACAGTGAAAACTAAATTAATAGCACAAATACAGAAGACACCATTAAACACTAAAACAATGGTAAGTCAATCATAGAATAAAAATGTGTTTTAAGACAAGTTTTGAAAATAGACAAGGGGGAGCTTGCCTAACACTTAACGGAAGGCAACGGAAAAGGCTTGATTTCCTCTGAGCATTGAATTTTTCGCCAACTCCTTGTTTTTGCCTGCCAAACCTTTGGTTCAGCTTCCTCCACTTCAGATAGGTCCCAATAAAAAGTACAAAGTATTAAGTCTCTTGGTAAGGTTTGGATGGGACTGTCCCCACTGATGGATAGCACTTTGTATACATGTAGGTCTGCCATCTTCAACAGCACTTTGTGGATTGTGGATTCCCGCCTATTAGCAAGATTGTGCTTGCCCTGAAAAATTCAAAATTTTCACGAGCACTTTTATCGACTCTCTCATTGTCTTATCAAAGCAACATTTATTTCTGTCTGCAACTTTTTGTGAATTTTTGGTTGCAGTCTGATAACTCCCTTTCAGATGTTTCACATGTTGGGAGTGGAATATCGGAGAACCATGGCCAGCAGTGATTAATAGAAATGCATGTTAAAATCCACGCAGTGTGATTCTTCACGCAATTTGGTATTTGCAGGTCTTTGCAGAGAAGATGGGATTAGAGACAGGTTGGAACTGTCATATCTCACTGACTTCGAATGGCGATGGTCCATGTGAAGGGGCTCCCTCTAGCCCCTGTCATGGCTCCCTCCATGAAGACTTGAACCAAGGTGCCAATTTGGTTGTTATGCATGTGGAAAATTTGTTTATCTTGTCGATTTCCTCAAGGGTATTTCTGAATGTCACCTTAAAATACATAATCAATAAATATAAAGCAGATTCTCGAGATGAAGCAGAAGGTCCATTGTTGGCAGAGGAGGAGGTCCATCCCGACCTGGCAAGTTTCCAGCCCACAGACAGTGATGTGCCCAGCTTTCTGGAAGATTGTAACCGGGTAACAATCATCTTTAATTCAGACAATTATCAATTACAAAAAAAAAAATGTTCAAACCGTCAGTAATGACGACAGTTTCTGTGGCTTATCCAATCAAATGGACAAAGAATGAGTTCCATCTGGCCCATTTTTATTAAATACCGTATTTTCCACACTAAAAGGTGCACTGGATTTTGAGGCGCACCTTCAATGAATGGCCTAGTTTGTCATTTTTTTCATATATTGGACGCACCGCTACAATGCATCCACTAGATGGCGGAACGCTCAAGGAAATGCCAACAGAACACTCCACTACATTACACCCTGATTTATATAGCAACGGTCAGATGTCAGTAAAATTTATTTAAGAAAGCAGCGACACAGTTCACTTAACCAACAGTAAGTTATAATATTGACTAGTTAATGTTGAACTCTCTTGCCGCTGCTCTATTTCCGTCTTCAACTGCGAAACCGATCGCCGTAAATTTGAACTCTGCGTTGTAAGCATGTCTCTAGCAAGGAGCCATTTTGGGGTTGACATATTACCGTAATGACCATACACAAGGCACATCGGATTTTAAGGCGCGCTGTGAGCTTTAAAGAAAATGGAAGGCTTTTAGATGCGCCCTTTAGTGTGCAAAATATGGCGGTTGTTAATAGTTATTAATTATTTTTGCTGTCCCGTTTCTCATTCTTGACTTGTCTTTAGGCAAAGCTTCCACGTGGCATTCACCAGGTTCGACCTCATTTGAAGAACATAGACAACGTGCCTCTATTGGTGCCACTCTTCACTGACTGCACCCCTGATAGTAAGTCCTCTTCCATTGATTGGGTAGCTCTAGAAAATAAAACAAACATGAACTTTTGTACTTCAGTCGAGGTACATTCTGTTCTCATTTTTCTGTTTCTTTTTTCGTTATGTACTGTACTGTGAATTTGTATTTGTTCCTTCATGATTTCTGTGATCCATGTATATTTATCACATAAAAAGCTTTCAGTTCATCAAACCATTTTTGATGTCACACAGAGACTACCCAAGGAAATAAAAAAAAAAATGCAGTTTTTAAATACCAATTTAATGTATTAGCCCCCCCCCCCCACACACACACACACACAAATCCAAAACTACATTTCCCTATGTAAAGGGGTAATTGCCCCCCGCGGTTAAGTTCCAAAGTAACTGACCGACGACAATTTTGGGAAAGCTCAGTTCAATTTCACAGGCAACACATTAGCACCACATTTGTTGAGTCAAGAAATCACATAAATAGAATCTGTGAAGTAGGCGACATTATCTCAAAAAAAACAAACGCATCATGCCATGATCCAAAGAATTTCAAGAAGAAATGAGAAAAAAGGTTATTGAACTCCGTCCATTTGGAAAAGGTTACAAAGACATTTTCAAGACTCTGGGGCTGAAGCAAACCACTGTCAGGATCATAATCTACAAATGGATAAAACTGGGAACACTGGGGACCATTCCTAGGAGTGGTCGACCAGCTAAAATTACTCCAAGAGTGTGATGACAACTCATCCAGGAGGTTGCAAAAGAACCGAAAACAACACCCAAAGAACTCCAGACCTGGCTGGCCTCAGTTCTCATCTCAACTCCACGACGAGTTTTAAAGATGGGCAGCGAGGGGGCTTGCCATATGTTCAGTGGGAGGTCATTCCAAAGTGAGGGACCAGCAACGGAAAAGGCTCGATCCCCTATGACAGGGGTCCCCAACCGCCGGTCCGCAGACCGGTACCGGTCCGCAGGGCATTTGGTGCCGGGCCACACAGAAAGAACTTGCCTTAATTCCGTTTTATTTATTTCGGAATACGAAATATGTTTTATTTTGAAAAATTACCAGATTCTCCGTTACATCCGTCTGTGTCACGCTTGACTCATGTCAAGCCACGCTTCTCCGTCACGTGGCCGATTACGCTAAAAACAAAACGCTGGAGCTCGCAAAATGAGTAAAAAAACTGCTGGAGATCGCGAATGACGGCGGCCTGAAAAGTACGTTCGAGACAACTGGATTAAAGTCATGGCTGAATACTCTGAGATCGCCACAACAGCATTGTTGCTATTTCCGACATCCTACCTGTGTGAGGTGGGGGTTTTCTGCAGCAACGGCGACTAAAACAAAATTACGAAGTAGACTGGACATAAACCACACACTTGAGGTGTCATTGTCTCCTATTACCCTAAGATGGGACCGTCTGGTTGCAGAAAATCAAGCTTGGGGCTGTGGTGAGTCGTCATTTTCATGCACTTTGAATTTGCGTTGTATCGTATTTTGAAGGCATGAAACATTACCATAGGGATCAGAGTGTTACGGCCAGATTAGACGCTCCTTCTGTTTATTATGATATTTTGAAAACACCACAGTTTTCATGCAGCTCATACCATATTATTTTCTTGTATTAATCCGCCACACCTTAAATGCCGGTCCCTGAAAATATTGTCTGACATAAACCGGTCCGTGGGGCAAAAAAGGTTGGGGACCCCTGCCCTATGATCCTCCGGTTAGTTCTTGGTACCTCTTATAATCTCTGGTCCGCAGACCTGAGGCACCAGGCAGGTGTGTAGGGGTGGAGGAGTTCGGAGAGGTAAGGTGGAGCAAGGCCATTTAAAGAATGGAAAACAAATAAAAGGATCTTAAAAAGAAATCCAAAATTTATAGGGAGCCAGTGAAGGGACACCATAGTTGGAGTTATGTGGTCCCTCTTACGAGTACCATTCAAGAGGTGAGCAGCATCATTTCTTTAACAATGGCACTCATTTTCCAGTCCAATTTTAAATCACTGTCCCGTTTAAGACCCAGGTTTGAGACTGTTGGCTTAAGATCAGGAGCCAGGGGGCCCAAGTCTCTAGAATGCGATGTACAAGGGCCACTCTGACCAAACCCAATCACTTCTGTCTTCTTTTCATTTAAATTCTAGAAATTTAGTGCCATCTCGGTATTGATTTCCTCAAGGCAGGATAAAAGTGGCCCCAATGAGAAAGCGTCTTTTTTGCTCAGTGGAACATAGATCTGACAGTCATCCACATAGCAGTGGAAGGAAATTCCATGTTTCCTTAAGATGGAATCTAATGGGGGCAGATACTGTGAGAACAGCAGAGGCCCCAGAATTGAACCCAGTGGAACACCACATGACAGTTGGGCAGTATGTGACTCAGAGCAACCAAGGCTGACACAAAAGGTTCTGTCAGTTAAATCGGACCTAAACCACTCAAGGGCACTACCGCCAATGCCCACCAAGTGCTGCGAATGAGTCAACAGAATACTGTGATCCACGGTATCAAATGCTGCACTTAAATCCAATAAAACCAGACACACATCGTCTCCAGTGTCATTTGGCAGGAGGGTGTCATTAATACAGTGGTTCTCAATTATTTTCTGTCATGCCCCCCCTAAGAAGAAGAAAACATCTCGTGCCCCCCCTCATGACTATAAATAGTAGCATTTGTCTAGATAATTGTTATAAGTACACCTCTGAATAACACTGTATCCTTATTAACGCATAAGAGAATAAAAAAATATGCACCAACTTTCAACAAAGAATAGCTTTATTAACTGTAACAGAAAAGATTTAAAGTGCATCTGAAATTGAAAAGTAAAATTAAATCCTTAATTAAACTATAAACATTTTTTGACTGACCATGTCAAACCATACAATACTGAAAAATACATTTACATAAAATCAATAATCATGCATTCAAACTGATCACCAACATTAACTCAGGAGCACAATCTTAAAAAACCTTTAACCTGCAAAACAAAAATATATAAAATAATTTGTGCAGATTTTTATTATTTTTTTTTAATCAAAGATTATGTCTGGATTAATGTCTACAAGCAGCAGTCACAAAAAGGGATGATTGTTGACAATATTTGGCACGTTTTCGCTGAAAAAAAAAACTCAAGCGTCTTATCAACGGGATCGGGGTGGAATGTCTTTAAGTGACGCCTTAGTTCATTTGGCTTCATGCTGTCCGCTGTCTTTCCTCGTCTCCTACCGTAGTCACAGTGAAACCAAGCGCGACATACGCTTTGTCATATTTCCACTTTTCTCCGTCTCTCACTCTCCGCCTGTCGACTTCGTGCCTACACTTCATACTCATACTCTGTGACGTGTGCAAAGTGCGCATGCTCAATGCAAAAAAAAAAAAAAACGAGCGAATGCTCCCTGCGCAGTGCGCACTCTGCCAACTCAACTCAACTCAACTGTATTTATAGAGCACTTTCAAACAGCCATCGCTGCATACAAAGTGCTGTACATGGAGCAAATTAACATATACAACAAACAGTAAAGCAAATCGGTAATAAAAACAGTAGAAAGCACCGAACAGCAAAACCAAGAACAATCTAAGTCATGCTGAGTCAAATGCCAAAGAATACAAGTGAGTTTTGAGGCGGGTTTTGAAGATGGGCAGCGAGGAGGCTTGCCGAATGCTCAGTGGGAGGTCATTCCAGAGAGAGGGACCAGCAACAGAAAAGGCTCGATCCCCTCTGAGCCCCAGTTTAGTTCTTGGTACTTCTAATAATGTCTGGTCCACAGACCTGAGGCGCCGGGCAGGTGTGTAGGGGCGGATGAGCTCAGAGAGGTAAGGTGGCGCAAGGTTATTTAGAGATTTGAAAACAAATAAGAGGATCTTGAAAATAACTCTAAAATGTATGGGGAGCCAGTGAAGGGATGCCAGAGTAGGAGTTATGTGCTCCCTCTTACGAGTACCGGTCAACCCGCCAAGGAGAGCGCCACTGCCCCCTCATGTAGTCGAGGCGCAATTGCACTTTATTCTTGGACAATACAATACAATACAACAGTAAAAAAAAAAATCTAAATAAAAAAGCATGTTCCCTTAGGCCAAACGCGCCCTCCATGACGGAGCCTCGCGCCCCCACTATTTGAGAACCACTGCATTAACAACACGTAACCGGACTGACTCTGTGCTATACATCATCTTGAAACCTGACTGGAAGACTTCCAAGATCTTACGTAATTCCAAGAACGATTTTAACTGCATGTGCACCATTTTTTCCAGAATTTTTAAAATGAAAGGCAGTTTGGAAATAGGCCTAAAATTTGACAGCATATCTTGATCAAGGCCAGGTTTCTTGATCAAGGGTTGGACCACAGCATGTTTAAACTGTTGGGAAACGATACCAGAGGATAATGGCCATGATCGATGTACGAATACTCGGGAGTACCTCCATTAAGAAATGTGGAGGAAGAGAGTCATAAGGGGAGCCAGGGGGCTTAGTCTGGCAAACCACATCCTCTAAAAACGTCAAGGACACAACTTAAAAAGAATTTAACACTGCTGAACATTGACTGAGGGGTCAAATGTGGTATTTGAAAAAAGAGTCCTCGCTAAAGAAAGTTTATCAATCAAAAACTGAAGGAATCTGTTGCACATTTCGGGTGAAGATTCTGAGCAAGTAGGCTGAGGGAGTACCGAATCAATAGTTTTAAATGGTACATTTTATTAGGTTTGATAAATATTCTCTTTTGGCCTCTAACTGTAGTTTGGTAGTTATGCCGGCAGTCTTTCCTGATTTGATAAGAGACCAGCAACTTTTCTTTTTTCCACTTCCGTTCAGCCTTACGACACCCCTGCTTAGCTGCGCGAGTTCTGTCGTTAAACCAAGGCTTGGATTTAGGTTTTGACAGCACAGTTTTTAAAGGAATCCAGTATAGGACGGCACGATGAGTCCAAGAGAGGAGTTCTTCTGTGTTAGATAAAGGTACGCAAACGTTATTAAAGGCATCAGAGAACTGACTAGCAGTGAGAGGGTTAAAAATCCGGCACTTGCACTCAGATTTAACAGCCGCACGCGATAAACCGGCATCAAATAAAACTGCCATGTGATCAGAAGTCCCATTTTCAAAAACTTCGAAGTTTAACACCGGTAGACAATAAGCAAGAACTACGTCTAAAATATGTCCTTGTTCATGTGTTGGGCTCGTCACATATTGCACATTGCTCATTTTAGAAATTGTAAGCTACTCAGGCACTGATTAATGCATAAGGCTAGCTGTTTGATCCACATTTCCGAATTAAAATTATCGGTAATAAAGTTATTAGGCTGCAGCATTCCCAGAAAATCACGACATCACATCATTGGTGGCTAATTTATTTCTTCATTTATTTATTAATAGCAGGCCTGTCTGTGTGCTGCGCATGTGGTCCTTGGGGTCTACTTGGCGCCTGTAGGCACAATGTTGGTGACACGCTCACATACAGAATCACCTTCTTGTTCACCGTGATAGTGAACTAGAAGATAAAAGTTGTTTCACCATCATCGTGAAAAACTGTCGATTACGATAATGTAGCCAGAGGGTCTTCGTGCCAACCAACAATTAGTAGATAAAACGTTTTGTAGATACTGATACATGATTATTTGTTGTTCCATAAACATTGGGTCGTGTGGATTTTATCCTGTTATTAGTTGAAGAATCATTGTTCACCCAAAATAAATTCCAACAAAACAATGAATATTGACTGGTTGCCGTTACGTTTGTGATTTCTTTCCAGCTATGTGTGAAATGATAAAGATCATGCAGGAGAACCGGGAGGTCACATGCTGTTTGGGAAGCGCTGCCAATTTCCGCAACAGCCGTCTTTTTCTGCAGAGTGACCTCAGGTATGAGAACACAAGATTGATGCTTGGCTTCACGAAATGCTACAAATAATTGTGTTTCCAAGTTCATGTGGGGAAGGAGAAAGATTTAGTTGTCCTTCAACTTCCTCACATCCATGCATACACGAAACAGGGATAGGCAACTGGTGGTCCACTGATAAACATTCAAAATACCTTTTCCATGAGAAACACGGACAAAAAAATTCCGGAAAACTGCACATATGCAGCGGTCGACTGTCCGTGGTTTTGTTATATAGTCAGTATATTATGTAATCAATTACCACGAGATGTCATATATTTCTTAGTTGCGCGTACATTGCCTTGATTGCAATGTGAGTGGGCCAAATAATTGTTTTTTTATTTGCGAATCTGGAATGATATGCAGAACAAACAGTATCTCAATAATAGTGTAATGTTGGTTTCTTGTTCAGCAATTTTGTGCCATCCTTGAATGGTAACTTTATGCAAGCGAGCCCTTTGCACAGGAAAAAAAAGGACTATGTGGTTATTTTATTATTTTGCTCTTGCTTCAAACCCATTGCTGTTGGGTTCGGATAGTTGATCATTTATACATGAATTGAAAAATGTATTATCAGCATGTATTTTGTAAGTATAGATGTGTTAGTCTATATTTAAAATGGCTTTTAAGTCATCACGGGGTAGGAAGTCTATGGTCCTCTGTGGCACCCAGGTATCCCTGCTGAAAAATTCTAGCTCCCTCTCACATTTAACTTGCCCATCCTTGACATAAAAATCACTATACCACCGATGTCAGAGTTTGGTTCGCATTGCCAGCAGTAAGTCGGAATCGTTTCCAGTGAGGGTAGGACTCCGCCAAGGCTGCCCTTTGTCGCCGATTCTGTTCGTAGCCTTTATGGACAGAATTTCTAGGCGCAGCCAAAGCGTTGAGGGGGCCGTTTTGGTGGCCTCAGTATTGCATCTCTGCTTTTTGCAGATGATGTGGTACTGTTGGCTCCCATCAAGCAGGGCTCTCCAACTCTCACTGGAGCCTCTCGCAGCCGAGTGTGAAGCGGCTGGGATGAAAATCAGCACCTCCAAACCTGAAACAATGGTCCTCAGTCGGAAAAGGGTGGAGTGCCCCCTCTGGGTCGGGGAGGAGATCTTGCCCCAAGTGGAGGAGTTTAAGTATCTTGGGGTCTTGTTCACGAATGAGGGCAGGAGGGAGCGAGAGATCGACAGACGGATCGGTGCAGCGTCTGCTGTAATGCGGACGTTGTATCGGTCTGTCGTGGTGAAGAAGGAGCTGAGCGAAAGGGCGAAGCTCTCAATTTACCAGTCGATCTACGTTCCGACGCTCATCTATGGTCACGAGCTATGGGTCGTGACCGAAAGAACGAGATCCCGGATACAAGCGGCCGAAATGAGCTTTCTCCGCAGGGTATCCGGGCTCTCCCTTAGAGATAAGGTGAGAAGCTCGGTCATCCGGGAGGGGCTCAGAGTCGAGCCGCTTCTCCTCCACATCGAGAGGAGCCAGATGAGGTGGCTTGGGCATCTAATTCGGATGCCTCCTGAACGCCTGCCTCCCTGGTGAGGTGTTCCAGGCATGTTCCACCGGGAGGAGACCCCGAGGACGACCCAGGACACGCTGGAGAGACTATGTCATCCAGCTGGCCTGGGAACGCCTCGGGATCCCCCGGGGAGAGCTGGAAGAAGTAGCTAGGGAGAGGGAAGTCTGGGCTTCCCTGCTAAAGCTACTGCCCCCGCGACCCGGCCCCAGATAAGCGGTAGAAGATGGATGGATGGATGACATAAAAATACCTTGCATGCCACTTAAGAGCTCATCTTAAATCTAAAAATTAGTTAAAAACTATTAAACAAGTATTGAGAGCGTTTATATTGTGTAAAAAACAGGCATGACTATATAAAGCTTGGATAATAGGAGTGTTGATCTTAACAATGCAACTTTCTGACGTGTTAAACAGTACTGTTATCATGTTAACGGTATAATGTGTGCGTTCCCTCTGACAGTATTGCTCTGGATCCACTTTACCCATCCCAGTGTTCATGGGAAACCTTCAGTCTCACCAGGAGTGCATTCAACAGGAGCTCCGAAGGTCTGTCTCCTCTGAAACTGTCGGGGCAACTAAATAGTCTTGGCTGCTCTGTGGCCTTTCACCAAGGAGAGAGTGTCAGCATGACCAAGCTCATAGAACAGGTGCATCTCACACACACACACACACACACACACACACACACACACACACACACACATATGCACACACAATTAGGTTCGACAAGTGCTTTACATTTATTTGGACTGTTTTGGCTTCGGTTTGAATTTGTTGCAGGCACGGCATACAACATATGGCATTCGCAAGTGTTTCCTTTTTCTGCTGCAGTGCCAGCTCAGTCTGGTAATCATACAGGTCAGCGGAGAGACCTGACATACTTTTGTTTTGCGAAACAGTAAATATGGGTTCACTTTAAATTAGCTGTTTTTCCTGCAGTTTTTAGCCTGTTTAGCTCAGCTCCCTCCTCCCATGAACATCACGGACATCCTCTGGCTCTCATGCTTCAGTTTCCCACTGCTAAGGTAGAACCCCCTTACAAGACTTCAGATTACTATTTTGACATGTCTATTAAAAAGAAAAAACAAACAAACCAAAAAAAAAAACAACCCCAAAATAATCAGTTGATCTTCTTTTGACAGCTTGTCACTTTTGGGAAAGCCTCGAGATAGTTCAGTCATGACCGTTGCCACAGGGAAGAATCTTGACGCCATTCCAAAGAAGGTAGGCTCCCAAAGTGGGTTATGAGCAATTGTAACTTTTTGGGAATTTTTGTCTCATGCTGACCACTTAAAACCCAGTCGGTTCAAACTGTTGTTGAACACAAATTACCAAAAGCTTCCAGTGTGTGCTGCTGGCCTAGTAAATGCTGTTGCAAGTCAAACGGAAAATATATGGTGTCACTCCTACTGCAGGAAATGAAATTGATTTTCTGTGTTTAAGGATTATTTGATTTCATTTTCATTTAATGGACAGTGGTACCTCTACTTCTGAAATTAATTGATTCTGGAAGAAATTTCTTAACGAGAAAATTTTGTAAGTCGAGACGTGTTTTCCATGTAAATTCCCTAATTCGTTCCAAGCCCCCCCAAAAAAAATTCAGACATAAGTGTTTCCTACAGCATAAAAATGCATCAAACTATGTAACAAATACATGTTACAATTAGATTATTGCACAATAAATGAGAGTTGTGCATAATGCAAAAAAACAAAGAATAAAGAATAAAAATGATGGTCATTTAACTTTTACTACATCTTTCGCCCGACTGGTGAACACTTTTTCTGGGTGATTCACATTGACATCAAACTATCGGAACACCTCATGGCCTGAGGAGTGAATGACGAGGACGCTGCACAGACACATATCTGTCTATCTACACACATAGACACATACGGTAGAAGTCCCTCTTAGCCAATCGGATGCCAGGATGATGCTCAATAATAGCCAATGGAAGAGCAGTTATAATTATGTTGCATTCAGGAAACACGGAGCTGAAAGTAAAAGACCATACTATATTTTTTGTATTTTGAACTTTCTTTCGTAAAAAGAGGCAATATTTTCCTGTTGAGACGTTTTGTAACTAAATTTTGAATTAAGAGACGTTCATAAGTAGAGCTACCACTGTACTTTATTGTCCCCAATTGAAAATTTGTCATGGACACTCAACTGCTTCTGCAGATTACAATCAGCAGCTTAATATACCCACCGGGGCCATGCACACCACACAAGAAACTGATTGCACACAAATCAAGGGTGATTAAAAAAAAAAAAAAATCCCTGGTAACTATAATTTTAGTCCATTACACTCTTACCTACATATTTGCATTCATGATCTTAATAGACGGAGGAATAAAAGGATGTTTATAACGATTCAGCCCGCTCCGAGGAACTCTAAATCTCCTTTCAGAAGGAAGAAGCTGAGAACGTGAGTTTAGTCAGACAGTACTTTTCAAGCCTGTCTCATAATGGATTGTTCTTCAATACTTTTGAGAGAAGGTTGATTGTTCATGGCATGTTGTACCAGACGATTAATCGTGTCTTCAACTGGACAGATAGGTTGCCGTACCAGGTTGTCATTTTGAAGCTTATAGTACTAGCAATAGTAATAGTCTCCAGTGTGGTTTGATAGAACACATTGAACTTCTGCCCATACTAAAAACTGTTTGCGCAGAAAGTAGTCTATGTTGCAATCTGGAGCAGAGACACTCAACATGAGCCCTTGCAGCTGAGTGTATCATCAATATGTACTCCCAAGGACTTCTAAGTACGGACCTGCATGATGGGTTCATTGTGGATAACCACCGCCCTCAAGTCATCCACAGCTTTAAAATTGAACACCATCACCTTCAGTGTTCTTTACATTAAGCATCAGATAGTCACGCCACTGAACAAAAGTACTGATCTCAGAATGGTAAACTGTTGAACTGTCATCTTTGTGCAGCAAGCCCAGGAGGGCAGTGTCACTGAAAATGTGATGATGTAATTATTAGGGTGGACTTATAGTCAATCGTTGTTATATAATGTAAAGAGCACAGGGAACCTATCATCAGTGCTGGAGAGTCTAAACTTAGAGAAGAAAGTCCAACCCCAATCTGTTCCAGAGAAGAACCAGACTGTCTAGTTGGAATTTCTCTCCCTCACACATCAGCTGGAGTTCCTTCACGACCAGTGAGGTGCCATTCCATGTCCCTCGAGCTAACTTATGTTGCTTGGGATCAGATCGCCAAGGTCAACACATTTTTTTCACCGGCCCTCTCATAGGGCACCCAACCCCTCTGGCCCCTCCCACTTTTGGTGAGCTCATGGGAAGGGGGACCCGCGTTGCCTTTTCAGGCTCTGCGTGGGCGGGCTCCAGGGTCATTCGGCACTCGACCGCACACCCCACCTTCAGCCCAGGTTCCAGAAAGAGTCCCCGATGACTCGCATTCGGGCATGGGAAAACGTGGACCAATGTTTTTAATCATACATTAGGGGTCACTGAGCCAGGGCTCTGCTTTTTCTGGTCCTTCACCTAGGACTGGGCATGGGAAAACGTGGACCAATGTTTTTAATCATCCATTAGGGGTCACTGCTTTTTCTGGTCCTTCACCTAGGACCTGTTTACCATGATTGACCCTGTCATACAATACAATACATCCTGATGGTCAAAAGCCTTCGACAACTTGGCTCCTTGGAGCATTGGGATGCAAAAAAACCCTCCACCATTGTAAGGCTCAAGAAGGTGGTGGTGTGTAATGTTTTGAGGAATAAAATTGCAATAAATTAAGTATGTAATGCTGTAATATAATGTAACCAGCTGAGCAGTTAGCTACGGTGGTCGCTGAGCAATGCTGATCCGATAATTTGGTTGAGTAATTAAAAAATTACCTGGACTGGTCCATCAGAAGAAAGACTCAAACCATATAAGAAAGTGGTGCCATAATGCAACAGGAAGCAGCAAAGTTTAAGATAAGATAAGAAAACATTTATTAGTCTCACAATTGAGAAATTCCCAATTCACAGCAGCAAAGTTATGAAAAGAAGAATCCATTGACGAAAGAGAGATTGGCTCACATCTCCTGTCCCACGTAGTCCGCTTCAATTCCAAGCCGCGATGCCCAGTTCCACATATGCATCGGCGCTCTGCGCTGACGCTCCTTTCTTCTCATCGTTGGCTCCTCAAGCCATGCATCCATTTTTTGCTGTAAAAAACATTTTTTGATTGTTTCTCAGAAGTTCATCCCTCAAACATGTTGAAGATACTTGACCTGTGAGCTGTTTTCACTGGTGGAAAAAATAGCAGTATCCCCTTTTAAGTCGTTTTTACTTGCATTTCAACAGACAATTCCTTGTTGCGGTCGAGTGCCAAGAACCCAAAAAACAACGTTGGTCTGACTTTTCCTATTGTCTCCTTTTTGTTAGACTCAAAACTACTTCCTTGGATGCTTTGTTTTGAAATTTGGCGTGACGGTGTGTGCCTATTTGTTGGCCTTTGGATTCACACTCCAAGAGGTCTGTCTGAGAAGTGCAAACTTAACTATGTTTGAAAACGGCACTGGAAAATGCCTGCATATACTCATAGCCAGGTAAGAGTTGTCAAACAATTCAATTATTAACCGACAGTTAATTTATCACTGTTTTTGTTCTCCATGGTGTATTGTCATAGCCAGGTAAGAGTTGTCAAACAATTCAATTAACCGACAGTTAATTTATCACTCTTTTTGTTCTCCATGGTGTATTACAACAATATTTACATTGCCAACGGATTGAGTACTCCTTTAAAAGTGTAAAAATACTGTAAATCATTTGACTGTGATGATAAAAAGAATATGCTAAGTCCATCTACCCTGAGCAGACATTCAATTGAGACTGTGTAATCACAAGTTTTTGAATGACGTGGTCATCACTGTCATAAATACAAATATAAAGGGTATCATATCTGCATCAATTGACACCAAAATAAAATGTACCATCCATTCAAAGTGTGTTCTTATCAATTGAAAATATATTAAATTCATTGGTTGTTTGGATTCCTTTAGCTCTTCAAACCATGCTCCACATTGGTTCAGTGATCTGTCAAATGGCCTGCTGCTGACACAAAAAGTCATGACTGGGTTCCTGGTCTTACATAAAGGTTGGTCCTCACACTTTCAGTGTGGCAACAGCATTAACATCACATCACACTTTCTTTAAGTTCCAAGTCATCAAGTATTCATGTTTGATGTACAAATCTGTGATTCGTTCATACATTCATATTTGTATACTCTACGAACAAAGTTAGAACCTCCTCACAATGACCTTGGGCAATGACTTGTCATGCTAAGGAGTCAAATTCCAGATGTCATGCATGTTCCTACTTTTTTCCCCTTGTTTCTCTCGATATCGTGCACACGTCCGAACTGCTCATCAAAGCTCGAAGAGTCGACGAAAGGCCTTTGGCATCCTAAATTTAATCAATGAACCATTTAACATCACGCAATGCAATGTGTTACTCTCACTTTGCGCCGCTCTTACAGCTAGCTGCTGGCCAGCTATCCCCGTGCAGCCGATGTTTTTATGATAAGACAATTAATCCGTATTGATGAGGAAGAGATGAAGAGAAAAGTGCTGCTTTTTTCAGACAAGCCCAATCAGCCCCTCTCTTTCTCTCTCACTCACTCCCTCGTGCTGACTTTTGCTTTCGCTCTCACACATGCTCTCTCTCTAGCCTGTGCACAACAGTGTGACGAGACACTGATTAGAGAGTCCACAGCTGACAAACAATGATCAAAGAGTCAACCACGTGATGAGACACTGATCAGAGAAATAACCATGTGATGAGACACAAGAGAAGGTGCTGGGCGGGGCTGTGAAGATGCACAGCCAATCAGCTCACGAAATAAATCTACTCGTGCTGTCATTGGTCGACGTCGCGCCGCGAACCAGTCATGCATACAGCCATGTACAAAACCTCTTGAGTCCATCCATCCATTTTCCGATCCGCTTTATACTCACAAGGGTCGCGGAGGTGTTGGAGCCTTTCCCAGCTGTCTTTGGGCAGTAGACGGGGGACACACTGAACTGGTTGCCAGCCAATCGCAGGGCACACAGAGACAAACAACCATTTCCGCTGATACTCACACCTCGGGACAATTTAGAGCGTTCAATCAGCCTGCCATGCATGTTTTTGGTATGTGGGAGGTAACCAGAGGATCCAGAGAAAACCCACACAGGCCCGGGGAGAACATGCAAACTTCACACAGCAAGGCCAGAGCTGGGACCAAACTTGGTACCTCTGCACCGTGAGGTCGACGCGCTAACCACTGGACATATACAGTATATATATATATATATATATGTATATAAAATATAAAAAATGTATTTTAAAAGTGATTTCAACAAAATGTCAGTGTAATAATCCTATGAATGTATTCTTTTAAATAATTTTGTGATAATACACCATTAATGTGAATGGTTTTCCGTTCCTCACGATTGCTCAAAATCCAGCAAAACTATCGGAATGACAGTCATCTTGCCGGGTCCATACGCGAAGTTACTGCTGGCTAGCTTGCACACTGCTCAGTAGCTTGCACGCTTCCTTTCGGGCATCTCTCGCACCGTATTTTGATTAGCATGGGGCGTGTCAAAGTACCGCTCTGCATTCGACCGTTTCATCGATGGTATTTTGTCATTGCAAATCAGACACCGCAGAACCTGTTCTCTCCACAAAGGTGAATCCTTCGGTCCATTCGTCCCGAAGTGTACCAAACTCGTCATCTTTTTTTCTTTTCGCCATCTTATTCACTTAGGATTAGCTTTGAGCTAATGGCCGAGAGGGTTGATTCAAAAGGGGGTGTATACCTGTTTCCACAGCAATGGCAACGTTGGCCAGTATCATCTAATCAAAATGGCTCCTTGAGCCAACTGCAGCCCGAACGAGGAAATGAGCAGTGAAAAATCGATCGATGGATGCATTAATAAACAACCGAGAATATTTTTTTATCTGCGAGCCAGATGCAATCATCAAAAGAGCCATATATGGCTCGTGAGCCATAGGTTCCCGACCCCTGATCTAGACCAATCGAGACCAGGCCAATACTACTCTGATCAGTGAGAAACACTGAATTCAGGTGCTGTGTAGCCTCCTTGGTGTCGCCTGGAGTGCCACAAGATTTGTTTAATTCAACTATTTCAATAAATACACAGCAGATTTTTTTTGATGTTGCAAAAATAATGAAAAAAAACATACTGGTCTTTTTTTTTTTTTTTTTTTTAATGCATGGGTGATTTATCTTTAGTATATATATTCTTGGGTGGTCGAGTGGTTAGCAGGTCGACCTCACAGTGCAGAGGTCGTGGATTTCCAGCGCCGGCCTTCCTGTGTGGAGTTTGCATGTTCTGCCCGTGCCTGTGTTGGTTTTCTCTGGGTACTTAGGTTTCCTTACACATTCCAAAAACATTCATAAGATAAGATAAGATTAGTTCAGAAAGGAAACCACAAGGGATGGAGAGGGAAAAAAAAAAACACGCTCGAACTATACTCTTCTGAGGATAATTTGAGTCCAGGATTAAAAGAAAAAGCCCTGCACATATAGAAGCATATGACAGTTACAACAAGTCACAAGACATAACATGTAATGAGGGGGCGGATGGATGGGAAATGGGGGGAGAAGAAGAACGCGACGCCGCCCGTCCGACCAGCTGCACGGTCCCCGTGCGCTCCGCAGATCAGATCACATCGCGGGGGGAAAAAAAAACGGAACAATAAAGGCGGTGATTTCAAGGGTGTGTATGCGTGTGTGATTGTCTGGTTGTGTGTGCGTATCAGACCGCAGCTGCTTCGTCAAGGTCTGCTCATGGAGACAGTCCTGGCTTATCAGTCCATGGCCAAGAAGGAGGGCGTGATGGTAGGGGCACCAGCTTCCATGCGTACTTCCATCCAGGGGAAAGGGTCCAGATAGCGTTGTTTTGGAGGGACGGCCGCCAACAATTTCAGACAGCCTTGAGTCCGTGGCCTGTATCTCTTCACTGGCGCCGATCAGACAAATCCAAATCCGCAATTTCTTTACGAAGCGGGGATTCCAACTTCTCCAAGTTGATCTCCATCTCACGAAGAAGCTCCAAAACCGCATCCATATTGCAGTTGAGCTCAGTCACCACTTGAGTCTGAGTGTTGGACATTCGCGCTAAACCTTCCAGAATGACCGGCAGCTTCTTCACTTCCAATAAAGCCGCTACTGTCGGTTGAATTTTGCGATAAAAGAGGAAACTGCTAACACCAAACAGCAGCATGCCTGTTATCAGAAGGCCGATAATGTAGATGTCTTCCACATCCTCAACGAACAGTATTAACAGGCACACCATTCTCCAGGGATCTAGGGCGTACCCGGCAGCAAATGTCCCCGAGGGGCAAGTAGGCTCCCCACTGCCTGCTCTTTTCGTCGAAAAAATTTTGTCGATTGCATCGAGAGACCAGCCAACCAATTCCATGGTTTGTTCTTAGGACGAAAATACAGTAGGAGGCTAGGAAAAAGTTAGACAAAGACAGCACGTAGACTGAGTGGCGAGCAAGGAGAGGATTGGGGGGGGGGGGGGGGGGGGGGCGGGAGAACAGGAGCTGAGCAAAAAGCGTCCGCCTTCGTCGAGAGCCAAGCAGAAAGTCCATGGCAGGCTGATTGAACAGTCAAAATTGTCCCTCGGGCTGAGTGTGAGCGCAGATGGTTGTTCGTCTCTGTGTGCCCTGTAATTGGCTCGCAACCGGTTCAGAGTGTCTCCCGCCTGCTGCCTGAAGACAACTGGGATAGGCTCCAGCACGCCCCGCGACCCTTGTGAGGATAAAGCGGATCAAAAAATGAATGAAAAATAACTGGTGTTACACTACGAAATTCTTTGACTTGTCTTTGGCACCAGACAAATTAAACACCAAATCAAAACTAATTGTTGATTCAATTGAAATGAAGTCAATGAAGCAACATTTCTCGGTGTTGCAATTGGTGCAAAAATTTGTTGTAAGTCACACACATAGAGGTGTAAAATGAAAACTCAAAAACTATACTTATCCTTTCACAAGGATCTCCTCATGAAATCGTTATAATGCTCATGATTATTGCCGTACCTGACTTATTGTTATGACTTGTGTTTTATCAGGTAAAACATACAAAACAATTATTCGGCCAAGACTCTGTGTTTTTACAGTCGTGTTTGGAAGTGACATCAGCAATCATTTGGTCTTTTTCTCCCTCTCCTTTCAGTGGTGATCTCGCTCAGCTATGTCCACCGTTCCCAGTCTCTGTGGCGAAAGAGTCCATTTAGCAATTTCTGGTGGTGTCTCACTGTACCTGTGGTGTAAGTCATAGTCTTCTTTGCATCATTCATGAAAATGACACTCAGTTATGAAATGTTGATCTACTTTGTAAAATCACACAGGTCAATTTAATTACTTCCTTTACGTTCCTGCAATTGGAACGCTTCTCACACATTGATTATGACTTTAACAGACCTCAGACATAAGTGAGGCACGTGAAATGCATTGGGGGTAGCGGGGGGGGGGGGGCAATATTTATTCATACCTGGCACATAGTACTTATATTGCTCCATGTATTAGATGCCAGCATACTCTATTCATGCAGCACTGTCACTCAACCCCCCCGCCCCCCAATAGTCTTCATTGCCGCCCTGTACGACAGCTGCTGGCAAGTATTCCATCGACAAGATTTCTTGTACATTTACACTGACGCAACTTGAGTACATCGACACCGCAGCCATATTGGATGTGACAAAGTAAAGCAATTTTCCAAGGCAACTCATTCGACTCCTTTGAGGTATATCCTCTTACAAAAAAGTAGCATGTATGAAGTTTACTTCATTAAATATGCTTGAATAAATTGTACTGAATTGGAACACATTCAGTTTGAAAGTATACAAGGATCTGTCTGTATACTTTTCAGTACAAGTCAAGTATACTTAACTCATTCACTCCCAAAGACGTTTTTAAACGTCTTTTCAGACTTGGTCTAGAATTGGCTGGTACTGAATGAGTTTTAAGCATACTTCTGTGAAGTTTATACAAATATAGTTTTTAAGAACTACACTGAAAGTATACTACCTCCAATTTAGTCCAAAAATGTTTACGTTTATTATATTTGAATAAACTACTTTTTGCTCAGGGTCATCAAGTCAGAACTCATTATTCATACCAAACCTTTGCTTTTGATTGTATTATGTCATTCTAACTCAATTTTACAAGTATTATTGGCAATTATGTAGCCAATACGATGGCCACATCCAAAATGGTCGATGCTCTGACATATAGAGCAGCTTCGAACAGGTCGCCTGGTTCAATGGGTGTCTGCTGCATAAATAAAAAGGAAAACAAAATCGATCTTCATTTTAGATGTCCAATGGGTTCAAAATACATTCAAACATTCAAACTACATGAGTGCACAGAGGGAATCCTCTGGCATGGTTTGCAACTAACAATGCTGCCGATATAATATGTGGAGTGGCCAACAACGCAACAGAATTTAGCAATGACAATGTAGGACACCAACCCACTATGACGTCTGCTCTCAGTGCTGGCGGGAATACAGAATACTGTACTTGGACCAAGTAGGCGATCTTATCGTGCACAATTTACAGCACGGCACAGGATCAAATTGCAAACAATAATGCTAGGCTAATAAATAATCGCAGCCTCAATAGCCTACCATTCTTCCAATCCCGATGGGTATTGTCTCCACTCCACATCCGGATGTTCCGGCACAACATTTTCTGCATCCCGAGCATCTGGCGCATACATCTTGCCAACAACCTCCTCTTCGTCCAACTCTTCAAACACCCGGTTCCGCTCAGATAAATTTCAAACATCGCTTTCTAAATCGATTTCTGACTGGCTTTGTACACGTTCCATATTGAGCCCAGCTATTATTGTCTCTGAAATGGCGTCACATTTTGTCACTTTGTCGCTCGCCAGGATCTCACTTCGGAAAAACGATTATGTTGTCGAATTTACGAAATAGAAATACTTTTTTCAGCTTTATTTAATGTATTTTGTTTGATTACTTTACCTGTGACATTAAAATATTTCATTAGGGATTTTCAGAAATTACTTCACACTCGACCTTTAAAATGAACAACAAATTGAAGAAAACATGCCGGTCTCTTAATACTTTTCTATACTTGTATGTAAAAAGGAAGAAAGTGTTGTTTCACAACTTGTTTGGTAGATTTTTGGAATATTTTACACACATAATCAATTAAAAAATTAGATGGTCAACAACCCTGCATTTTGGGTTTCATGATGTAACTGATTGCCACCCTCCTTTAGTCTGCTCAGTCAGATTGTCCAAGCCACTGTGGATTACCAGTTGTGGCATGACCAGGACAGCCTCCTGAATTTTGGTCTCCGTGACATACCTCTGGTTGGGTGGCTGCTGGTCTCGCTGTCTCTTCTGCTGGTGGTGGTAGTCAATGAGGTGGTGAAGCTACATGAGATAAGGTAAGAAGTACACACTGTCATCCGAGTGCTGCATATCTGATTTGAACAAGAATGTTTGCATTTCCGTTTTTAAAGGGAGGTTTTGTGTTTGTTGTTTCCAGTGTAATATATGACGTTTAGGCAGTAACGAAGTAACATCACAAGTCGCTCATTTTATTGTTGTAATAAGATTGCAGTTACTGAGCCCACTAATGTGTTATCGGGGGCCATGAGACAAAATTTGACACAAGAAGAAGACATGACGAGAAAGCGGCCCATTAAACCACTTAGATTAACCACGAGCAATGCAATGTTAATTTCATTGGATCAGAGTTGCTTAAAATTTTGATTTTTGTTTGTCTTTTTGTCTATTTCAGGGTGCGAGTTCGCTACCAGAAGAGACAGAAGCTCCAGTTTGAAACAAAGCTCGGAATGAACTCTCCATTCTGATCAGTGACTTTTGGGACTTAAACCAGTCGTATGACTCCAAATCATGAAAAGCCAAAGAAGGGCATTGACCCCTTTTTAATAATGCGACTATCAATTGAACGACGTCTCTTTGGGGTCTTTTTTTCACTTTTGCTGAGGACCCCTGCAGCATAACAGGTTTGACGTCGGATTTGAATTGTTTTTAAAAACTTAGACACTGTCTTTTGTGGTGGACTTGAACATTCCAATGTGGTCCCTTTTTCCGAGTCACTGTTGTCCTGAGGAATTCTGAGATGACACAGGGCAATTACTGATTGCCCATCAGATTGTTGAATATCAGTTGATCATTCCCAGATGTCTTATAATCAGACACAAATTACAGTAGGCATGAAATGCAATGATTATTAAAGCTACGAGCAAAAATGAACGTCATCTAAATCAGGGGTCGGTAGCTTTTTTTGAATCTGAGAGCTACTTCTAGGCTACTGATTAATGTGATGGTCTACTGGTTTGATAACACACTTCTGAACTTCTTTATCCCCGTGGGCAAGTGGGGGATTTTTTTGGGGGGTTTTCAAATCTAATGTAAAGAATGATAGAGTAGAGATTTTGATGCATCCTAAGTAAGTGCTGATTATTGTGTGATGCGGTCTGGAATGTGGTCGTACTTCAACTCTGTACTTATTGGATCATGGGGAATTGATCCCAAGGCATTGGCCAGGTCCATCCAGACTAATGTCAGGTTGCCTTTCCTCAACTGAGCTTCATGAATCAACTGAATCAGGACTGCTGGATGTCTGGGATCCCTCGATTTTGGAGATATCCGTTTCCAATCATGTTTTCAGTCATCCGATTTGCCAGCACTGAGAAAAAGATTTTTACATTCACCGCTGAGTATAGAGAGAGTTTAAAACTGACATATGTTTGCTGAGGCATCCTCTTTTTGCATTTGAAGAAATGCTGTGTCCTACACTATGACTATCTAATCATGGTACTTTTGGTCTGTCACAACATGTAAAAAGTTCAACACATTTTCAAGGTCACCTTGTTGATCTCATTACCTCTAAAGGTGTTGACATTTCATCTAAATCATTTCTGTGTGTTTTTTGAACGACAATTCTCAGGCAACCACTGTGTTTATTAAAAAATGTGTAAACGACAGCACAAGCAATTTGTGTTTATGATAATCACGGCTGTGGCTCCAACTGTGAATGCGCGCAGTCTGTTGATGAACTTGTGGATAAATTCACCTGGAAAAGCTCAAATGTCCTGGATGCTGATGTTCCTATTGAAATCAAGACCGTTTCTTGTCAACCTAAAACACCTTTGAGGTCCACTACCAACATATTGACTTAAAATCAAAGTGCAGAAAAGCGGAGCATGAGTAGAGAAAAACTAAACTCCAAGTTCGTTTTGACATGTACAGACAATGTCGTTTTTATTTTAACAAAGCATTCGTAAAAGCTAAACAATGCTTTTCTGAAATCACTATTAAGTACCGAAACTATACACGCACTCTATTTGCTGTGGTCGACATGCTTACAAATCCCCCCCAAAAAAATACCACCAGAACTCCTATCAACAGGTAAATGCAATGAATTTAAACGTGCTTTCAAAATAAGATACGCCGCAAATACAAAGTGCATGAAAAATGTGACTCACTATCACCACATATCATGCAGAGGGGGCTTGGTGCTTGGGAATCTCCCATTGAGATAAATCCGTATTTTAAGTAGGACTCCTGATACTGTCTATTAAATGTAGCCTCCTTTTTCTTGAAAGTCGTAGGCTCCTCTTCTGTCTCTTGCCTGGTACTTTTCCCCTTCCCCAAAGACATTTGTTTTTTTACTCATTTTGCGAGCTCCTGGGTTTCATTTTAGCAGTAACCTATCACGTGACCAAGAAGCATGCCTTGATCTGCGTCAAGAGTGACATACTGTCGACAGATGTAACTGAGAATCTGGTAATTTTTCAAAATAAAACATCTTTCAGATTCCGAAATGAATAAAATGGAAGTAATGTAAGTTATTCATTTTATCTGTGCCGCCCAGGACCAAATGACCCACAGACCGGTATCGGTCCGCGGCCCGGGGTTTGGGGACCGCTGATCTACATTATTGGTCTTCTGATAACAGGTATCCTGCTGTTTGGAGTTGGCAGTTTTCCGATGTATGGCAAAATTCAGACAACAGGGCAGCTTCATTGGAAGGGAATAAGCTTCCGGTCTTTCTGGACTTTTCTTAAGTGGGGTGGGTGATCAACACTCGGACTCATGCATTCACCGAACTCAATCGCAAAGTGGATACGGTTTTGGGAGCTTCTTCGCAAAATGGAGGCCGGCTTTGAAAAATAAATGCATTGAGGATTCAGAAAACCGTTACTCGTCTTAAAAAGGAGAAATTCCCAATTTACAGCAGCAAAGTGATGAAAGGAAGAAAGTAGAACAAAAATTATAGGAGCTGCTGTAAAGGCAGCCACTCTCGCTGCGCCATATTGAAGTCATAATAACACAACAACAAAATAATACAACACATAAGACACAGACAGTCATTCAATCTTAACCAATTTTCTGCATACTCTTTGTTGTTTGAAGCAGTTATAGATGAAAGAGGAGAGGATCCGTGTCCTTTCACCAGTGGATCAGGGACGTCATGCAGAAAATGTGCACCTGTCTGCTACAAGCTAAGTTCTGAAAGCAAACAAGAAGCTGTCGCGTCCATTGACGAAAAAAGAGATTGGCTCACATCTCCTGTCCCAAGTAAATCCGCTTCAATTCCAAGCCGCGACTCGCAGTTCCACATATGCATCGGCGCTCTGCGCTGACTCTCCTTTCTTCTCATCGTCGGCTCCCCAAGCCATCCATCCATCCAGCTGCAGACTGTCCAACAGCATCGACCTTTCCGTTGAACAAAGCGGGGCTGTGAAAAATGCTGTCATTGAAAAATTGACGCCATTGCAAGTCACAGGCCAAAAGTATGGCTTCAAGGCTGGCTGAAATTGTTGCCAGCCTGTTCCCAAAACATTTGGTACCTGGATTTTCCTTTGGATTAAAATAAATAAATAAAAAATACACTTGGCGTTTCCTATCAGCCCCTTTCTCCTCCTTCTCAAACCCAACACTGGTATGCCAAGGACATTTCCACCGAGACGCTAAGCTTGAAGATGCAGCTGTGAATGACACACATTCACATACACACACGATAGCACACACAACCCTGATTACCACCACCTTTGTTGGGTTCCTATTCTTTTTTGGTTTTCTCCCCCCGTGATGAAACCTGACCCGCGCTCGAATGAACTGAACTGCTCATCAAACTGGTTGCGTTGCCCCTCTCCCCACTTCCCTCCTCCCCATTCACTGCATGTAATGTCTTGAGATTTTGTCCGTATCTTTTAAATGTATGCGACAAGGCTGAGGTTTTTCTCAAGCTCAAGTCGTGCTCCCCTTAAGGGGAATGGTTGGAGTTTGTTGTTCCCCCTGTTGTCTTCCTTTCACATCGAACATAAACGCTCACTCTGATGGTCATTGTTGTTTGTTTCTCTGGACGGGTTGGAACTGGGAAGGTAAATTCCTTGTGTTTTACATACTTGTCCAATAAATCTGATTTTGATTCTTAAAGGGGAAGTCAGCCCAAAAATATTCTTTACAATATTAAGTTCCATGTACCCCTACCAGTCTCAAGATGGCATTCTGATTTATATTGCATTCTTGGAATACAAGTTGAGCAGTAAAGTCCACCTGTTTTAGTCTACGTCAGGGGGCAGCCATTTTGCCACTTGCTGTCAACTAAAAGTTATATCGCAGTTGCTTAGAGACAACCAGTCACGGCACAGCTTCAGAAAACAGGTGAGGCATGAAAGACTTCGGGTGCTGTTCGAGTCTTGATATGACTTTTCAACAGTTATATCAAATGCATCCCTAAAACAGCCTTTTCCAAAACATATCAATCCTATCCTATCATATCTTAGCAGACCAGGAGGAAATTAATCTATGCTTTTATCTCCAGTAGACTTAATTATTGTAACAGTCTTTTTACCTGACTCTCGCAAAAGAACATCAAACAGCTGCAGCTCTTTCAGAATGCTGCAGCTTGGATTCTGACCACAACAAAGAGATCAGAACAAATTACTCCAATCCTAAAACGTTTTTACTGGTTCCCAATTAACAATAGAGTAGATTTTAAAATGCTGCGACTGGTCTATAACTCACTGAATGGTTTGGGTCCTGAAAACATTAAAGAAATGCTGTTTGAATAGAAACCTAGTATGGCTCTGATATCTGCCGAGTTGGGTCAAATTAATCTTTTGCTCCGCTGTTCCTGTTAGCATAACTTCAAGGACTCTGCTGAAGTCTTCATCAAATTTCACCCACTCCTTTTTGTCAGACATTTTTGGCCAATTGATACTCGTCTTTGGTCAGCAGTAGAGGTAAGATCGGGCCGCCCGAGACCGAGCCTAAAAATGTCAATCATTGCTTAGGGTTCTGGTCGGGTCGAGTTGGGCTTGTTTCTGGCGGATTTTTTTTTTGTTTGTTTTTGTTTCGAGGCCGTGAATAGTTTTGGCCACGAGACACCGTGGTTCGTAAAAAAAAAAAAAAAGAAGTGGCGTCATCACAACACGTACTGCACTAAACTCTCGCGATGACAATTAAAAGAACTCCTTCATATCTTTATGATCCAGCCGTCATTGTTCTTCTTTGTCTTGCTGCTTCTCTCTCTTCAAGTGCCGCTCTCGATTCTTAAGGACGTACTGCTGCTGTGGTGAATGGCCCAATTTTCAACCCGTCAAAAAGACGGGCGGCCTTAAATTTTCTCCGTCCACTCTTATAAAAAAATCCGTCAATGATGTAAAATTGTCCAGTAATGTAACCTCTTCAGAAACAGAAATATAAAAGATGTAAATGTTTATCCAGTCTTGTTTAACTTAGATTTCGTTCCAAAAGACAGGCTTTGTTATCAGAAATCACCCCTCCTCCTCCCGAGTCCTCACAAATAAAATATGAAATCTTGGGTTTGCTTCAGGCTCGGGCCTGCAAATCAAGTTAAGTGATCGGGCTCGGGCCGGGTCGGGCTTAAATACCCTCGGGTCCGGTCGGGTCGGACTCGATTTTTTAGGACCGATCTTAGCTCTAGTCAGCAGTTCATTATCTGTGGGAGAGAAATGTGGGTGACGCAGGTGCAGAGAAAACTCCAGTACTGTGGAGTGCTTCCTGAGTAGGACTTTCGTGCGTCTCACCAGACTCTAGGTCTATGCGCTTCCCTTTTCCCATGCTTGGCCTTGGCCTGATATATGTTGAGGCCCCTAAATTTTTTTTCCAGATCATCCCGCAGGAGCACCTAATCTCTAGAACCAATTATATCCGCATGGCAGCGACCGTGGCAAAGACATCTTCGGTTGGACACACCATCCGCAATCCTGACCACCGCCTGCCCCATCAAGTCCTCTACAGCCAACTAAAAGGTGCAAGGGCTCTGCTGTGGGGCAAAAGCGGCGCCTTAAGGACTACACCAGGGACCTCCTAAAGCGAGCCAACATCAACACCACACAGCATAAATCTCTGGCACTCAACAGATCTTCTGCTACTGCAGTTTCACAAATACACCAAACCCACCAAGACCGACGAACCAAGAGGTGTGTTCATGGACACCAGTGGGAGGCGGGGACCGCCCTGGCATCCGGGTTCCCCCTCTCCATCTGCGAACGGGTATGCGGATCAAGGATCAGACTCAACGCCTATGAGAAGTGGCACCATGTTATGCATTCAACATTTTGAAACCAATGAAAGGGCCACAGAGTAATATCACAACCTGGGTTTTGGCTCCCATTGTGCTCACAAAGCAGCACCGACATTCGTGCACCTGTTGGGAGGTTGTGCATGACCGTCATTCTCAGAGTCCCTATAGTCAGGTGGTGAATAATCTTGATCTGATACAACTCTTGATGGTTCAGGTGGTGAATAATCACTCTAAGACTGATCAGATTGCTGTTTTGCAGTAATGGCGGGTTACATGTGGAATCAGTTTATTGACAATAGGATCATCCTCTGCACCAGGGGTGGCCGACTCGTGAGCCACATGCGGCTCTTTGGCTGGTTCCATGCAGCTCCCGGTTTTCACATGACAAGCGTCGAAAACGCCTCGGCGGTGGTGCTGCATTCAAACGGCGCTCAGTACAGCAGAATTTATGATGTCAGCCTATCATCAATCCCCTTACTTGATTGACATATGCGGCAACCAATTAGATGACCACTGAATTTTGACTCTTAGGTCAAAGCACATGGGCAAACTACGATGCTAAGCGCTACGCTAGTCAGCGAATTACCTCTGATTTGAAAGCAGGGGTGTCCAGTTCGTCGATCATAATCGACCGGGAGCCAGCGGACTGGTACCAAGACGACCGGGTGGGGGGGGGGGTATTTGTGTGTCTGTGTGTTTCGGGTTCATTCTGGCTGTTCATCGTGGTGTGCGTGCATATGCGCGCGTGTGTTTATGCTTTTTATGCTTTTTTGTGTTTATGCACGCTCAGGTCGCTTCAAACGTCGATCTTCAGTCAAAAAAGTTTGGCAACCCCTGCCCTATGTGACAAGCTGACCCCAGTCGTAAGTAACCGCTGCAGCTCGCATGCAGACAGTGCCTGCAGGCATTTCCCTGCAGGGAAGCTGGAGACAAAGAGTAGGTGTGGTCTCGCCAGGCGACAGGGAGGCAGCTTCCCAGCACACCTGTTTGATTGACGTCAAATACGCATGTGCATTAGACAGATCATTGAGAAATAAACAATTGTGTCACGTTCGCTCTCAAAATGGGAGGGAAAAAAAGCACAGCAAAACGAAATTATGAAGATGAACATTGGACGTTTTTAACACAGTGGGAGAGTTTATATTTTTTTGTTGAGCGCAAGGGCAAGCTATTCTGCCTTATATGTCAGTTGTCATGAGCACAATTCAAAGTTTCAAATCTTCAGCGCCATTTCCGCTCACTCCATGCCAGGGATGTGTTCCTCGAGCCGGTCCTTGGCCTCGAGGACCGAAGGTCGGTCCTTGGTCCTTGGCCTTGGAAGTCAATTCCTTGGCCTTGGCCTTGGCCTTGGGAGTCAAGTCCTTGGCCTTGGCCTTGGGAGTCAAGTCCTTGGCCTTGGCCTTGGGTTGCCGGTCCTCGGACACAATAAGGGATTAGAGCCTCGAATCCCTTGTCCACCTATATAAAGTGGGACCGAGGATCGCAAGAAATAGAAAAATGGGTTCCCATGATGAACGTTTACGGAACCCAACATTAGTTATCGTGGTTTCCCATTGGGTAATCCGACGGAACCGAAAAACGGTTACCATGAATTTCTGAAATCCTCAGGCCTGGTCCTGAATTATTTAAATTTTTGCAGCATTTGTTTATAATTGTACGTATATGTTGTTTGTGGTAATATCATATGCAATTGAATAAGTAGACCATTTCGGAATTTGAAATTTGGGACTCTCTCAATGCATAATGGGACTCATACTTTTCTGATCAGTGAGTCCCTGGGACTCGCTGCAGGTAAACTGTAAAATGATCACTGAGAGATTACCGCTTTTTCTGCAGTCGGTCATTGACTTCTATGCAAAGTCGTTTCTCAACTTGTGTTCCGTGCCATGTCATGCCTGTTGAGTGTTGATTTACTTCATATTAAGAAACTACTGCACTGAAACATTAATTCATAAATGTATATCAAATGATTTTATTTCTTTTTCTCAGTATAAATAACACGTACCCTGACTGTTCTACTCTTTCAATAAAAACACTTCATTCAAGCGTTAGGGAGTGCAAAGGGTTATGATGGAGCGGTGTTGCAAATCATGAGGACCTGCCAAGTGGTATGATAGCATTGTTTTGTTGTTGTTTCATGTCCTTGGCTAGGCCTCAGTTTCAAAATCAGTCCTTGGTCCTTGGCCTTGGCCTCGGAAGCAAGTCCTTGGTCCTTGGCCTTGGCCTCGGAAAATTTTTCAAGTCCTTGGCCTTGGCCTTGCCTCGGAAAATTTTCCAAGTCCTTGGCCTTGGCCTTGGCCTCGGAGGCAAGTCCTTGGCCTTGGCCTTGGCCTCGGGTTGACGGTCCTTGGACACATCCCTGCTCCATGCTAACATCAACCAGGAATTTCCAAAAGAGACTTAACTTCGCATTGGTCACTTTGAAAAGTCAGGCAGAAAAGCAGGTGCAGTTTGACATAATGACAAATCACTCAGAGGCCATGACACTTGCATCCTATCAACTGGCTTATAACATTGCACGGGCTAAAAAGCCACACAATGAAGGAGACTTTGTTAAAAAATGCCTCAGTGACGCTGTTGAAATCTTGGATCCTGAAGACGACAAACCAAAAAAAATGGGATCACACTGTTGAACGCAGAATATCGGACGTTAACATGGCTATTGAATCACAGTTACATTCTGACCTTCAAGCATGTGAGTATTTTTGTGTCGTATTGGATAAGAGTTGTGACATACAAGGGAGCCTCAGTTGGCAATATCTGCACGGTCTGTGTTAAATGATTGTGTGATCAAAGAAGAGCTCCTTGATATTGTGCCATTAAAAGACAGATCCCGTGGCATAGATGTGAAAGAAACCATGTTGGCTGCATTTGTGAACGCAAATCTGCCCATACCGAAACTAACTGCAATTGCCACGGATGATCAGTTACAGCTGATGTGAAAACAATGACAACAAAGGATAAAATTAGACAGAAGACAGTTTATTTTTGCCACCATGAAGAAGTCATATCTGTGCATGCAGCACATAATTTCCTCCAATTTCAGACTACGATTGTTAAGGAATTTATTCCTTACTGTGATTTTATTCTCTAACTATTTTGCCCCACTCTGCTGTTGGGTCTGTTCAAACACTAAAACAAAGAATGTGGAATGATGTTGAAGGTATTTACTGCTCACTGCGATTACAATCACCTTTAGTGCCCCTCGACCCCGACCACTTTTAGGGCCCCCTCCAGAGGACATGTTTGACATCAAAAGAGTAATTGTTATCTCAAGCATCTGTGTTCCTGCCATCATGTCAAAGATCAGACCGAAGACAATAGTGGGTAGTGGTGGTCTGGTCTCACCTCACCACTCCCAACTTTTTCCAGCTACACCGGATCAGATGACATGTTCATTTCTTTGTTTCCGGGATTTGCATGGAGACGTAACTGCCCGCCTCTCATTGTCATATTGTCTCTATATACTCTCATGACTGCATTTTTTTTTACGCTTCCTGACGAAATCTGAGACTCTCAGGAGCCCGAATCGACTCGTGTTCCATTGTGATAAACTGAAGAAAAGACGACGTGGTGTTGGGTCTTCGTCCACCTTATAGAGAAATAAAAACCTGGGTCCAAGGAGCTCCATAAGGAAATAGACAGCTCCCCTCCTCTACACGGTCAAGCCAGCCTAAAATGGAACTTAATGCCCCCGCCACTGCGATCGTCAATATTGTGCATTACGCTAATCTGCCGCCAGCGACCGGCGTTGGCCACCTTCAAAATAAAAATCTCTAACTAATGCATGTACGTCAGTGGTTTGAATTTTTAAAAAATGTTGTGAAGGCATTTCTTGGCTGTCGAACAACGATAAGTTCACCCAGGTGAAATTGATGTTGAGTTACCGTAGACTATTTTCTATCTCAATTTGTGAATGCTTCTTGGCGCTGTTCTGAGAGTTCTTATTCTTCCTGGATGAACTCATCGTTGCCCAACAGCCAATAAATTACGAATATTTTCTTTTTTTTTTTTTTTTTAATCCAAACAACTGATGTGCATCATTAGTTGTGACGCTTTTATTTTGAAGGTAGCCAACGCTGCTTGCTTGGGAGCGAGCAAGTGCACCTGCACATGGAGGATGTGTTGCTTGAGCACTCGGC
Organism: Hippocampus comes; assembly: GCF_001891065.2. Classification (NCBI taxonomy): domain Eukaryota; kingdom Metazoa; phylum Chordata; class Actinopteri; order Syngnathiformes; family Syngnathidae; genus Hippocampus; species Hippocampus comes. Next base: position 57,390 of record NW_017805480.1, on the reverse strand, counting down.
AGTTTACTGCTGTGCTGTGAGGCCCACAGTGACACACGCGCCACGTTCTCGCGACAAGAACATTTCCTGCTCCTGAACTCATTACACTCATCTTTTTTCGAGGAACAGCTTACCGAGATATACAAAGCCCAATTCTAAAGTATGGACATTGTGCAATGTGTAAACAAAAACAAAATACTTTTTTTTTCACCCTCGTGGGCTGTGGTCTGAGGAGCCCTCATTTCAAATAGTTTTTTGGGATCTGTCGATGTTCTTGTCAGGTAGGTGTGATGACATTCAGAGACGACGTGATTTTTGAAGGGCACTGTTGTGTCATGGGGCTTCCTGTGTGCCAGAAGAAGACTGATTCTCCTCAATGGCTTATCTGCCAATATGTATTCGCAAGAAGGAGAAGCAGATGGGGTAAAGACGAATTTCAGGTAAAGAACCACAGTAGGGTGCTGTGACGAGGGAGGACATGTCTTCGAATGTGCATGTTGATGTCATTGCAACAGGAAGTGAAGGCCGTGCCCACTCAGCCACAAGTCAGCATTTATGTGAACCGCGAATGCTGCACCATGAAGCTCATGCCGACACATCCTCTGGCGCGCCTGCAACATAAACACCTGCAGCCACCTCATGTCATCGGCCACATGGGAGGGGGTGGGGGGGTGGCCTCACGGGGATCAGGAGACCAATAGTGGCCAGTGCTGCTGACTGCTACTGCGCATCAAGTGACAAAACCATAAATCCAAACTATCCCCACTCTGCGCACTGATATGAACGCAGCTTTGATGAGCTCACTGTGAAAAACCCAATAAAGACCCAACGATGACCATCCAATTATTGCCCTTAAATCAGACCTGTTTAAAAGTTACGGAAAGCGATGCTCCTCGTTCTACCTGACCTGCTGTTAGAGGAATCTATGAGCAAAATTGTATCATGTTTAAAGTTTCATTTAATTTGGGCACATCTAAACGTTTGGGTGCGTATCCAGCACCCCCAAATGCCTGTGCACAAAGGCGCCGGCCACCTGGCCGGAGGGCTGTTGAAGTCCACAATTAGCACGTCAATGCAGGTGGGCAATCACAGGGGAGAGGGCGAAACTCGGTCACAAAAGGGGAATGAATAATTTGGGAACAGCGGTTGAACAACAAAAGACGAGTTGAGAACACCCGTCGCGCCCAGGCGACATTTGTC
>NW_017805480.1:19112-42209 GCF_001891065.2 Hippocampus comes | reverse complement strand
AACATCAACCAGGAATTTCCAAAAGAGACTTAACTTCGCATTGGTCACTTTGAAAAGTCAGGCAGAAAAGCAGGTGCAGTTTGACATAATGACAAATCACTCAGAGGCCATGACACTTGCATCCTATCAACTGGCTTATAACATTGCACGGGCTAAAAAGCCACACAATGAAGGAGACTTTGTTAAAAAATGCCTCAGTGACGCTGTTGAAATCTTGGATCCTGAAGACGACAAACCAAAAAAAATGGGATCACACTGTTGAACGCAGAATATCGGACGTTAACATGGCTATTGAATCACAGTTACATTCTGACCTTCAAGCATGTGAGTATTTTTGTGTCGTATTGGATAAGAGTTGTGACATACAAGGGAGCCTCAGTTGGCAATATCTGCACGGTCTGTGTTAAATGATTGTGTGATCAAAGAAGAGCTCCTTGATATTGTGCCATTAAAAGACAGATCCCGTGGCATAGATGTGAAAGAAACCATGTTGGCTGCATTTGTGAACGCAAATCTGCCCATACCGAAACTAACTGCAATTGCCACGGATGATCAGTTACAGCTGATGTGAAAACAATGACAACAAAGGATAAAATTAGACAGAAGACAGTTTATTTTTGCCACCATGAAGAAGTCATATCTGTGCATGCAGCACATAATTTCCTCCAATTTCAGACTACGATTGTTAAGGAATTTATTCCTTACTGTGATTTTATTCTCTAACTATTTTGCCCCACTCTGCTGTTGGGTCTGTTCAAACACTAAAACAAAGAATGTGGAATGATGTTGAAGGTATTTACTGCTCACTGCGATTACAATCACCTTTAGTGCCCCTCGACCCCGACCACTTTTAGGGCCCCCTCCAGAGGACATGTTTGACATCAAAAGAGTAATTGTTATCTCAAGCATCTGTGTTCCTGCCATCATGTCAAAGATCAGACCGAAGACAATAGTGGGTAGTGGTGGTCTGGTCTCACCTCACCACTCCCAACTTTTTCCAGCTACACCGGATCAGATGACATGTTCATTTCTTTGTTTCCGGGATTTGCATGGAGACGTAACTGCCCGCCTCTCATTGTCATATTGTCTCTATATACTCTCATGACTGCATTTTTTTTTACGCTTCCTGACGAAATCTGAGACTCTCAGGAGCCCGAATCGACTCGTGTTCCATTGTGATAAACTGAAGAAAAGACGACGTGGTGTTGGGTCTTCGTCCACCTTATAGAGAAATAAAAACCTGGGTCCAAGGAGCTCCATAAGGAAATAGACAGCTCCCCTCCTCTACACGGTCAAGCCAGCCTCCACTCGCAAAATTGAAGTCAATTGAGCCGCCACTGCGATCGTCAATATTGTGCATTACGCTAATCTGCCGCCAGCGACCGGCGTTGGCCACCTTCAAAATAAAAATCTCTAACTAATGCATGTACGTCAGTGGTTTGAATTTTTAAAAAATGTTGTGAAGGCATTTCTTGGCTGTCGAACAACGATAAGTTCACCCAGGTGAAATTGATGTTGAGTTACCGTAGACTATTTTCTATCTCAATTTGTGAATGCTTCTTGGCGCTGTTCTGAGAGTTCTTATTCTTCCTGGATGAACTCATCGTTGCCCAACAGCCAATAAATTACGAATATTTTCTTTTTTTTTTTTTTTTTAATCCAAACAACTGATGTGCATCATTAGTTGTGACGCTTTTATTTTGAAGGTAGCCAACGCTGCTTGCTTGGGAGCGAGCAAGTGCACCTGCACATGGAGGATGTGTTGCTTGAGCACTCGGCAGTTTACTGCTGTGCTGTGAGGCCCACAGTGACACACGCGCCACGTTCTCGCGACAAGAACATTTCCTGCTCCTGAACTCATTACACTCATCTTTTTTCGAGGAACAGCTTACCGAGATATACAAAGCCCAATTCTAAAGTATGGACATTGTGCAATGTGTAAACAAAAACAAAATACTTTTTTTTTCACCCTCGTGGGCTGTGGTCTGAGGAGCCCTCATTTCAAATAGTTTTTTGGGATCTGTCGATGTTCTTGTCAGGTAGGTGTGATGACATTCAGAGACGACGTGATTTTTGAAGGGCACTGTTGTGTCATGGGGCTTCCTGTGTGCCAGAAGAAGACTGATTCTCCTCAATGGCTTATCTGCCAATATGTATTCGCAAGAAGGAGAAGCAGATGGGGTAAAGACGAATTTCAGGTAAAGAACCACAGTAGGGTGCTGTGACGAGGGAGGACATGTCTTCGAATGTGCATGTTGATGTCATTGCAACAGGAAGTGAAGGCCGTGCCCACTCAGCCACAAGTCAGCATTTATGTGAACCGCGAATGCTGCACCATGAAGCTCATGCCGACACATCCTCTGGCGCGCCTGCAACATAAACACCTGCAGCCACCTCATGTCATCGGCCACATGGGAGGGGGTGGGGGGGTGGCCTCACGGGGATCAGGAGACCAATAGTGGCCAGTGCTGCTGACTGCTACTGCGCATCAAGTGACAAAACCATAAATCCAAACTATCCCCACTCTGCGCACTGATATGAACGCAGCTTTGATGAGCTCACTGTGAAAAACCCAATAAAGACCCAACGATGACCATCCAATTATTGCCCTTAAATCAGACCTGTTTAAAAGTTACGGAAAGCGATGCTCCTCGTTCTACCTGACCTGCTGTTAGAGGAATCTATGAGCAAAATTGTATCATGTTTAAAGTTTCATTTAATTTGGGCACATCTAAACGTTTGGGTGCGTATCCAGCACCCCCAAATGCCTGTGCACAAAGGCGCCGGCCACCTGGCCGGAGGGCTGTTGAAGTCCACAATTAGCACGTCAATGCAGGTGGGCAATCACAGGGGAGAGGGCGAAACTCGGTCACAAAAGGGGAATGAATAATTTGGGAACAGCGGTTGAACAACAAAAGACGAGTTGAGAACACCCGTCGCGCCCAGGCGACATTTGTCGTCCGCGAAGTCTGCAACATGTTGATACAGTGTAGACCAGACAGAAGGGTGCCAATGTACTGGTGGTTCAAAGCTTAAACTCAGGTAACCAATCACTACCGAGGGGCCGGACCGGGGGTGCGGTATGCAAATGTCGGGGGCAGTGTTTTCCTTGTATGTTACAATAAAAGTCGGAATTGGCGGGAAGGGAGCTCGAGAGTGTGACCATCGGAGCAACTACCGTCGTTCGCTCTCAGAGATCCCCTCCCGCCGATATTGAAGACAATTTTCCTGTGTGCCGAGTCATTTCTTTAACTTTGTCCGAGAAAATCTCTGACACCTGCATTTCCTACACACAACAAACATCCTGTCCCAGTAAGCTTTTGAGATCGAAACCCTCACCGCTGTCATCTGTGGTGCAGGTGCCATGGCGACCGCTTCCTGTGGAAAGAGCAGCAAAGACACAAACGATATCATGCACAAAAAAACTCACATAGAAATAGCACAAGTCATTTTTAACTCATCATCACAAAATAAATACCGATAGGCTTGCTAAATGATGTGGGATTTTTTTTTTTTTTTTAATGTGTGAGTTGACTCTCATTCATCCAGGTCATGGCAAAAGTTGAATCGAGGCAACTGAATTCTTCTATATTGTTGATTTATTTATTTATTTGTTTGTTTTCAAAAATGGCTTTCTACTATTTGAACAATTTGTAATCATGCTGATTTGATTTCTTCTTTGTATTTTATTCATGACTTATTAGTTTCTCTGGATGTAGAATCTTGGGGGCCTCTTTTGAATCATCCAAAAAATAAGGAAGCAACAGTCTTTTAAAAAATGTTCTTTTATTGAATTTTTGTTGATTTAATGATGCATTTTATAACTCACTGACACGTAAAAAGAGACGTTCTAATGCAAGCACAGCAGCAAGAGGAAGGTGGTGGCGCTGCGCTGGCTACTCTGGTGCGCCAAACCAGAGACCCAGTGTCATGACACAGTTGATGGCGAGCGTCTTGGCGAAGACGAGGCGCAGGGTGAGGACGGCGAGGGAGAGGAGGTTCACCTTCTCGTCTGCCGGCGACATGCACATTTAGTTCAGCCCGACAGACTGTGCCTCTCACATGTTCAATACGAACCTGGCACCAATGTGTCCTGGCACTGCCCTGGTCCACTGTCACCTGAAGCGGCAAAATAAGAAGCAGACCTGAGGCAGTGACTCCATTAAGATGACTGGAGTCTTCGCCTGACCCTCCTCCCCTTCCTCGCACGTGTCGTCATGTGCAGCTGTTAGCAGTGCCACCTGGTTGTATATCGAGTCATCCGATATTCGCACGGGGCGAGACTCCTCGTATATGTGACCTTTTCCCGCCTTCTCTGTGGCATTGCGTCGGCTGAACCCGGTGGCGAGACACACCGTCAGGTTGCTGGCCTCAAATTTGTCGAAGGACGGCTCAAAGTCCTCCCCTAAAACACCAACCAGATTCTGACATTACAGGGGAAGTTGTGTCAAATGTTTTCATGACCACAATGTGGAATATGAATGACCAATTGAAGCGGCTCCCCTCACTCGTTTTAAAATCAAGGCAGTCCAAGGATTTTGTTGGAGCAGAAATTGACTCGCGAGGGTCCATGTATGAGATTGGTGCACACAAAATGCCGTGCACGTGACGTGGGCAATTGGAGAGCACCTTGCAAACCTGTTAAGCATCCATGAAGACCATCATCACGAACGACTATTTTTTTTCTGTGTTTGATACTTATTTTTAGTTTAACATCTAAATGAATATGGAAATGAAACAGCAACTTATATTTTAAGTGATGCTGTTTGATTTAAGGTGTCTATTTTAGCTTCAAAGAAATTTGCTGGTTCCTGACATGTCTAATGTTTACATTACTAATGCTTTCCAAAAGCTTTCACATTAACTTAATGACAGAACTTGTGAAAGTTTCACACAAAGCATGTAAACATGTAACAACCAAATGCCCAAATTTCATTTAATTGAGCCACCAAATAGACTTTGCTATGTTTCCACTCACCATGGCCAACATTCGATCTGGTTCCACATCCAAACATCGACTACACATTCAGACAATGTGAGGCTCAAGCAAAACCCCAAAAAATATGAACTAGCAAAGTGTCTGTTTCTGATTTTAATTAAAACAAAACTAAATAATTATCTTCCCAAAAAAAAAAATCCCACTTACAGGTTTCCACGATCAATCTGGTTCCACTTCCAAAAAATAACCTGTTCCATCCTGTCACACATTAGTTACTTCCTAAACAAGAACCTCCTGAGATCTGTTGTGAAGCTGCAAACTCAACAGGCTTCGCGGTGTAAAAAAATGCACTTGGAGAATATATTTTATCTTATTTTATCTCATCTTTTTGAGGTTATGACACAATTTGGGTTGCAATACATAAAAGCCAAACTTACGATTCTCCACAGTCAGTCTGGTACCGCTTCTGAAAAGCAATCTCTGAGCTCCTGACACACATCAGTTGGTCCCATAACAAAAACCTGAAGTGAAACTTTGACAAGAGCACAACTGGAATCCTTATGGGCTGAGGTGGTATTATGGTCATTTTCCCAGCCTGAAGGTCGTGGGTCCAATCCTCAACCCAAGTGACCATGCCCAAGTGTCCTTGAGCAAAATACCAAAGCCCCAACTTGGTCCTGATGCTGATGAGGATTGTTAAAGTGCTTTAAGTGCCTTCAAAAGCGTGATACAAGCAAAATCCCATTTGTCATTTACCTTCATGTTTCCACGCACAAATAAAATGCATTGTCAGTGTTCCCATTATCTGCTCGTTCCAGTTGCATGTATGGGAAAATTTACCAGTTGCGACACTCAAACTAGTTTCACATCAGCGGTCCGCCTCTTCGCAGCGGCATCCCTCAGGGCAACGTTCTTCGTCCACTTGACTTTCATGTCATCCATATCGACTGGACACCCTTCTCCAAGTGTCTGTGATACCTTGAAGCATGGTATTTGCATCAAAAAAGCTGGGTAAAATTTTCATCATGTTGCCATAGCACTTGAGGCAATAAAAGGAAGATTCGTGGCAGAGGCAAGCAGGTGAACCTTTCCACAAAAAACAGAGTGGAGAAAGAAAAACAAGTATTCACGGACAATGATGTCAATACAAGAGGTGGAAAATACAAGCTCCCGTATATATTAAGATCATCCTGATTTCCACTGTCATGCTTGTCCCGCCCCCGAAGACAATCTTGAAGCCTGCAGCAGCCTTCTTGCAACAACATCCACAGTGACACAAAGCTGCAACCACATTGGCCACGCCCACCATCTCTGGCTTCACTGTGCTGACATCATGTTGCCTCTGTTTTAAGTTCCGCTCAAAAGCCATTCACACCTATTTTGATGTTACCAAGTGGTCCCAAGTAATGGTACAAAGTACAGTAAAATGATACAGTATTCGACATTAACAGTGGCCCAATGGCCTCATGGTCCTGGACTAGTGTGGCACTGTTGTCGGGCCACCAACGACATTCTAAATGTGGGCTCGGTCGTCCAGTACAAATTTCATAAAAATGAAACTGAAAATCTTGCTTCTAAACAAAATATTGTTATGATTTGAAAATTGAGTTTTTAGCGGTTAGGCGAGGCAATCAAACTGTCTTGAAACCAAATGATTTTTTGGGCTCTCCGCAGTCAAATGTTGTCTTGTTTGGGGTTCACAGAGAATCTTCAGTGAAAGATTCTGTCACGTTGCGAGGTGGTGGTGGACCCCAAAAAGCAGCCAGGACGGAGGAGCAGGGTGAACTTGATGAGTTGTAGTGATAAAAACGCAGAGAAAACTAAATCCTAAACAAACAAAGTTCTAAGAACACAAGGAATCCAAAGTACCAAACCATAAACCATGACTGAAGCAAAAAAACTAACACGAACAGAACCATGACAGGACAAACAAACAGCAACAATGACCCGACACCGACACCGAGTGGTCGTGCCGAGAGTCCTTTTAAACAAACAAACTAATGACACAATGACCAACAGGTGTGCAGCTGCAGGAGGAGCCCTACAGTGCCACCTGTTGGCCACAAACAGAACCGTGACAGATTCTTTGTTCAAAAGTAGGTGACCACAAAAAAAAAAAACAAAGAAAACATATTTTGCTGCGTGCGTGCTAAATTATTTTCCACAACAATATGGATTGGCTTGAACAAGAAATAAGTTCAGAAAAAATATTTTTTATCCGGATCTGTACTTTAATCACAGTCAAACCAAGCTAATTTATTCGCGCTATTTGCTTGCCTGGCCACAAGGAGCCAGAAGAAAAAAATAAGACATAAAACAAAAAGCGCTTGCAAAGGCAAGGTACAAGAGCAAAATTAGAATACACAAACAAAATATCACAAGTCCAATAACGTTCAAACAAATGTCAAGATAGATAAAAATATAATACTGAGAACAAGAGCGACTATGAAAGGCACCGAACGGTTACAGTTTCCTGCTTTCCATCTCCCCAAGTGGCAGCTCGCCACGTGCTTGAATGTCGGCGAATATCGGAAGTGACAGGGAGCAAGTGCACCTGCATATCGAGATGATTATGTACATATTTCAGTTATTATCAGCTGTAAATGAGTCTGGTTAAAATCAAGACAAGACAGAGTTGACGTTCACGCGAACCACAGTGCGCTGCTACGCCTCACAGCAATACACGACTTCCATCGTCAATGCTTCAGAAAGGTCCCGCCCCCTCTGCAACAAGTCAGCGTTTACGCACACTGCGCGTGCAGACATGAGTCGGGCTCTTGTATGTGTGTTGACGGCTGCTTGGAGCCTGGGTAAGGTCGAATGTGAAGTCACTGCCGCTTTCCACTGACGTCTGATCGCTTTTGTTGCCTTTTTGTGACGGGAATCAGCGGCCAGACGGTGCACCAGCCAGAACGGGACATCCACACCGTGGAGGGCGCAGCAGTGACGCTGGACTGCAGCTACGACAGGGCAGGGAACAATGACTACATCTTCTGGTACAAACAAGAAGTAAACACATTGCCTGACTTCATCCTGAGCACAGATCGGTTCGGTTACGACATGATTGCGGAAAAGTACGGTGAAAGGTTTCGCTGCATCATGGATGCCAGCGCTCGGCAAGCTCCCCTGCATATGGAACGCGTGAAGCCCAGCGACTCGGGAGTCTTCTACTGCGCCCTGTGGCCCACGCTGACACATCCACTAGCGTGGCTGCACAAAAACACATGCACACGCCTCATTTCATAAGTGACATTGGGGGCGTGGCCTCAGAGTAGATGGGTGTCACTGTAGCAGAGGTGCAACTCAGTGTGACAACGGGCTGCTACCGTGCTCGATGATGCTTTTGTATTGACTCGTTTTTTACTTCACTCTGCTCTGTAGTAGGTCTCATACTGTGTGTGCTCTTTAGTTTGTTTCATCCGATACCACATGTAGTTTTCTTCTGGTATTATCCAATTTCTTCTCTTCATTTCTCTCCTCAAGTTATTTTGACAGTGCAGCTCAGACGTCAATTCGGAGGCCAGCGACAGCTGACGCTGCTCACCAGTGTAATGACAGCCTCCTTGGCAAATGTGGCAGGCTAAGCTGCAATAAAATGACAAAAGTAGCAAAACAACATCAAACTCCATCTACATATTGCACATGACCACTCCAAATGCAGAGTACAATCCACATGAATCCCACAGGCCGCTGTCACAGACTGAGTGCCACTGTTGTATAATCACGTGACCACAATGAGCCAATCGAATAGCTTGTTTTCTTGATCGGAATCTGATGTATTTGAATTTCGTCCGTATTAAAATAGAAGCACCAAAAGTAAAATACAGCATTATTCCCTTAGTAGTCAGGAAAGACTCTAATAACAGTTGGAATTTTGATTTTTATTCCTAAAATTGAAATAGTCCATATCATGAGACAAAAAAAAAAAAAAAATGGCCGGTAAATTTGTTTTGGATTCCCGACAAATTTTCTGGTCCGTGTCTCCCGTTTTGTTTTGTTTTTTTAAAAAGCGAACAGATTGCATCTGCGACCGTGTGCATCCTGACGACACTGAAGGGCATTACAATACCGTAATATCTGTTTCTTGTTATTTGTGTATTTGAGGGCTGGGTGAGTTGAGTCGGGGGTGACGTCATACAGAGGAGATGAGCCAGGTTGAGGAGTCACTGAGTGTGGAGCGCATGGGCGTGAGCTGTTGCCAGCAGTAGTTTGCAAACAACAGGGACGTCATGAAGATGCGCACACATCTCGGAGGCAAAAACACTCGCGGGTGAACAGAGTCTGCTCACGCACCGCTGCCTGTATTTGATAAATAACCCTCGCGCTTTCACACACGAGACTCTCAAAGCCTACAAGAGTCTTGATGCTTATAATTATGTGATAGGTGGCGATGTTTACTCAATTCTTTTTCATCGAACTGCCTCGTCAAAGACAGGGACAAAAGTCTCAGTATTATCATGCATGGGTATGTGTGAATAAGAAGACTGGCTCCATAGTGACCGCGAACTGCACATGCATGGCAGGGTAAGTAGGTGTCTTCAATTTTCAATTATGGACAATCTCATTCATTTATCAAACTAATAAATGCTGAGAGGATAATCTAGCAAATAACCATGCAGTAGTTAACTGTACCTAATATTTGTGTGTGACAAATGATAATGAGTTTAATTGTTGTGCCAGTTTGATGTAACATGTAGAATCGTTGAAGTTTAAAGAGATATAAGATTAAGCACAACTTTCATATAGATTCTACATATTTGCGACTTTGTCTCAATAAAATCACAAATAATGTTCAACAGTTTTCTATTCAGTTTGAATTAGTAGTCTTTTTGTTTCAGCGTTGGTTCATGTTGCAGCAGCAATCATGTTGAAGGTGGACATGGCAGTGAGACTGGGCCTTTCCGCTTCAGCCTGCACGTCACGATCCTGTGCATGGAATGATATGTCCAGAAAGAAAGTGGAACCAGTACGTGTGTGTGTGATATCAATTTGAAGAAAGTTAAGAGAACTGGTAAAATCTCATGTGCAATGTCATTCAGCAGGATATCCAAAGACAGCTTAAGCAGGTTATCCAAAGACAGCATTGTGGTAACTCGGGGTGAATCACATAATGAAGCAAAGATGGCTAGATAATTTGCTGAAAATAGATTGCAATTGCAATATCCAAATTCAACCAAATGTGAATAATGATACACACATATGAAACAGGCATTTGTACTCAACATGTTAAATGTAGCATGTTTCAAATGCTTTTATTCATAATTATATATTTGATTTCATATTTAGGGATAACCGACGAACACATAAACTTGCTGAGATCAATTACATCAAAAGCATCAGTTCTCACAAGCATTTATTCACACGAGGACTCCACAGACAGAAACGCTGCTTCAGAGTGCGAGGGCTGTCTTCTTGAGCCCATTCCAACTTTGGATGAAGAGTCAGCATGTGATCTCATACCTGAAGAACTTTCATCAAAAGTTGATCAGACATTGCTCTGTTGTGATGGAGGCAGCTGCACAATCAACAGGTACAGGTTGATCATCTGTAAAATAAATCATATCACATACATATATATACATTTTTTACCTGTGGGCTTTTTTGTTTTGTTTTGTGATTACCAAATGAGTGGACATTATTTTTCAGACGACTTACAAGTGACTTGTAAATGAAGGCTCACTAAATTTCACTCATGCTATGCTTATATATATTTTTTTTACTTTATATTATTTTCACTCATTTGTTCCTTTCACTCACTGAACATTATTCTGGGCTTTCACAACATAGAATATAATTTGAAATGGGAGATCTAACTCCCAAGTACTTACCAGATATGAAGTGAGCACTGCAAAGACGAGCATTCTGAATTTCCTTCTCACTCCAATTCTCACGTCATAAAGCTTGTAACCATAACTTTTGCCATTTTTTTCTGAAAGGGGTGTTTACCAGCAGGAATTCGAGAAAAGACTAGATCTCTTTCTTAGTGCTCTTTCTATTCTGACAACCCACGGCACAGCATGAGGACGCCATTATTCACACGATTTTGTGACACTGAAAGTGTCCCTCGGTGTGAGTGTGAGCGTGGATGATTCTTCATCTGTGTGTGCCCTGCGATTAGCTGGCAACCAGTTCAGGATGTTACCCGCCAACGGCCCAAAGATGGCTGGGATAGGCTCCAGCATGCCTGTGAGATTAATGTGGCTAGTACTATGCATTTGGATTGTACATCATTTTATTGTAGCTTAACCTGCCACATTTGCCACGCATGGTTGTGGAATGTGGGAGGAACTGGAGGAGAATATGCAAGAGCTCCACACAGGGAGGCAGAGCCGGAATCGAATCCATGACCTCTGCACTGTGAGGTTGACGCGCTAACCACTGGGCCGCCTGTGGACAAAATATTGCAAACTCAGTGATTGAATGAATTCAAGTGTAGTGAGCCTCAAGTCATTATTTTGTGCGTGTTGAGTTAATTCGCTTTTCTAAATTAGTCGAATGAATATTTTACGTTTTGTTCGACTTTTTTAAAGTTCATTGTGGAAATCGCTCATGTTTACGTTGTACTGTACCATCTTTCAATCAAAAGAATGCTATTTGCTCACGTAGATGACACTCAGCCCCATTTTGCTGTCAGTCTACAGGGAATAAACTGCTGTCACTAAAACCTTGGTCAGCTCCTGTGATTTTATTTCTGTGAAGAAATCACTGATGTCACACATACATTGGCCTGTTGTATTTGTAAATTAGTGACCACATATTGTGAGCAAAAAAAAAGGAAAGTGTTTTTAGTTTATTTTGGTGGTTGGGCATTTGTGACCCAAGTTTATTTTGTCGCCCAAGCGGGAATGCTGCTCATATACCCTCACCGGCCATTTTATTAGGTACACCATGCTAGTAACGGGTTGGACCCCCTTTTGCCTTCAGAACTGCCTCAATTCTTTGTGGCATAGATTCAACAAGGTGCTGGAAGCATTCCTTAGAGAGTTTGGTCCATATTAACATGATGGCATCACGCAGTTGGCGCAGATTTGTCGGCTGCACATCCATGATGCGAATCTCCCGTTCCACCACATCCCAAAAATGCTCTATTGGATTGAGATCTGGTGACTGTGGAGGCCATTTGAGTACAGTGAACTCATTGTCATGTTCAACAAACTAGTCTGAGATGATTCCAGCTTTATGACATGGCGCATTATCCTGCTGAAAGTAGCCATCAGAAGTTGGGTACATTGTGGTCATAAAGGGATGGACATGGTCAGCAACAATACTCAGGTAGGCTGTGGCGTTGCAACGATGCTCAATTGCTATCAAGGCGCCCAAAGAGTGCCAAGAAAATATTCCCCACACCATTACACCACCACCACCAGCCTGAACCGTTGATACAAGGCAGGATGGATCCATGCTTTCATGTTGTTGACGCCAAATTCTGACCCTAACATCCGAATGTCGCAGCAGAAATCGAGATTCATCAGACCAGGCAACGTTTTTCCAATCTTCTATTGTCCAATTTCGATGAGCTTGTGTAAATTGTAGCCTCAGCTTCCTGTTCTTAGCTGAAAGGAGTGGCACCCGGCGTGGTCTTCTGCTGCTGTAGCCCATCTGCCTCAAAGTTCGACGTACTGTGTGTTCAGAGATGCTCTTCTGCCTCCCTTGGTTCTAACGGGTGGTTATTTGAGTCACTGTTGCCTTTCTATCACTCACTGCTCTGTTCTCTGTGCCATTATTTTTCGACAACACAAGTTGTTTTTTTTTTTTTTTTGGAGGGGTGGGGCTGCTGATGCGTTCACATTATTTCTGTCAAATTATTTTTCTTCCTCGCTTCCTCAGCTCCAAATATTGGAAGCAAAATGCGAAAAAATAAAATAAAATTAAAAATTCTTGCCGTCCCAGAGCGGATCTTCAGCAAGTTGCAGTAAGTAAAAAGGCAAAAGTAATTGAGGTCAACATTTGTGTTCATTTTATCATATGTCATTCATTTTAGTTCATCATTTGTTTTGCTATTTTTGGAGTGTGGTGAAGCGAGTTTGGCAGGTTCGTTGTTTCACTGAGCTCATTGTGGGGTTTTTTTCTTCGCTACCTGCACATTGAATACACAGCAGGACAGGTAAGCTGCCATCTCCTTACAAGCCCTTTTTATCCTCTTTTTCTTTTCTGAGCAAGTTAGCTTTTAAGACTGCATTTTGCTTTTTGTTTTCGAGTCGGGGAAACTTTGTTGCAGTGTTTTTTGGTGCTTGAATCCTAATTTGATTTTTGCTCGGTGTGACTTGTTGGATTGGAATGTTTTTGTGCGCATGCATGTGATTGTGTGTGTGTGTGTGTGTGTGTGTGTGTGTGTGTGTGTGTGTGTGTGTGTGTGTGTGTGTGTGTGTGTGTGTGTGTGTGTGTGTGTGTGTGTGTGTGTGTGTGTGCGTGCGCGAGTGATAAACCACTTTTTGTGTGATCCCAGATAACGGCGTGCTTTTAGCAGCCGTCAAGTCAGAAAACGAAAACCAGGAAGTCCACTTGGCGACAAACGATTCCTTCACTCATGACTGTGGCCAACGCACAGCAGCTCTCCTGACAGCCAAAGCTGCAAGCTTACAGACTGTTTGTGTGTCTTCGCGAGGACCATGGCGAGAAGAGTTGCGGACTACCTAGTATGTCCGACCTGTTTGGAAATCTTTACAGATCCTGTCGTACTGCCTTGTAGTCACAGCTTCTGCCGCGCGTGTGTGCAGCAGTGGTGGGAGCGAAAGGGACATCAGTCATGTCCAGTCTGTAGAACTGAGTTTAGTTTGACGGATGTCCCTTTAAACTTGGCCCTGAGGAATGTGTGTGAGGCCTTTTCAAAAGCCTCAGTGGAGGCGGAAGACGTCTGCAGCTTGCACAAGGAGATACTGAAACTCTTCTGTTTGGACCACCAGGAGCTTGTTTGCCTCGTCTGCAGAGATGCAGAAAAACACGCCGGACACACGTTCCGTCCCCTCGATGAAGTTGTCAAAAGTAACAAAGAGAAACTCCGGGAAGGTCTGCAGGGTGCAAAGGAAAGACTGGAAGATTTGAACGAGATCCGAGACGACTGCAATGAACAAGCGGCATACATCAAGATCCAGACACAGCGGGTGGAAAGCAAGATTAAGAAGGATTTCGAGGAGCTTCATCGCTTCCTGTGGGTCGAGGAGGAGGCCAGGTTGTCTGCTGTGAGGGACGAGGAGCAGAAGAAGAGTTGGAGGATGAAGGAGAAGATCGAGGCTCTCGACACAGACATGGCCGCTCTCTCAGAGGCGATCAGAAGCGCAGAGGAGCAGCTGACTTCTGACCCCCTTTCCTTGATGAAAAACTTCCAGACTGCAATGACCAAAATCCAGAACCTGCCCAACAAGCCTGAGCTGCTCCCAGGAGCTCTGCTGGATGAAGCCAAACACGTGGGCAACCTCAAGTTCAATGCGTGGGAACGAATGAAGGACATGGTCTCCTACAGTCCCGTCATCCTGGACCCAAACACGGCCGATGCGGAACTCAGTCTGTCGGAAGATCTGACCAGCTTGAGTTTTGGGAAAAGACATTTGCGTCCAAAGAATCCTGAGAGGTTTGACTGGTACAAGGTGCGCGGTTCTGCTTTGGCATCAGGAACGCATACTTGGGATGTTGAGGTTGGAGAAAGCACTTATTGGAGACTGGGGGTGGCGTGGGGGGACCCTTGTTTGCCAAATTTTATGGCCGCATATGGCATTGGCTTGTTTGGTGGAGAGTACAAAGGGTTTGCAGACGTATCCGGAGCCTACATTCCATCGGTGAAGCCACAGAGGATCCGAGTTCAAGTGGACACTCACGAAAGATCAATTTCCTTCTCCGAATCTCTTACAAACACTCAGTTAGGCAAAACCAATCCTTCCGCTTGGTCACATTTGTCTGACAACATGAATTTGTTTCCTTTCTTTTGGACCAGGAGTCAAATTCCTCTGCGAATAATTCCGCTCGCACCTCGCGTTACGACTCAAAGTCAGTGATGCCGTCGGAGATGTTTTGCTCCCACATTGGAAGTCTGATCTGTTGTTTTGAGATCTTTTCTTTTTTCCCTCTCTCCAAAGGATCGTTGACATGGATTGATTTCTTAAAAAAAAGAAAGATTATTGATAAACAATGCGGAAGGTAGAATTCAATCTGTGCAAAATGTCATGATGTCGTTTGCCAAAATGTATTAAAGAAATGGAGTGCAATCTCGAGTGACAGATGCTCCTTTTCGCCGACAATTCTGAGTTTTGGCCGTAATTTTCATCGAAGAATGACCACTATTTCTGGACTACTTTTGATACAGCGGCGGTCTTGGCACGGACGAGTGGTTGGATATATTCCACTGTGTAACCATCATTGGCAATGGTGAATCTGAAAATTACTTGTTACATTCCTACCGTGCCTGAAGGCGGGAGCTGTTGCATATGTGGGTGAAACTCCGACCTCTGCATTCATGATAATTCAATCACAAATCGCTGTGACGTTTGATGAAAAAAAAAATATATACTGTATATATTTAGTGTGTATGTTATTAAAATGGAGCATGATTTTTATTGAGAGAATGAACAGAACGGAATCAGGTCACATAGCAATTTCTGCCAATACATTAGGATTTTCAATTTCCTCAACATCTGTCGATAGATTTCTTGTCACAGTGTTGTGACATCAGCAAAAGACCACATTGTGATTTTGAGGGAAACTTGTCATTGCCTGTTTGTGTACCAGAGGAAGCCTGCTTTTCCCCCTCCACCACTGGCCGCTTCTCAGCCAGTATTCTCAAAAAGAAGACGCAGACGACAAAAGATGACGTTTAGATGAGACACAAGAACCACAGTGCGCTGCTGCGACTCAGGGGGTCACTCTTCCTCTTCTCACAGTGGCGCCAGGCTTTCAATGTGCAGGTGTGATGTCACTGCCTCAGGAAATGAAGGCCCCGCCTCCTCAGCCAGAAGTCAGCGTTCATACAGACTGCGGGTGCAGACATGAGTCAGGCGCTTGTATGTGTGCTGATGGCTGCTTGGAGTCTTGGTAAGGTAATCTGCGGTCAATGGGACCTTCAACTGACGTCTCCACCGCATTTGTTCCCTTTTTGTGACAGGAAGCAGCGGCCAGACCGTGCACCAGCCCAAAGTGGACGTCCACACTGTGGAGGGTGAAACAGTGACGCTGGACTGCAGCTATGTCACATCGGTGAGCAACGACTATATCTTCTGGTACAAACAAGAAGCCAACGCAGCACCTGAGTTCATCCTGAGCCGATTTAAGATCGGTCAAGGCAAGACGGCAGGAAAGTACTCTGACAGGTATAGCTGCAGCATGGACGCCAGTGCTCGGCAAGCTCCTCTGCGTATCGAGCGTGTGAAGCCCAGCGACTCGGGAGTCTTCTACTGCGCCTTGCAGCCCACGCTGACACATCCACTGGCGTGCCTGCACAAAAACTCTTGCAACCGCCTCATCTCGTCACATACATCGGGGGTGTGGCCTCACAGGAAGAGATGGGTCACACTGTTGCAGAGCTGGAACTCAGCCTGACAACAGGCTGTTTTCGTGCTCAAAATGATCTTGTCTTGTCCCGTTGTGGCCCAGCGGGCCTAAAAATGTACTTTGTAACTCACTGATTTTTCGATTTTTCTTGTCTTGTCATGAGTCTCAGATGTGCTCCTTTGCTAATCTGATTTGAGACTCCATATGGATTCCTTCTTGTATTTCAATGTCCTCTCCTTCTTTCTGATCTGAAGTTAGGTCTGTCCAAAATGGGACAAATTTGTGTTGGGAATACTCCTTCAAAATTCGGGAAGAGGTCACATGTTTCATTAAACAAATGAAACACTGGGATTTTTACTGCAAATGCTTGGATGAATGGATGGATGGAAGGATGTGAAGGAGAATGCAATAGGCCTGTTTATAGATTTCAGAAAAAATTTTGATGTCATGTCTTTGAACTACCATAATAAGAGAAATATGTGATCAGGCAGATAGGGTTGAATTGAGTAAAAAGCTACAGTGAAAATAGCAGTTTGTACAATCCATTGTATTGAAATGACCACTTGCAGATATTGCATGTGGGGTACCGCAAGGGTCAATTTTAAGTCCGGAATTATTCATCACATATGTGACTTTTTTTTTCCTGATGAGGGAGAAGAGGGAGAGGTAATTTTAAACAACCTGGCTTTCGTGCGAAATCGGAATGCTGGTATACTGTCGAACCGTTTTTGGACTGAAAATGTGGAATAATTTATCAAAGGACATGAAAGAAAGTAAAGTTAAAAAAATGACCTTTTTGAAAAGTAAAGATTTTTGTCAGATCTGAATTTCTTGGTTCTGTAAAAGACAAAAGTTAATACCAGAGTACCTGGAGAAAATCCACGCAGGCACATGGAGAACACGGAGAGACTAGTTTGCATGCTGGCCTCACAGTGCAGAGGTGCAAGGTTCAATTCCGGCTCCAGCCTTCCTGTGTGGATATTGCATGTTCTCTCCGTGCCTGCGTGGATTTTTTCCGGGTACAGTTTCCTCCCACATTCCAAAAACATGCATGGCAGGTTAATGGAACACTCTAAATTATCCTGAGGTGTGAGTGTGAGCACGGATGTTTGTTCGTCTTTGTGTACCCTGCTGTTCAGGGTGTCCCCCACCTACTGCCCAAAGACAGCTGGGATAGACCCCAGCATGCACCGCGACCCTTGTGAGGATAAGCGGATTAGAAAATGGATGGGTGGATATCCAATAGGCGTCACAAACAACCTTCATTCAACATGTTAGACAAAGGATCAGCAAGGGAACCTGCTGTGAATGAACGTGCAAGTGCGTCGTTTGCCACTGTTCCTTGAATCGTTCACTTGAAACGGACATGAAAACTTGGAATCAGTATTTTAGGCATTATATCAGAATGAGATCAGGGGAACTCCAGTTGTTTCAGCCTTTGAAGGAGGTGGTGTGACCTGTTTTACCGGAACCGAAATGCTGTCATCTGTGACACAGGTGCCAAGGTGACCACTTCCTGTGTAAACAGCAGCAAAACCAAAGACAGTGCAACAGATGCACGCACACATTGCAAAGTAGTAGACCTTTGCTTCTTTGCTCTTAAACAAACGCTCATTGTGATGCGCACACACACATATTAACGTGCATGTATCACGCGTTTTGTTGGGCGCTAACATGACACTACAAAAACAACTTCGTTTTTGGCGTCCCCTTTCACCATTGTAAACAGAAATGAATCACCTTTATTCGTTTTCTATTAGTTTTATTTCAAAGTATTTCGAAGCATGGTTGCCCCTTTCTCAACACCACTACAGTAATTAACCAACCAAACTTGTTTATATTGTCAGATTTTTCAAATTGATTTAGTGATCGATTTGGTCGCTCATTGACATGAAGACAGCATGCAAGTTCAAACACAAACAAACAAATCCATCAAAACTAATTGCGGCTGTTACTCCTCCATTTAGGTATTTGAAAACAGGAAGGTGGTGAGAATGCCGCGTGAGCTACTCTGATGCGCCGAACCACAGGCCCAGCGTCATGACACAGTTGATGGCGAGCGTCTTGGCGAAGATGAGGCGCAGGGTGAGGACGATGAGGGACAGGAGGTTCACCTTCTCGTCTGCCGGCGACATGCACATTTAACTGGGCCCGACAGACTGCGCCTCTCTCATGTTCGATACTAACCTGGCACCAAAGCGTCCTGGCACCACCCCGGTCCAGTTTCACCTGTGGCGACCAAACAAGCAGACATGAGGCGGTGACTCCATTAAGATGACTGGAACCTCACCTGACCTTCCTCACCTTTCTCGCACGTGTCGTCATGTTCGGCTGTTATCAGTGCCACCTGGTTGTAGAGCGAGCCGTCGGATATTTGCACGGCGCGAGACTCTTCGAACATGTGCCCTTTTCCCGCCCTCTCCGTGGCGTTGTGTCGGCTGAAGCCGGTGGCGAGACACGCCGTCAGGTCGCTGGCCTCAAGTTTGTAGAAAGATGGCTCAAAGTCCTCCCCTAAAGCAACACCAAATAGGACTCACCATAGCCGCATGTTATGCAGAGTGGGCTTGGTGCGTGGGAATCTCCCGTGGAGATAAATCCGTATCTAAAGTAGGACTCTGATCCTGCCTTTTTAAACGTAGCCTTATTTTTCTTGGAAGTCGAAGGCTCCTCTTCTGTCTTCTGGCTGGGCCTTTTTCCCTTCCCTCAAGAACCTTCCAAAGATGTTTGTAATTTTACTAATTTTGCTAGCTCTTGGGTTTCATTTCAGTGGTAACCTATCACGTGACCGAGAAGCGCTCCCTTCACTTGAGTGAAGAGTGGCATACTGTAGACCAGGGGTAGGGAACTCCAGTTCCTCGAGAGCCATATCCTGGCTGTTTTAGATCCCTCTTGACCTCTCTCAACACAGCTGATTCGAATGATCAGTTCATCAGCAAGCTCTGTAGAGGCCTAAAACGATCATGAACAATGAATGAATCAGGTGTGTTGGAGTAGGGAGGGATCGAAAACAGGCCGGATATGGCTCTCGAGGAACCGGAGTTCCCTACCCCTGCTGTAGATGGATGTAACACAGGATCCGGCTATTTTTCAAAATAAAACACCTTTCAAAGTCCAAAATAAATAAAACGGAAGGAATGTAAGTAGTTTATTCTTTCTGTGCGGCCCGGTACCAAATGAGCCGCGGGCCGGCACCGGTGTAGTCCCCACGGAGGTTAGGGACTAATTCTAAGTCATTAAGTTTTCAAGAGCTCTCTGGTTCGCCGAAAAGCTGACGCTGAGCGAAGTTTCTTCCTTACCACTGCGATTCAGTCTCTTCCCACAAAAAAGAGACGTCTCGCATAGCACCAAGACACAGCCAAAGTTGTCCTTAATGATTTATCCGACTTAACAGCAGTCAGATTTTCTCCAAGTCAAACAACAAAATAACTGTTTTGTATTTTACCCTCTCCCCTGCCCCCATTTTGTTGCTATGCTCTCATTTCATTTTGTTAAATATGATGAAATTTTTCTTTGTTTTGTGACGGTCGATGGTGCATGTCACGTGACCACAATCAGGGACTTGCCCACAGGTGCGCAGTGTCTCTAATTAATAAAAACAGGTGAGCCGGATGCCCACTCCACACGGAGCAACTTGTGTCGAAATAAAACTTTGCTGACACCTTTCCAATGTTTTCATTGCACGGTGTGATTTGAGTTGTGCAGCATGAAAGTTTTTTGGAGCTTCCAAAAAACAGTCTTTCTCAACGAGAACCGAACTAACTTCTCGAAGAACCCGGGAAAAAAAAGTGTTGCGTTCTTACAAAAACAAATAATTATACAAATGAAAGAGCTCGAAACCTCGTCTGCAAACACTTCGACTTGTGGTTCTCACTCAAGTTGCCGTGAATAATATTCTACGTTTTGTATCTACATGCCAGGTTTTAATTTCCCATGTTGGATTTTCTTCAAATTAAATAAAGAAATGTATTCGGCAATAGAACAATATAACAGCATATTTTTAAACTTCTACATTTTTCACTGAGTGATGCAGGTCTGGCTTGAACTGTACTAAAATAACAAGAACACCAAACATTTAAGTTGATGCCACATGCAAAACACAGTCCCTTCATGATCTGACTTGTGGCAAAAGCATCTGCCATGCTATCAAATTGAGCGCACACTCACTCTGGTTCCACCTCCAAACATCAAGTATGCCTTTTAATGATGACAAAGCAATTGTCTTATTAAAAATATTTGTTTTCACTTCCAGGCCTCCACTGGCACTCTGGTCCCACTTCCAAAAATTAACCTGTTGTAATTGCGGGTCACACGTCAGTTGTTTCCTTTCCACAAACCTCCTTTTGCATAATCTTTGTCTAGTGTGTCATATGGGCTGGGGGTCCAATCCTGAGTCTCTAAGCCCGAGTGTCCTTTGAGCAAGATAACCCCACGATTGCTCCTGCATCGTCAGCAGGTGAATGAGTACAGTGTGTGAAAGCACCTTCAGTGCATTGAAGGTGGAATTTGGGCTATACAAGCATATCCCTCCACAATAATAATTACAGTAAAATGAGTAATATAAATTATATCATCCGTGCACCAATTGAGTTCTATTTCCAGGTGCTGCACTCAATCTAAAATTCATTTGCAGCTTTCCCCCTCCCCCCTTAGATGTCAGCCGTCCTAACAGCGGAGTTCCTCAGGGCACCATTCCTCATCCCGCTTGACTTGCATGACGTCCAAGTCGAGTGGACACCCCTTTCCCGCGTGCGTATGATACCATGAAAGCTTGGTAGATTTTCGTCAACACACTCAATGTAGTGCAATGGCACTGAGGTGTTAGCAGGAAAACGCGCGACACAAGAAAGCAGCTCAATCATCCAAGAATAAGAATGGAGCGACGAAAGAAAGGATAGTTCATTTGTTCGCAGGCAATGACGTTAGCATAAGTGATGGAAAATACGAGCAACAGTATATACAAAAAGAACCTACTGTTTTCCACCGTCACGCTTGTCCCACCCCCGAAGATGATCTTGTAGCCCACAGCAGCATCCACACAACAACACACACTGTGACACAAACCTAAAACCTCACTGGCCACGCCCACCATCCCTGGCCTCATTATTTTCTTCAACTTATGGCACCATGTTGGCTCTGTGCCAAGTTGCAGTTCAAAGCCACTTGCAGCTCTAGTTTCAGGTCACCAGGTGGCAGTAAGTTCGTGCTGAAATATCAAGCAGACCTTGTTTTTTTTCTCTTGAGGAGTGGTAGGAATGGCTTACCAATACTGGTGATGTTCAATCAAAATAGATAATGGCGTCTTGAAAAAGGTACAGGGTGCGACATTAATGTTGGCATGTTGGCCTTGTACAGTATGATGCGTGGCCGGCAGGTCTGATACAATTTTTTACAAATAAATATGAAAGAAAAAAAGAATGGAGTCTGTGTCTGTATTTTACTATGCTGAAAAACATAACAGTAAAGCTTCCTGAAAACACTGATCAGAGCATCAACCTTAAAACAGAATGAGTCATTCATAACATTTCACCTGTCACTCTCTGAATCTGTGGTTGCGCATGGTGTGCATGTACATCTTGATCAAATTCACAAAGATTAACTTGAGAAGCACAAATGAAATACCCATAGTTTTTTTTGACAACTTCATCTGTATTTTTACTTCCCAAACTTTCTCCAGCTTTACAAACAAAGGAAGTCGGTGGAGAAGGAAAAATATTGCCTATCAGGTGTACAATGTGATCATGCAATCTGTGTGACAGGGCAATCTTCAGGCCGGTCCAAGAAGAGCGTCTGGAACATGTGATTGTAAAAATCTGGGTGGTAGAGGCATGCCCGGGTGCAGTCGGGGCTGAAGTTGAACTCAAGAATTTGAGGAATCATGACACGCTGACCTGCCACGATTTCAAAACAAGACAAGTATTTGTTTCACAATGTTGCACGTACTTTTCTCTCACTGGATTTAGATGTCATCATAAAAACAACAAGCGGGAAGAACAAATCCAGTCATTTGGCTTATCTTTTGGATCGTACGAATGCATTTAACGATGAAACTTCTCAAAGGTGGTCATGAAATAAAAGCAATTTGTGACTCAGTATGAGCAAACAGCACCTAAAAGCATTCCATTTTCTCAAAAGCTGACAGTCGTGCCTTATAATCCGATGCATTTTATATATGGAGCAATATTCTGATTTTGTAGACATAGTATTTGAAATGTTTTGGAAAGCGCTTTATTGCAGCTGCAGTGGTTGTGAAAGCGCTATTATAAATAAAGCTGGATTATAATCCATTCCCTTTACCTTAGTTCCATCTATGCATAACGCCACTACAGTCAGGGATATACCTGTATATATATATATATATATATATATATATATATATATATATATATATATATATATATATATATATATATATATATATATATATATATATATATATATATATATATATATATATATATCGCACTGAGGGCGATCACCGTAACGATCACGGAAACCAATGAGCTGATATACGCTTCAGCATCAGTGATCCTAGACATGCATGCTTGGCTATAATAGCAACCATGGAAGCCATGAGATATGTTACCCACCATGGAAAAGACGGTTGGAGGCTAAGATCAAGGCGGCTCGGAAAGATGTGAGTCAATTGACGGAGGCCCAGAGAGGTGTGATGAACAGGCTGG
>NW_017805480.1:17116-17287 GCF_001891065.2 Hippocampus comes | reverse complement strand
AATAAAAGCAAGCGAGGAAATCACAAAATAAATTCTGTAGGGGGAATATAGAATTGATTTTGTGATTTCCTGGCTTGATTTTCAGTTTTGATGCATTATTTTCAATTTTCGTAGTTTCATTTAAGTACAATAATAGTTCATTTACGTTTTTCAGAGGCGGGCCTGAACGCC
>NW_017805480.1:0-17034 GCF_001891065.2 Hippocampus comes | reverse complement strand
TCCCTCCCCCCCCCCCTATCTCTCTCTCTCTCTCTCTCTCTCTCTCTCTCTCTCTCTCTCTCTCTCTCTCTGTATATATATATATATATATATATGTGTATAACACAACCGCAGCCACTACTGTAACATCTATTCAATGCACCTTATAATGTGGTGCGCCCTATATACGAAAACAGTTTTAAAATGGGCCATTCATTGGAGCTGAATGGGGGACGGACACCACCCGAGGGGTGGTGTGTGTATATATATATATATATATATGTGTATAACACAACCGCAGCCACTACTGTAACATCTATTCAATGCACCTTATAATGTGGTGCGCCCTATATACGAAAACAGTTTTAAAATGGGCCATTCATTGAAAGTGCGCCTTTCACTCCAAAGCGCCTCATAGTGTGGAAAACCCGGTACTCATAGAGAATGGACTAAATAGATGAAGCCAAATGACCAACTCATTGATCAGTCCAAGGAGCAACAAGACATCAGAATGGATGGAATACTTGCCATTGTCTTCTGTTCTCCACTTCAGCATGAGGTCTACCGCGTAGATTGCACGGGAAGACGGGTATGGACAAATGCCATACGGGGCAGGTCGAGATGAAGCGGCCTGGAAGAGCCTCTTGAATGCTTCGAACAATTGGGCCTGAGAGAGGAAAAGAAGCATGGTGGATAAAAAAATCATACTTAAGACTGCCCTGTCACTGTCCGCCATCGTTGCATTAAAAATGATCAAGAGGTCTTGATTGACAGGCGATGTTGCACTGTCATCTAAAGTGGCGATAAAAGATGCTCAAGAAAGCAGTTGCCAAATATTTGTGTGATCTTATTTGAGAAAGACGCGGTGTTATTGCCCTTTGCTCATCACCATTGCGTTGAGCTGCTTTTGGAATCCACTGATTGGCATTTGACGCAGTTATATTACCGTATTTTCCGCACTAATAAGGCACACCTAAAAGCATTCCATTTTCTCAAAAGCCGACACTGCACCTTATAATCCGATGCACCTAATTGTATTGTATTTCTTTCATGTAGCTCCCTCTAGTGGATGCATGATGCAACTGCAGCCACTACTGTAGCTTCTATTCTATGCGCCTTATAATGTGGTGTGCGCTATATTGGAACAGTTAAACTAGGATGTTCATTGAAGGTGCGCCTTATACTCCAAAGCGGAAAATAGGGTACGAGCATTTCGGGGAATGCATTGAATTGGTACAAGTCCCACTTTTCAGGTCTCTTTCTCTTTGTAAACAAGTAAAGAATGACTCTTGTGCATCTAAAAGTTAATAATAAAAGTAATAAAAGTAAATGGCGTGCCACAAAGGCCAAGCTGTGGACCACTATTGTTCAGTCTTTTCAGTTTTTTTTGCAGATGAATGTGAGGAAAAATAGCATTGCCTTTATCAAAAAAAGTTAATTGTTTTCATTTTGCTTTATTTTCATTCACTCAGTCAACACCCCTTTGTACCAAAGTTGGTCAACAGGTTTCGGAGTGTGACACACACAGGTGTTTACAGTTTGAGCGAAACTGGTTGAAAACTACGGTCACCATTGACCAACGGTGGGGATGAAAGTACTCACTGACCATTTAACGAGTCTCAGCATGATTTTCAAAGCTGCCACAAATGCACAAATTTCATCTTAAATCCTTGGACAATAAAAATAGTTTGAGGCTAAGGGTTGGCATATGAACCCAAACTAACAATGGAAGGCTAAGGGCAAAGATAGGAGCAAACACATTTCACATCTATCGTCACTGAGTGGGAAAACATCCTTGTCATTCGGTACCGCAAAATATTCGACGTAATTGAGTCATTTGATCGAAGTCACTTACTTCCACTTCCTTCCAGGTATATTGGGGGTACTGTTTTTCAAACAACAAGATGAACTCATCAAAGTGAATCTGGTGACAGAGATCGGTTCAGTTTTGATACCAACCAATCACACAAACAGGCCTTCAAGACGGTGAAACTGCAATAAAAAGTACCTGCTTTAGCTGCACACCCTCAGTATAGTTCATGACCGTAAAATGTTTCTGGTAGTCATCAAAATGATCCAGCGAGAAAGGTCTGAAGGGAGTGAGGAAAAATGTGTGTGTGATGGCTTGACAAAAGGCAGATAGATGAGATCTACACAATAGTCCTTCTTGCTTCAAATCTGTCAGATTCAGTATCTGGCTCTCTAACTTGTATGCTTTAGGAAAAAAATATCGATATTTTTATGATGGCGGCGCAATACCTATTTGCAAAGCGCAACCAGAAGACATTGTAGGCGTAGAGACGCAGCGGGTTGACAGAGCGTAGCATCAACATGTAGCGGATGTCAAACTTGACCAGTCCAACGTCCTCCCTCTTGAACAGCACCGGGTCCTCGATGTATTTACACACAACCTGAAGCAGAAAGGGGTTCATGAGTTTAGCATAAGGTCGCGATGTGAAGGATAAAAAGAACAATAAAGGTCTACTGAAATATATTCTGTATTATAACATTTTGGGGCCAAACAATACCTTTGGTGTACTCGCTCGCTGTCGGATTATGTAGTTCAGGTTGTTGGTGATGTGTATGTCCATTCCACGGGCCAGATTCCACGGCTTACATATCCAGTGGTTATCTTGGCCCCTAATATCAAAAACAAATCTCAGATTGGTTGTAAATAATACCAATAAACAAATAAATAAATAAAATATCACCACCTTTTTATTATGATTTCCCAGGGCTGGGAAGTCTTGTGAATGAAATATTCTACGTCCACTTAAGTCTCATCGGCAGAGTCGGAGCACAAATAACCACAAGAAGGCGAGTCAGAGAAGGTCCCCAACTAACCGGCAATAAAACTTGTCGCTCCCAAAGGGAGACAATGCAGTTCTACATGCATGTGAATATTCTTTGAAGGTTATCATCGCTGTAACATCAACACTAATTTCCCTTCGTCCATCAATAGCATTTCACGTTATATGTTAGCATTGAGCTAGTTAGCTTTACTTGGCCTTACTTTTCAAAATTATAGATTTTAGTTTGTTGAAGATTCTGATGTTTAAACATTCCATTTTTTTGGTTGGTATTTGATACTTATTTAAAAAATAACAAAAAACCTTTGTTGTCTCTCTTGATAGTGCCTTATGAATTGTGGAAGCTCTGTATGGAGGTTGAAGGTCATCGGTATAACATCTGAAGCGCTTGTCACTCTCCGGGCCAAGGCCGCAAGGCAGTCCTTCACAGTGATGAGGTTCTCACAGGGGAACTGATTCAGCATCACATGAGGTCGCTCCATGCTGAACTTTCTGTCAGGAAATAATGTTCTTGGTAAGGCTCTTTGTGGAAGCCCTTCAATAGAAAATGTATCGCTCTAACAGTCACAGAGTATGTACAAAGTTTACCTTTGATAACCCACGACATACAGTATATTGACACCCAAAAACCACAATGATCAATGAAAAACTTGAATCTGACATCAGTAAAAAGCAATAAAAGGGCCCTCGTAGCCCTGGCACTTAAATGTGTGTGTACGGACACATTGGGGATCACAGCTGGCTGAGTCGGACTTGTCAAAAAGTTAAAGGGTGCTACTGAGGAATGTTTTGAAAATTCCAAATTACAGCCAGCAAAAGACGCAGGAACCGACCAGGATTCAAGCTTTGGCCACAATGCGATGCGAGATTCTAGTTTATGTAAGCCATTTCAAACTAAAAAGTAAAACCTTTTGTTCATTATAAACTTACATTTTGGCGCAGCTGGAACTTTATCTATTTGCCACTTTATTTAAACAAACCGTGACTGTGGTTGTGTGTAAAATAGTGATATGCCAAATCAATTCCTTCGGAGAAACTGCAATGCTCACTAAGGATTGCTTCTAACGGTTTTGCAACAAAATATTAAGTTGAGGGGGCCATCATTTTTTTTTTAATCAGGTCTGTTTCATTCGGTTGATTTTTTTTTCCTGTTGAACCCCAATTCAAAAGCAATGTCGGGTGGCTAATTTTC
Organism: Hippocampus comes; assembly: GCF_001891065.2. Lineage (NCBI taxonomy): Eukaryota > Metazoa > Chordata > Actinopteri > Syngnathiformes > Syngnathidae > Hippocampus > Hippocampus comes. The sequence continues at coordinate 13,053 of NW_017805480.1, read as the reverse complement.
ATTAGAGTTTTATGACTACTTTAGTCAGATTCAAGCGATTACGGCGACCACTATGGATTTTTCTTTCATGAAGGGGAGCGGTACCAATGATTTTGTCCATGTGTGTATCATGTCGGAATCTGAGGGTTCCATCAGCCTTTCGACTATGACTTCTGCTGACTTCAATGTCAACCACAAAGGCAATTGACGAGCTTTGAGAAAGCTACTTGAAAATATCACTGACATAATTGTCATTGACAACTAGGATATTGTATTTTGCTGTGCCATTCATGCTACTGGTGTCACAAATTTGTCAATTTAAAAAAATAATGTAGACCACGGTGTCTATTTTTGGGGTACATGATGAAATCGGGGGAACTACTCTCCTCACCTGTAGTCTTTGATGTGGTTGTAGCTCCAAATGATATCCGCCTCCTCCTCATTGACCGTCAGCTCAAAACCAGCATGCGTCAAGTGGTTAATCACTTGTGACATTTCAGAGTACACCCTGGAGACAAACGACCACATAAAAAATGAGGGGGTGGGGGGGGGGAGAACAAATATCAAACCGTGTTCTCATATGAAAATACAAACTTTAGGATTTGGCCCTTGGGTGGTGCGGGGGGATGAATTTCCACAGGAAGTTGCTCTTTGTTCTCCCGTAAAACAGCCTAGATTATGGCACAGACGCAACAGTGAGGAACCCAGAATTCAACAGAATGGGACTTGGAGAAAAGAAGATTTTTCCGCAATCCAAAAAAAAATTATGCATTCATACAGTCATGGTCCTCACCTCATAGTATGAATCTGCTGGCTCTGTGATTTTTGGACACACCCCTTGAAGGTCAGCCGATATCCACGGAAACAAACGGCACTGTCGAACCAGCGGGTCTGACTCGCCATATGCAAAGTCACGGGTTATTTCATCTGTAAAATTAAAATCGTTCAGTAATTTGTTTCGAGAAAATTCAAGTGCATGAATATTCTGGATGAATTTGACTTCTGGCTTTTGGACGGTGTGATTTTCAGAAATGAACGCATCTTCGGATTACAAAATGGAGAAATTGGGGGTCAAATTAAAGGCTGAAGAAGAGGATGACTTTCAACCACAACGTCTAATACAATGACCGTGTTCAGGGCCAACCCAAGGTTGGTCACAAACCTTCGGTGACCACAAACCCCACACCACCTGCACCACCCCTAACAATAATGAACAATATCTGAGTATTTTTCAGTTTTGCTTGATTTGACAAAATAACTGGTCAATATTCATGTTTGAAAAACTTTCACAAAAATAATAAATAATAAATATTACATACTATTATTATTATAATTCCTATTATTATGATTTTTTTAGGAGCTTGATTTTTTTTTTTTTTTTGGTGCGCCCTCATTCCCCGCAGGTTGTTAGTGCCCTACGCGCAGTGCGTGATCAGCGTATGGCGAAGACCATGCCTGACCGTGTTGTTAGCCAGTCACACAAACGCGACCAGATGAAGTTCATTCTTGCGCACACTAAAAAAAACATGTGGAATGTGCGACCATTTTGATCACAGTCGCGAGCTCTGGAAAGACAAGCTTTGCATGGAGGGGGAGGAGTGAAAAAAAATGCAGATTACCAATTCAGTCGATTACCTAAAAAAATAAATAGAATAAATCTAGAATGCATGAAATATTTTTCCTCCGAATGCATTTCAATGGGCATCTGTTAAATGTGGAATTTTGCTATTCATGGGTCGGTCTTTTTTTTTTTCCCCAAATTGAAGTGATCTAACAACAAATCATTTGGCACCAGCAGTTGCGATCATCTGGAATGTTCCATATTTTTCATCCCTAATCTGTGATGCGTCCCGGATACGCGTTTGCCATCACCTCCCTTTTGCAGATCTCTGAGAGGCCAGAGGACAGTGAAGGCCGCTTGGGCTTCGGCAAAGAAAAAGGGAGCCATGCCACAGCTGGGTTGGTCCGAGTGACGCACTTGGGAACCAAACTCATCCATGATGTACCACACTGGAATCTTCTCCTCCGCACACTGAACGTCGCAGCATATTAGGATTTGAAAAGAAGCGCATGTCATTCAACCCGTAGAGCACAGTGAACATTCTCAGCGCCGTGTTGACAGCATTCCTTCACATATTGGCATGAGTGACAGTTTTGGAAGCAGTGACTGATCGCTCTTTTTGTACAAGTCAAACAAAATCATTATTTGTCTTCAGCGTTTGAGGTTTTCATCTCAATGCAAGTAGTAACTTTTATTTCTAAAAGAAAGAATTATTGAGTTGTACTACTACACTTCAAACTCATTCACTCCCTAAGGCATATTTACACGTCTTTTCAGACTCCACATATTCAATCCTAGGCACTTTTTTTTTTCGAGAGTTAAGGTGAAAGCACAAAAGAGTGCAAATTGCAGGTACTGAATTTAAAATGGGACACATGGAAAAGAATAATCACAAGTGACGTCAGTTACACCAGTGGTCCCCAATCCCCGGCCTGCAGACCGGTACCGGTCCATGGGTCATTTGGTACCGGACCGCACAGAACGAACTTACATTAGTTCTGTTTTATTTATTTCGGAATCTGAATTGTTTTATTTTGAAAAATTACCGGATTCTCTGTGACATCCGTCTACAGCACGTGTCAAACTCAAGGCCCGGGGGCCAGATCTGGCCCGCCACATCACTTTAATTGGCCGGCGAAGGCAGCTCAAACATGTCAACTTCCATGATCCTTTCTAAAACGTCTACCAAAATTTTAAATTCTCATATGTAATAAATAATAGATATATTCTCAGCATTTTCTGATTACCAAACACCTTCAGTCATCTCCTCCAAGTGAAACAGTAACTAAAATGTGGCCTGCACCAAAAATGAGTTTGACACCCCTGGTCTACAGTATGTCACCCTTGACGCAGTTTAAGGCTGTGTTTCTCGGTCACGTGATCGGTTCCTGCTAAAATGAAACCCAGGAGCTAGCAAAATTTGTAAAAAAACAAACGACTTTGGAAAGTTTCTTTGGGAAGAGCAAAAGGCCCAGCCAGAAGACAGAAGTGGAGCCTACGACTTCCAAGAAAAATAAGCCTACATTTAATAAGACAGTCTTAAGAGTCCTACTTAAAATACGGATTTACGGTCCGTGGGGTCAAAAAAGATTGGGGACCTATAATGCGTGTCATTTTCGATGTACCCCTTGCGAAAGTTGATATGTCTGGTTGTAGAGCCACATGTGCTCCATCACCAAGTCAACTCCATCAGCATCGTTCTTCTTCTCACACAAATCCAGCCCCATGAGGGACGCCATTCTGGACAGCAAGCCGGGAATCTGCTGCAGCTGCTGACGAGCGTGATCAACACGATACGTCCAAGCGTGGTCCACCAGGAAAATACTGCAGACACAAAACGTGTTTTCATCAAAAGCTCATTAAAAACTCGAAAGTTCTCGACAAACTTAAAAAAAATAAAATTAAATAAAAATGGTCGTGGACGTCCGGTTTGGGCAGTCATGGAGTAAGAAGCACGTCTGCAGAGCTCCTCGATCAATTCGAGCAACGCCGTACTTTATTAGTATTTTGACGAGTTATATCTGTATTTAAAAGTGTTGACGAAATGCCTAAAGCAAACAAAAAGTCGGTTTCACGGATTGAAATTACCCACTCGGACGGAGAGGATCTCGCCGAAAGTGACATCGATGGCCGGCACGAACCCGGGGAGCTACGGGCTAATGAGGCTACAGCTAACCTATCAACGATCCTGCAAGAAATAAGGGAATTCCGTCGTGAAAGCGCCAACACACTCACCGAAATCAAGGACGAAATTAAAACGACTAACAACAGAATAGATGGCGTCGAAACGAGGATCTCAGAGACGGAAGAAAGATTGCTGGGGCTGGAAGAAGCTACGATGGAGCTGCTACAGCTACAAGCTAAAATGGAAAATAAGATAACTGATCAAGAGGGACGAGCAAGACGGGACAATATAAGAATTTATGGTGTTGAGGAGGGGGCTGAGACCAACTCTGCAACGATGATAATGTTTGTAGAACATCTCTTTAAAGAAAAGCTCGAGCTTTCTCCCTCCACCGATCTGAAGATTGAGCGGGCGCATCGCGCGCTAGGCCGTAAACCACCCGCCGATTCCCCCCGAGGTCTATAATAGTAAAATTCGCCAGCAACAAGATTAAGGAGGAGGTCCTGCGTAATGTTTGGCGCAAGAAGGGATTTCTGTACAAAGAGAAGAGAGTTTCTGTCGACCACGACTATGCACCAGAGACCCTGAGGAAACGCCGGGAATACGCAGAGGCGAAGAAGGTGCTGCGGGAGAAAGGGATACGATTTCAAACTCCGTTTCCAGCGAGGATGAGAGTATTCTACGAGGGTGAAACGTGCATTTACGACACAGTGCAGGAGGCCACTTCTGACATGGTGAAGAGGGGTTTTCCCGTGGCTGTATACAAACCTCCTATCACCTGGATTGACAGAATCAAGAACAGACTGTGGCATCGGTCTGCAAGCGGTGAGGAACAACAGCTGGATGCTCCACGTGAGGGTTTCAAGAAATAACTGGCCGCATACAGGAGAGTGGACAATGAAAATTGTTGAAGCCTGACAAGGTGACGAGATTTATCACGGTGGGACAACCAAGGGTTAGTTGAATTGAACAGTATTTGGGTTTTTGTGTGAATAAGCTTGGGCATGGGTGTAAGCATGCGTGTGTGGGTGTATGCACGAACAGGTGTATGATTGAGTTTGTCGGTGTATGAATGAGCGTGTGGACAGTTATGTATGATTGCACAGGTTTGTATATGAGTAAGTGTATTGGTAGGCACTGCATGAACATGTGGAAAGGTATGAAGGGGAATAAGTATGCGCGAGTATGTGTGTGGGTGTATGTACAAATATGTAGATATGTGTGTATATGTGAAATGCAACTAGGTGTTTACGCTTTAGAGTATACGTGAGTCGATGAGTATCTATGCCTGTTTGTGTGTGTACTTGCGTGAGCATGTATGTATACATAGATATGATCGAGGACGCTTGGACTCTTACGCACAAATGTGTCTGGGGGGCGACAACTAACGGAGGGCCCTCTACAAGGGAACTTTAGTGGAGGCTTCCCCTCCGAGCCAGCAGAAGATCCTGGCTCTTTTGGGGTCAAATTTGAGACCTCACAGCGGAGTGCGTACTCGGCGGAATTTTCGCAAGTTACTGAGTTTGTTTTTCTCAGAGTTTGTTCTATTATTGCTTTTTTTTTCTTCGTTAACATGTTATCGAGTTTGAGTGGAAAATGGGTCGTTCAACCAATAGGAGTTACTCACTTCTTGATGGAAAGTCACAAAATGCTACTTAGGTTCGCTTCGTACAATGTGAAAGGTATCCTAAATCCCATCAAGAGAAGCAAAATTCTGGGCAAAATGGCGAAAGATAAGGTAGACATAATGTTTCTACAAGAAACCCACCTAAATGACATGGAACATTTGAAACTCAGAAGACAGGGATTTAAGCAGGTGTTTTCAGCCTCCTATGAGAAAGGACATAGGAGGGGGTGTCTACTGCTATTTCTACAAAAGTAATATTCGAGTTGCAGTCAGAAATTAAAGACAAGGAAGGGAGGTACAATATGGTTGTGGGTAAAATGGAGGGATCAGTTGTGACCCTTGTAAATGTTTATGCTCCACCCGGGGCATCGTGGGGGTTTCACCGACATATTTTTGACTTAATGATAACTAAGGCCCAAGGATTGGTCATATGTGGTGGTGACTTTAATATAAGATTGGATTTCAAAATGGACGTGTCACGAACATCACAGCAGCATAATAACCCAGTGGCTGAGAAAGTGGGAAAGATGATGAAGGAGATGGGCATATGTGATGTATGGAGAGAGCTTAACCCAACGACCAGAGATTACACTTTTTACTCAGCGCCATATAATACTTACTCAAGGATTGGTTACTTTTTCATGTACAGTAAAGATCTCGGTCTTATAAGGACATGTAAAATTGGAATAATGGACCTATCGGATCATAGTCCTGTTTATTTGGATCTGCAAGTAAAATATAATGAAGGTCCACGTGCATGGAGGCTTAATGTAAATGCACTTAAAGGAAAGATGAGGGAGGAAATAAAAGAGGAAATCTCATTATTTTTGTCAGAAAATGATAACGGAGCAGTGTCCCCGATTATGGTGTGGGATGCAGGCAAGGCAGTTTTGAGAGGGAAAATTATTGCAAAACTGGTTTCGCAAAAGAAATCCAGACAGGAGAAATTGGAAATACTCGAAAACTCATTGCAGCAATGAGAGAGGCAACACAAAAAAAATGTTCAATCGGAGGTGGACCAAAAAATTAAGGCAGTTAAAAATCAGATAAAAGATATCTATGATCGAGACGTTCAGAAAAAACTTACTTTCTTAAAACAAAATTACTATGAGGCGGGTAGTAAAGCGACGAGGAACCTGGCGTATGAATTAAGGAAACAACAAGCGGAGAGGGTGGTACATAAAATTAAGGATCCATGTACCGGACAAATGAAACATGGCTTCAAGGATATCCAAAGATTCTTGAAAGATATTATAAAGATCTCTATTCTCAAAGGGTCCCTGACGATGGGGGAGCTCCCAACACTATGGTGGAGTCACTCAACCTCCCAACGGTCTCAGGGGATCAAAATGAAGTTCTCATGGCTGAAGTGACTATGGGTGAACTACAGAAGGCTATTTCCCGACTAAAGCCGAACAAATGCCCAGGCATCTCCGGCTTCCCCTCTGAGTGGTACAAGATTTACAGTGATATTTTATCTCCACGACTACTGAGAGCATTCAATTGGGTCCTAGCAAATGGAGCCATCCCCACTTCTTGGAGAGAGGCGATCATTGCTTTGATACCAAAAGATGGGAAGGACAAAACAGACTGTGCAAATTTCCGTCCAATTACTATCTTGAACCAAGATTATAAACTTTTTACAAGTGTGTGGTTTATGTCGAGTCTACTTCGTAATTTTGTTTTAGTCGCCGTTGCTGCAGAAACTCCACACCTCACACAGGTAGGATGCCGGAAATAGCAACAGTGCTATTGTGGCGATCTCAGAGTATTCAGCCATAACTTTGATCCAGTTGTTTCGAACGTACTTTTAAGGCCGCCGTCATTTGCGATCTCCAAGCAGCTTTTTTACAAATTTTGCAGGCTTCAGCGTTTTGTTTATGAGCGTCATCGGTCACCTGACCGAGAAGTGTGCCTTGACGTGAGTCAAGCGTGACACAGACGGATGTAACAGAGAATCCGGTAATTTTTCAAAATAAAACATATTTCGCATTCCGAAATTAATAAAACGGAAAAAAGGCAAGTTCTTTCTGTGCGGCCCGGTACCAAATGCCCTGCGGACCGGTACCGGTCCGCGGCCCGGCGGTTGGGGACCCCTGGTTTAAGCAATAGGCGTTATTTACTTTTTGATGGAAAGTCACAAAATGCCACTAGGTTCGCTTCGTACAATGTGAAAGGTATCCTAAATCCTATCAAGAGAAGCAAAATACTGGGCAAAATGGCGAAAGACAGATTCAGATTCAGATTCAGAAAACTTTATTTATCCCCGTGGGGCAATTAGAGTTGTGCGAGAGCGGTTTGTTATAGAGACAGTAAGAGCAAAGGAAGAACATAGGGTGAGAGTAGCTTAGTACTTGAGGTCTTGAGGTAGTGGCTCCAGCATCGAAATAGTATTGCACATCGAGCGTACATAGGTACACATAATTGCTCATATAAAGGCACATGAATTAGAAGCCGTTTTGCTGGGATTGGATGCGGAAAAGGCCTTTGACTCTGTCAACTGGTCATATTTATATAAGGTACTATGGAGATTTAAATTCAAGGACAACTTTATACAGACTGATGTCAGGGTGCTGAATAAAAAATAAAATAAAATGATGTGGAAGACAATTGTAAATAGTACTGCGACCTTATCCATATCTGTATTTATATTGCACTTAATTGAACGGTGTTTGTTTTCTTTTCTTCTTTCTTCTTTCTACCCATTATCTTGCTGCTGTGGACTGTAAATTTCCCCATTGTGGGACAAATAAAGGATATCTTAATAAGAACTATACAGGCTATATACAACATGCCAAGAGCAAAAGTAAGGATAAATGGAGGAGCGACAGATTTTTTTGGTCTGGAAAGGGGATGCCGACAGGGTTGCCCTATTTCCCCACTTCTATTTGCCATCTTTATAGAGCCCCTAAATCAGTGGATAAGGCAGAAAGATGAGATCGAGGGGATAACCGTTGGACAGGTTATTCATAAGTTAGCCCTATTTGCGGATGATATATTAATATTTCTAGGAAAACCATCTACCTCTTTCCCGGAATTGCTTTCAACGATCAGGGTATACGGAGAATTTTCGGGATACAAACTTAATATACATAAAACTCAGATATTGTCATTTAAGTACTCTCCGAGAGATGAATTCAATTTGAACTGGGACTCAGAGTCGATCAGGTACTTAGGCGTGAATATTCCAAAAGATTTAGATACAATTATGCTTGAAAATCACTACCCTCTCCTTGCCCAAATTAAGGCTGACTTGAACAGATGGAACCTGGTTCCATTCCTTGGATTACTGCAAAGAGTGGAAGCAATTAAAATGAATGTGCTGCCCAGACTATTATATCTATTCCAAACTCTAGCAATTGACTTACCCAAGGATATGTTCCAGGAGTTGGACAAAGTAATATCGCGATTTATTTGGCAAGGGAAGAGGCCAAGAATTAGATTCAAGACTTTACAACTGGCGAAAAGCAAGGGAGGCCTCTCCCTACCGAATATGATAAACTATTGTAAGGCGACCCATGTAAAGATTTTGGTCAATATCTGTAATCCATCCTATAGTGCGAAGTGGAAAGACATCGAATGTCAGGTATTCCACTGCAAGCAATTATCGGGGACCCTGGTTTAATCGATTGTCTTAAAAGTGTTAACCCTTGGATAAGGACCTCAATTAAGGTGTGGCGCGGAATATTAAAGCAAGACAAAGAAAATAGCCCATACTTGCTTCTGTGATGGATTGGGTATGACTCGGATTTCTTACCAAACAGAATGGATACAGGATTTAAAAAATGGGTTGGAAAAGGGTTAAGGATATATCGGGACTTCCTCAAGGGGGGCGGGATGCGACAATTCCAAGATCTTAGAACCAATTTCGGATTGAGTAATCAAGATTTCTATAGATTCTTGCAGCTTAGACATTACTTAGATAAAATTCTACGTGCAGGATGGGTCCAACAAAGTGGTTTCGGCTTAATCAAGATATTCCTATTATCTTATGGGTCAGATCCTGGACGGGGTACTATATCGAACATTTACAAAGAGTTGCAGGAACTAGAAAGTGGAGATACAACATATATAAAGAATAAGTGGGCTAAGGAGGGTGGCATTACAATTCAACCGGAAGCATGGGAGAGAACAATAGTACAGCAATGGAAGTGTACATCAGCTCTCTCTTGGAGGGAATTTGGGTGGAAGAATGTAGTCAGGTTTTTTAGAGTTCCGGCCCAAGGGACTTCACAAGGAATGAGTACAGCCTGTTGGAGATCCTGCGGTAATAGCAAAGCCTCACATTTTCATGTGTTTTGGGAATGCCCGGTCATCTCCAAATACTGGGAAGAGACAAGGATGATTATGGGTAGGATTATGGGAACAGTGGTCCCGCCGACCTTTGAAGCCCTGTACTTGGGACTGGAACCTGACTTTATCATTAACTTTCCCCAGAAACACGTGACCATGTTTTTCTTTTTTCTAAATGGTTAAAAATTCAACAAAAAGTTCAATAACAAAAAAAATGGTCTTGGACAAAAATTATTTTGCCCCTAAAATCCCCCCCCCCCTTGACAAATTTTAGGGATAGGACTACGCGATTAAAAAAAAACAAACAAAAAAAAAACAGTAAAAATAATAATAAAAATAAATAAATAAAACACCAAAAAAATCATCTGCAAATTTGACCATGTTTGCCAATATTTGTTTCTCTTATTGTACCCTCATTTGTTCTTTTTTTAAATTTTAATCGTGATATGTAATGAATTAAAAATGACTACGAGTGAAAATCACAACGTAGACAGGTGGCGAACTTCTAAGAAACAGTGTGCTCTTAGCTTTAGAATTAGTTTGAGTGTTTTTTTTGTTTTTGTGCACGGGAATTTTTCGAGCATGAGATAAAAAGAGAAAAGGTTACAAGAAGTATTCTGTGGTAAAAATCAACAAAATACAGTTCAGTGAATTAGGGCTGCAACTAACGATTATTTTGATAATCAATTTATCAATTGATGATTTTACTGATCAACGATTAAAACAGTTTTAATTTCCACCCCTGCAAAAAAAAGGACATTATTTAAAATTGACAATTTACTAATAGCGACTAACAAATCCACTCTGAGAACTGATTAGAATGAACTGAATTGAAAAAAAAAGAAATGAAAACTAACCATAATGAAATTAAAAAAAATCAAGAATACTGCTGATCTCACTGCATAGTAACTTGGGGCGTGGTGTATAGTATGTAAACTAACACGACTTCTCGGCCTTACCTTGTTGGCTGTGAAGCTTGCAGTCCATTCTGGCAGGAAACAACCACTTCGGAGCGCATCGTTCCAGGCTTGTCCTTGTCCGTGCCCTCACCAGTCATTCCACTATCGTCATAATTTTCTTGAATTTGGATGATTGCAAACACCTCCCCAGCATCATAGATCTGTCAGGAAAAGAATGGATGGTATTACTGTAAAGTAAATTAAGAAAACTTTCAAACACCTCCCTTTTATCCTGGGGGATTTGTGCGTCCCATTGATCCTGGGGCCAAGTGGTCTGGGGCAAGATGCCCCCCTCCCTCCCTCCACATGCTTTTCATGTGCTCCTCAAAAGTCTGAGTTCTGGGGACGAGTCCGCATGTGAGAATGCTTTGCACATACTGTTAACCAGGCTGCAGGTACGCAGCAGGTGTGGACCAACACACGTAACGTGTATTAAAGTCTTTCTTCATTCACGCTTTATATTTGATTCTAACACGCAAAACAAATTCCACATTTTTTCCCTTTGAGCGGTTGCCTACAAAGTCGAGCGGTGCAGTGAATTATTGATTGGTGACGTTGCCACGTGTGGTCCAGCGAAAAAAATGGTCGCTGACCTCGTTGGTGAGCTTATGATGGAGGCTCCTCCAGTAGGTTTCAGGTATTCCCGACCCTTGTAATGCGTTGCGGTATAAAATTACAAATTTCTTAAATTCCTCCTCTTCGTCTATTTGTAAGGATTCTCCAGCAATCGTCGACATTTTAGATCGTTGAACTTGTTCACTTCACGAGAACCCGGAAGTGGGTAGAATTAATTACATTCATGGTTATGGCTAACACCTGATAGCATTCTCAAGCAACATGCCTACAGTGACGCTACGCAAGAAGGGGCCAGCGTCAGCGAAACAATGATGAGAACAAGGATCCCGGCAGATTGTACTGCATACGCTTGTGTACAATGCTTTACGGCTACTGTAAAAACGCTTGAAGAAGCACACGCCGATATGACAATAATAACTAAAACAATAATAATAATAATAATAATAATAATAATTCTTTCGTTTTTGTAGTTCTGTAAGCATAGTGGCCGTTTCGGCATTGTTAAACAAGTAAACCTCGTGAAAACTGGTTTGGACAATGACCGAGTGACGATGTATGTTCTCAATGTCCATGTCGTTGATAGGGGAAAATCGCCCTTGCCAATATGGCCGCAACGTTAGCATGGAAAGTGGGCTGTTTCCTACATGATTTTTTTTTTTTTTTTTTGGCTGCATGGCCGTTAAGTCGCTTATAAGTGACGTCATTTTGCCTGTAGGGAAAAATTGGCGACGTGGGACCGTCCAGAAATTACACTTCCAGGCTGACAACTGACCACATCCAAAAAATATACTGATACGGTATCTCTCTTTTGAAAGATTAGGAGACATTTCAGTGACGAAATATTCACCCACAACAAACAAACAAACAAACAAACAAACAAACAAATAAATAGAATGATAGATAGATAGATAGATAGATAGATAGATAGATAGATAGATAGATAGATAGATACAAAGACCCTTTCACATTGCGGTTGCTTTCGTTGTTGGCAATTGTAGTCAACTACTACAGTTCAAAGTTTCATCACATCTGTCATAATGGCGAAGTAGGAGACCTTTTCGTGACAAAAATTGTCACAAATTGACAAAGGTATTCAACAAAAATCTATAAAACACATTTTCTCATTCTGTTTACGATAAAAGTTGAAAAGAACAGGTGATTTCATAGATTTTGGGTGAATATTCTTGTCAATATATGGCAATGTTGTCCCCCGCCCCCATTGATTCTACAAAATAACAGCTATAATGGCACGTTGAGCTGCCGTAATTGGAAGATTGCCAATGCTAACTAGAACAGCAATCAGAATGAGAAAATGTGCTTTTAATTGTTTTTGCTTACTATTTTTGTGATTTAAATGTCTCCTACTTCAACATAATGGGTGATATCAGCACATTTCTGCTGTCATAAGTAGTGGTCGACAGTTTCCAGTTACTCCAACATTCAGAGAGAGAAAAAAAATCTTCATTTACTTATTCGGTTTTGTGCCACAGACCTGACCCTTGAATATTACATTTGTAGACGGTTCCTACGACTGACATCGAACATCCGGCAACTTTTCTTTGCTACTTCCGCTTTGTATTTTTTTTTTTTTTTACTTGCGCTCCATGTTATAACAATGCCAAGACAGAAAAAGATCGATGTTTCTTTCTGGTTACGAAGATAATTATCCACCAGGGCCCAGAGGCAGAAGAAATGTAAAAAAAAAAAACGGCAAGCGAAGTGGCTGAGTAACATCTCCCGTTCAGACAGTGATGGCAAAATGAACCCCAGAAAGCAGTCAAACCCGGCAGGGAAATACAGTACAGTACTGTACTTCATACACACTAGGGGCGTCAAGATAATTAATTTCCTCGACTACGCCATCATGTGGACAGAAAAATGTATAACATACTTGGTGCATGCACTAAAATGGTGGGGTGTAAATCATGCTCTG
>NW_017805479.1:1153691-1181412 GCF_001891065.2 Hippocampus comes | reverse complement strand
ACGAAAAAAGTTGCCAGTCATGAACCATTTACATTAAGAGACGTATTTACAGACATTTTCAACATTTTAAGTGAGACACTGTAAAAACAAATCTGCCATCTTCTGTACCTCAGAGGAATGAAGTAATGGAGGTAAACTGCAATAAAACAAATACTATCAGACTGTCATAGCCACAACATCTGTAATTTGTTAAATGACGCCACTAGATTGCTTACGCAAACCCATTGCTCACCACAGAGCACTTCATTCATGCTGAGTCAAATGTACAACTAATTAAATATGATTGAACTGCCACACCCCAAATTTGTTGTGGGTCTGGATAAGAATTTGAGTTACGGTGACGTGGTGATCTTGCATTTGCATTCTCTTGCTCGCTAGCAAATGGATATTAACAAAGAAGAAAACATAACTACAGTCCGTTTGAGAGAGTTGAGCTATGAATTACCACTTTCTCCACAAGAATACCGTAGGTGGGTAAATGGACCGAAAACTACCAACGGGCTTTGGCCATTGCATCTCCTTGGAACAATTTAATAGGCATCACTATATAGAATTGTACTGCATTGCGATATAATTGTTGTGATTCTGGAATGTTTCACGAGTGTGACAATTCATATTTTGTCATTGTAATGTAGTTTCAGCACCTCTCAGAAATCATGTACCGTATTTTCCGGACTATAAATCGCTCCTGAGTATAAGTCGCACCAGCCATAGAATGCATAATAAAGAAGGAAATAAAACCAAAAAAAAAACAAAAACAAAACATAAGTCTCACTGGAGTATAAGTTACATTTTTGGGGGTAATTTACTTGATAAAATCCAACACCAAGTACAGACATGTCATCTTTGAAGGCAAATAAACATGGAGAACAACAGGCTAAATAAGTGTACGATATGCTAATGTTACGTGACAGATAAACAACGAACTGGGAATGTGCCTGGTATGTTCATGTAACATAGTAATAACATAAAGAAAATGCTAACAAGTTGACCAAACCACAAGTGTCTCTCCAAAATCACTAAATCCAATGAAATCTTCATCATTGGTGTCACTTTTAAAGAACTTTGCCAACTCCGTAGGAAGATGTGGTGCTACTTCTTCTACAGCGCTTACGTTAGAGTCATCGTCAATTGTTTTTAACAGTTACCGTCGATGTGGAACACTATCCACACTGGTCTAGACCACCATCTTGCGGTCTAATATGAAAAGATCATGTGAAATGATATCATGTGTTAACATTCCACACAGAAATCGTTCCAGAGTATGAATTGTATACTTTGCATTTGACTCAGACTTGTATCGGACTCGGCCATTGGACAAAATATTTTTCTTGACCCGACCGAGTCCAACTATGTTTTGAAATTGCTTACTTGTTTATCTGCATACACAATTGATAAAGCCAAAAGTTCTATGCCATTAAGAAGAGTGTTGAACATCATGAAATCTCTCAAATTTTAAGGTCATGAAAATAGTATTTTTCAGTCTTAAAGTTTACTCTTGATCTCATCTAGACTTGGACTTGGAGTCGGACACTTGTGACTCATAATTGGAATTACTTTTGGCCATATGACGAACAACACTTTCATAAAAATAAAAATGCATTAGTTTACAAGTTGACCAAGGTCAAAACATAAGGGTTTGTGTTATATAAAGTCTTGTGTTATCTCATTTAGACGAGTCCTTGGAGTTTTGTCAAATATAAAGACATTTCAGACAGCTCAAAATAAGGTTGCTTCCTCCTTAATTCTCATCCTCATCCCTATTTGCGCAATACATTTCAATTTGTCACAATTTTATGTTAAATGTTCTGAAAAGTACTTTGTTACCGCTGCAGCTGTTGTCAAAGTGTGATTATAAATAAATATGTACCGTTTTGTATAGTTGTTACGTTGGCCATACGCAAATGTTAATATAATGCATGATTGTCTCAGTTGAGTGAAGGTAGAAAACAGGTTTTCTGCCTCATTGCTTAGTTTCAAATGGAAAATATCAATGACTTAATTGCCCAGGGTGCTACATGAACATCTGTCTTTCTGTTCTGATGAAACATTGTGTTTGGTCAATTGTACTTTGTTTATCGTTTTATTTCCATAACTTTTTAAAATTATTTATTGCTGCTGCCTGTCTTGGCCAGCTTCTCTTGAAAAAGTGGTTCTTCACCCCAGTTGAACCAACGTGGTTAAATAAAAATAACATAAAAATATATATGTAATAATAAAATAAACAGGCACACAACACAAGGCACGCAAAGGATGGTAGATGTGCTTTACCTCAGGTGAAAACAAATATAAGCTTAAAAGTACAATCATGTGTAGAGCAGTCAGTATCATTGAATCCTCTGCCTACACATAGCATTCAGGAAAATAAACATTGATTGAAGATACTATCGAAAGATTACCGGTATCTTATATCAAGCCAGTCTGTCTGCGGATGGTTGATTCTGGTCCTGTACTATATGTAAGTGTTTGTTGTGATTGTGGTTGTTTACAGGTACTTTAATGGTTGTTGCTTTTGTTGTGTGTGTTTTTGTAACTGTGTATTGCATTGTAAAGATAATGGTGGAAGTCGACTCCGAGGCGTGTTGTCGTTTGGCAAAGCTAATGCAGAGCCAAATAAATGAAATGAAAACATTTAAGGTCTTGGATTTCACGTGGGAAGGCCAGACTCAAGATCCCAAGTGAAGATTTGTGTAAACACTTTTGTTTTATGTCTTCAAAAACACAACCCGTGCCAGACACATCACTGACACTGAATCGACCACACAAGGCAAAGGACACTAAAACCACTAAGATGCTACTACACTCGAAGTAGTACTGTAGTAGTGTTAGGGTATTCAGTTAATTATTAGAGCTACGATTCACGTCACAAATCTCACTTTTGTATGTTGGCAGCATTTTCAGGAGAGACCTCAAATTCTTCTGAATAGGAAGTAACGTAGAAATAGTCAGAGGAGTAAACAAAAGAATATTAAACCCATCGTGCAGGAATTGCTTAAGCAGTCAAATATCTGTTTTTGTTCATGCAGATCTGATTTAGAGAAATGCATGTTCCCTGCTTCTCACTGAAAATGTAATTTAGGTAATGCAAAACATCTTAAATTGATTAAATTACACAGATAATACTCATGCCCTGCCAACTCCTCTTCTCTCAACAAAGTTTCATTTTTAAACCGAAATGCCTTTGAAACCTGAAGGAGATACGTTTCCCATTTTTCTTTGTTATTGAATTCTTCGAATTTTGGCGCTGCCTCTAATTCATCAATTTTATGCGAGCCAAATTAAAATAATAAAAAAGAGGCTATAACTCTTGAAGCCCTTTATCAGTGTTAGTGTTGCTTTTAGCTTTAACGTTATGATTTTTTTTTACATTCCAGGGTGAGGGCGACCTTCCTCCTGAGGTCAGCTGCATTAGGCTCCAGCTCACTGCAATCCTGGACAGAGTAAGGTATAGACGATGCATGGTTGGATATCCTTGGTGGGATGTCCACACACAGACGAATAAGCATCCGTGCTCACACTCACGCCGAGGCGCAATTTAAAGTGTTCCATTAACCTGCCATGCATGTTTTTAGAATGTGGGAGGAAACCAGAACTCCCGGAGAAAACCCACGTAGGCACAGGAAGAACATGCAAACTCCAACCAGGAAGGCCGGAGCCGGAATCAAACCCTGCACCTCTGTACTGTGAGGCCAACACGCTAAACAGTCGCCCACCGGGCCGCCCCGAGAATAATCTTCATGTTTGATGAACCAGCATTTCAAAAGGGGTGTGTGACACGGATCTTTTCACAATGGATTTTTCTGATTTTGGGGCCTCAGTACAGGTGTCAGTAAGAGTTGATTACTTTTTATTAATTAATGTTGTTGTTAAAGTAATAATAAGAAAAATAATTATTATTTTTCCCCCAAACAATTTTAGACCAACTCGTGAAGGTCTGATGTGTTACTTCATAAGCTTTTGAATTGAGTTTGGCAGCCAGGGAAGTTGATGTAAATTATTCACTGTTTAAAAAAAAAAAAAAAAAGTAAGTAACTTGCATATTCATTCCTCATCATTGAGCAGCTCATTCCAACCTTCTGTCTGAAAGGTTTGAGACCTCGGGCCCTGTTTTGGGAGACTGGCACCTGTGCGCCCGGCAGGAAAACGAGCGTAACTTCATCAGACTGATGTAGAAATAGTTGTTACAATTGTATTATTGTCCATGTTTGATGTCATGTATTCGTTTGTGTTATTTTTGTTATTTTATGTTAGATGTTCTGAAAAGAGCTTTGTTCCAGCTGCAACTGTTATTAAAGTATTCTAGAAATAAAGATGTATTGAATTGCATTGTCTTGTGAAAAAAAAAAAAACGCATCTTTTGCCTTGTCAGGGCGAACTACACTATTGCTCACCAATGTTATTCACAAGTTCATGTTATTCACATTTCATGAGCTTTTCATGCATGTCCAACTGGCTAATTTAATACACATCAGCACCAAGAGAGACTATCATTCCATTGCCTCACTCCAAAATGTAACGAAGTACAATATCTGCAATGACTTACTCTGTTGCCAGGCTCCTATGTTATACGAGTATACACTGACCCCTCAATTTGTGTGTGCCGTGAAATTTATTGCCAAGACTGTTACATATATATATATATTTTTTTTTTATATTATCGATTCATTGTTGCAGCCCTAAACCAGTCACATTCAAACTCATGTTAAATTGGAGTCAGGACACTGACGTTATTTAAAGTGCTGTTGCTTCACCCCAAATAATCTGTTTTGTAGGCTTTTTGTGTCATGTTGCGTGATGGTCGTGGACCTAAAAAGCAGGGTGGCAGGAGGAGCAGGGTGGACTCAACAAAATGTATTGACGAAAAACACTTGCAGGGAGGGGTACACAGGAAAAAAAAAAAAATCCAAACCACAAAGTCCTGAAAAACTCAAACAAACCAAGCAAACAGAAACCCATGACAGTTAAACAAAACAACGTGACAGCAACAAACACCAAAACGCACGAACGATCCGACAAAGACTGACAGAACCCAGGAAACTAAATACAAGCAAACTGATGAGACAACGAGGAACACCTGGACAAGACAAGACACAAAGGTTTTGAAGGATCTGATTGGTTGACACAAGGGACCTGGATGACAACAGCTGGACACAAGATGAGGAAGACAAAAGCACACGAGGAAACAAAACCAAAAACATCATCTAAACAAACAAAATCATTTCATGTAATTTTTGTAGTCATATCTTCCACAGCATATTGAGTTATCTCATCGTTTCAGAATGGCAAAGGGCACAAAACCATTTCCAAAGCAATACATATACCATGGGATAGAGGCAGTCGTCAACAAATGGAGAAACTAAAGCACAACAGTGACAATAACCTACATTACCAAGAATTGGACATTCCTCCAAAATTTATGA
This sequence comes from Hippocampus comes, assembly GCF_001891065.2. NCBI lineage: Eukaryota > Metazoa > Chordata > Actinopteri > Syngnathiformes > Syngnathidae > Hippocampus > Hippocampus comes. Next base: position 1,175,992 of record NW_017805479.1, on the reverse strand, counting down.
CAAAAAATAAATAAATAAATGACGACAAAACTGGTCAGGGAGGCTGTTAAGAGGCCGACAGCATTACTGAAGCAGCGAAAGCAGAATTTGACAAGTATTGGCTGTTTACTACATGTGACAACAATCTCTCATCGTAACCCTTTCAGGTACGACGGTTACTACAGTGGACAGTTTATCATGTTATTTGATTACAGGATGCATGAAAGGGTTAATCATATTAAGGACAAAGAAAAACATTCAGGCCCCAAACTCAACAACATCCCAACAAGGAATAGAGGTTGGCAGGATGATGCTTTGGGTTCTGTCTTCATCTGAAACTTTAGCCTGGTTCAGAGGTGGAAGGGATTATGAACAGTTCCATCAAACATCTCGAGTGTTATCTGAAGAGGGCTGTGAACAAGCGATATCCTTGTAAGCTGATACATGTGGAGCACTTTTGCAAATAGTGGAACAATTTAAGGAGGAAATGGGGAAACATTGCTCAAAAATTAAATCCAAATCACTTTGATGGATCGAGTTGGCTTATGCTACCGCTAAGCACCATTTGCTCATGCTCGGATAGAAACCGCCCAGTGCAATGAATAAAGGGTATGAAAACATGAGTGTTGTAAGCCACCTGTGGATAGGCTGCTTACTGAGTGCATTTAATCCAAAGGTGCTGCAACAAAATATTAGTTTGAGAGTGTGCAGATTTTTGCAAACAGGTTGATGTATGTTTTTCTGTTTATTATTTCCCCCATTAAAAATATATCCAGTAATTATTTTGAATCTTCTGTGATTGGGGGCTGCCTGGTGGTCCAGTGGTGAGCCCATCGACCTCACAGTGCAGAGGTACCGGGTTTGATTCCAGCTCTGGCCTTCCTGTGTGGGGGCATGTTCTCCCCCGTGCCTGCGTGGGTTTTCTCCGGGTACTCCGGTTTCCTCCCATATTCCAAAAACATGCATGGCAGGTTAATGGAACACTCTAAATTGTCCATAATTGTAAGTGTGAACGGGGATGCTTGTTCATCTCTGTGTGCCCTGCTATTGGCTGGCAACCGGTTCAGGGTGTCCCCCGCCTACTGCCCTAAAACAGCTGGCATAGGCTCCGGCACCCTCTGCGACCCTTGTGAGAATAAAGCAGATCAGAAGATGGATGGAGGGTTATTGGTCAAATCAATAATGGAAAATATTTTGAAAAGATTTATCTGATCTCATTTTTCTTAACACAAAAAAAAAAAAACATTTGAAGAGGAGCATAGCCTCTCTCTCTGTGTTGCACTTTATTGTTATTACAACAGTGATGAACAGTTTCTAGCGTCACATATATGGGGTTTAAGAAATGCACTCTCTCTCGCTCCCCCCTCCAAACACACACACACTGTGATGTTTTGTTCACGTTTTTCAATTGATGCTTATTTTATGCAATAAATTAGATATGAATTGAAAAAAAAAATAGTGTCTGAAAGACCCCAGAAAATATGTAGGCAAAGCAAGCGAAAAGGTAAGAATTTGTGGGATGGAAGCAATTATGAACTTTTGTTGAGTACGATACGTATTAACCTGTCCAAATGCTCCTGAAACCACCCTATTTTTAACTTCATCTGTAAATAAATCAAAAACTCAACAGATGAGGAGAGAGGTTTCATTTGGTCTCAGGTCCTGTTTCTTTTCTTTCTCTCCGTCTTCCCACCCAGGAGACAGGGTCAATGATGTGAGCATTGGCGACCTGGAAATTTATCACATCACCTCAAGTGTTTGCCTGTGCCCTTACTACATTTGGAAAGACAGAAACCTCACGGCAGATTTCAACATAAGGCAGAATTTATGTGATGAAAATCTTTGCAGGTGAAACCAACAACCTGCACATTTCAGTGAAAGACAAAAAGTCTTTTGGGATATATTTTTTAAAAGTCATCTTAAATGAAGAAACTACTTTAGGTCAGATTGCTCATTTGCTTGCAGAGTCGAAAATTGTGCTGAACAATTTTCTTTGTAACAGAAAGAATGAAAGATGTGCATTTGTTAAAGGGATATTCAGTATGTTGTCATGTGGATTTCAGAATAAGATAAAGACTGCCTCAACAGTCAGCAGGAGCAAAAGATGCTCATCAGCTTCTCCTCTTGTATTTATTGTTTTTCCAGACATAATTCAATTGATATTCATCAAAATAAAATCATCAAATACCGAAACCGCTAATTTGAAAAATATGGAGAAACGAAACAGCCAAATCACTTTCTTAACGGGATAAGCCATAACGCACCCAAATGAGGTTTCTTTGAGAATCACATCAATTCCAACTCAACTGTTTTTGTCATTACACTTGAAAACAGAACCACACCGTTGTTCATATGGAGAGATTTTACACAACAGCCAAGAACCTCAAAGTACTGTACAGCCAAACCACATTCCGTCATCGTATACCAAACTGCTGGAGCTAACTGACGTTTGCGAGCATTGCCGTCAGACAAAATAAATAAATAAATAAAATCACACACAGGCAGCTGTGGCACTGTCGCTCTGGAGGTTAAATGTAACAGTATGTACACAGGATTGGAGTCAATCTCATGTCGGCAATGTAATTCATTCAAGGTAGGGTAATGTTGCATTAAAAAAAAGATTTATTACATCAAATACATTATTACTTCAAATCAAATAAGCACAAAATACCACTGTGTTAAATGGCCAACAATGCAGGAAGTGAATATATACAGTAATCCTTAGTTTATCGCGGTTAATGGGGACCGAAAACACCCGCGATAGACCAAAATCTGCGAAGTATAGGTAAATGTACATGTGTATGAGTATAAATAATATTTATAAATTTAATGGTATAGATGCATGTGTGTAGTAATTAACATTACTTAATGCTATATACAAATATATTTACACATGTATAAATTAGGTTAGGTTCGTGTATGAATAACGAAATACAGTAAACACATGTATGTAGTAATGTATATGTTGCTCAATGTGACTTGATGTTGTTTTGCTGACTTTCACTGCCATTCACGGACCTTTTGCGGACTTTTTGCGTCATTTTCGGATTTTTTTTCTGAATATGTTTGAAAAAAATCCGCGATGCACTGAGGCCATGATAAACGAACTGCGAAATAGCGAGGGATCACTGTATGTATATATATATTAGAGCTGTCAGTTTAGCGCGTTTTTATTGGCATTAATTTAAATGAATTGTAACGGGATTAATTTTTTCTCGCGAGATTAACTCGGCAGACGTCACAGCGGATGTTACTTTGCTCTGAAATAACAAGCTGCTGCACATGTCCACCACGTTTGTTTTGCCAGCCACGGCAGCGCGAGACACCGAAAACGGATACTTTAGGAGTTTATGAATGGAAAGTTTACTTTTAAAAAGTTGCCAGATTGTTCCACTGACAAGACCAAAGTTACCTGTGTGTTTTGCAGTCGTAAACTGAGCTATCATCATAGCACGTTGAGTCTGGAACACCACTGAATGGCCAAGCACACAGCTGACGTGAGTACTCCGCCCCCTCGTCTCAGACAGATAGCTATGGATAATTTCAAAGCGAAGAAAATGGATAACACGACGAAGAACAAATTTGCTGAAGCCATAGCTAAATGTATGGCTACTGCATGCAAGCCTGTCAACATTGTCCACAGCTCGACTCAAGCTGAAACTGACACGATTGTTTCTTGTTTGGAACTATTTTGTGTGGAAGGTTACAGTGTTCCGTTGCCATATAAATAAAGCGGGTTTAGCTTCACCGCTGCTGAGGCACCGCGAGAGTTCAGCACTGCAGTGGTAGCGACCTTGTGAACACACTGAAAATAAAACGTCTCCAGTGTTGTCATCTAACCAAGTGTAGTCATCCGAAATGATATCGACACAAAACCGTAGAGAGACTTCTGAGCAAGAAGGACCAACAGAATCAACATAGCCTGACTGCTGTGTTCAAAGCAAACTTGAGAATAACGAAGTATGCAACCATGGCTTAAATCCACTATAGGCTGAGTACTAGTTTAGCTTAGATGGGCACTTTATAATGTTATATTGCTCTGTTTTGATTCCATAAAAAGAGCTGTTAAAGCAGCTGTTGTGTGACAAAATATTTTTTGACTGTTGTTAATGGACAGTAATATTGTGTGAGAGATTATGTGTGAATAACTGCTCCAAGTGAAAAATGTTCATGTAAGATTGAAAATCGAAATTGTTATTTCAGTAAATATTTGCATTTTGCACATAGAAAACTGATTCATGATTCCATGTTGATGAGAGCATTAAAATGGAGAAAAATTAGACAAAAAATATAAAAGGAAATTCAGAAATTATAAAAAATGCGTGAGTAATCATGATTAATTTTTAGTTAATTTGAGTTACAAGTATTTAAAAAAATAAAATAAGGCAGGTCACCTTTAACTTACGGTACTGTATATATCACTCACCGACCACTTTATTAGGTACACCATGCTAGTAACGGGTTGGACCCCCTTTTGCCTTCAGAACTACCTCAATTCTTCGTGGCATGGATTCAACAAGGTGCTGGAAGCATTCTTAGAGAGTTTGGTCCATATTGACATGATGGCATCACACAGTTGGCGCAGATTTGTCGGCTGCACATCCATGATGCGAATCTCCCGTTCCACCACATCCCAAAGATGCTCTATTGGATTGAGATCTGGTGACTGTGGAGGCCATTTGAGTACAGTGAACTCATTGTCATGTTCAAGAAACCAATCTGAGATAATTCCAGCTTGATGACATGGCGCATTATCCTGCTGAAAGTAGCCATCAGAAGTTGGGTACATTGTGGTCATAAAGGGATGGACATGGTCAGCAACAATACTCAGGTAGGCTGTGGCGTTGCAACGATGCTCAATTGGTACCAAGGGGCCCAGAGAGTGCCAAGAAAATATTCCCCACACATTACACCACCACCAGCCTGAACCGTTGATACAAGGCAGGATGGATCCATGCTTTGATGTTGTTGACGCAAAATTCTGACCCTACTATCCGAATGTCTGAAATCGAGACTCATCAGACTAGGCAACGTTTTTCCAATCTTCTATTGTCCAATTTCGATGAGCTTGTGCAAACTGTCGCCTCAGTTTCCTGTTCTTAGCTGAAAGGAGTGGCACCCGGCGTGGTCTTCTGCTGCTGTAGCCCATCTGCCTCAAAGTTCGACGTACTGTGCGTTCAGAGATGCTCTTCTGCCTACCTTGGTTGTAACGGGTGGTCATTTGAGTCACTGTTGCCTTTCTATCAGCTCAAACCAGTTTGGCCATTCTCCTCTGACCTCTGGCATCAACAAGGCATTTCCGCCCACAGAACTGCCGCTCACTGGATATTTTTGTCTTTTTCGGCCCATTCTCTGTAAACCCTAGAGATGGTTGTGCATGAAAACCCCAGTAGATCAGCAGTTTCTGAAATACTGAGACCAGCCCTTCTGGCACCAACAACCATGCCACGTTCAAAGCCACTCAAATCACCTTTCTTCCCCATACTGATGCTCGGTTTGAACTGCAGGAGATTGTCTTGACCATGTCTACATGCCTAAATGCACTGAGTTGCCGCCATGTGATTGGCTGATGAGAAAAAAGTGTTAACAAGCAGTTGGACAAGTGTACCTAATAAAGTGGCCGGTGAGTGTATATTGCCAACCACAACACCAAGCGTCACCAACATGGCGCATGGCACCAAGTAGCCCACCCTAAGAACCCCATGAGTATCCCGCAGGCTCGTTCTAAAAACAGTTCAGCAGTGACGTGGTAATTTGAAAATTTGCGATTTTTGGACGTCAAGTGTTGCATTGAGGTTTCCTATTCTCCTGCCATGTTAAATCTTCACACATATAAATGCACACATATGAATGATTAACATGTACTTCAAGGCAATTTTAGCAAATTTGTTATTTCGTGTGTGTGAAAACGGTAGCCCTTTGCAAGAAGTGGTGTAGCGCTCACTTTAACTTCACTTGCTGACCCCTGAATTAGACTATTGCCCTGTTTTATTTTCCAAATTATAGATATTTTGAATCAGTTTCTGAGTGTTCATCTTGTAGTAGGTTCAATTGCTATATTGCATTTCTTTCAACATTGGCATCTTCCAGCAAAACTGGAAATAAGTGGGTTGTGAAAATATGCGGCCCCTTTGAATGTTTTTGTCATGTTCCGGTTTCGGCAGCAGGTGGCGGGCTGAGCATTCTTGCTGGCTGCACACCTGTATATTAGGACCGTCCTTCTGGCTCTTCTTTGCCGGATAATTGGATGCAGTGCCACTGCTCTTGCCCGTGTGTCATTTATTCTCGCTCTCATTATCGAGATTATTGCTCTTGTTCTACACGTCAGTTCTCTTTTGTGTAGTACAGTTTTCGTTTTGATAGTATCGAGTTGCCTTTCGTGCAAGCACTTTTTGTTATCGGGTTTTTTTGTGTATTTTCCTGGTCCTCACTTTTGACCAGCGATTTCTGTTTTCTATTTCTTACGGTGCAATTTTTGTAGTAAACATTCTTTTTTGGGATGGAGTTCTTGTTGGGGTCTGCTATTTTGGGGATCCAAAAAAATCTCATTTGCTGCGAACGAAGCGTGACCTTCTCGCTTCGCTCGCAACGTGGCAGAATTCTCCGGCCACCATGGATCCCGTAGATGCCAATAAGATTTTGTCCGCCCTGGCCAGCCACGAACAACTGATGAGTCAGCAGGGCCAGGTGCTTTCGGAACTCCGTGACGCGGTCTCCATGCTGGCTCACCGGTTCGAGGATTTAGGGTCGCGAGTGGAGCGTTTAGATAACCAGAGAACGCCACCCCCTAAAATCCAAAGAGCTACCACGGGGGTACCCGTCCGTTCCCCGATGGTTAGTCGGGAACCAATGCTGCCACACCCTCCACGTTATGGTGGTGAACATGGTCTGTGTGGGCAATTCCTCCATCAGTGCTCGCTCGTGTTTGATCAGCAACCATCCGCTTATGTCAGTGACGACTCTAAGGTGGCGTTTATCATGAGCTTGTTGACTGGTCAGGCGGCGTCATGGGCACTGGCAGTGAGCGACGCACAACCGGGCCTCCGGTCTTCCTTCCCCGACTTCATTGCCGCGTTTCGTCGGTTGTTCCACTACCCGGTTCGGGGAAGAGAGGCCGAAGGCCGGTTGCTAGATCTCCGTCAAGGAACACAAGCTGTTGCAGACTATTCAATCATTTTTCGTATTTTGGCTGTCCACAGTGGTTACAGCGACTGAGCATTGTGTGGACTGTTTCGCCGTGGGTTGAACTCGCTCCTCAAAGATGAACTGGCCACCCGCGACGACAGTTCTAATTTGGAGGAGCTCATAGACATCGCCTTAATACTGGACAACCGCATGAGGGAGAGGAACCGGGAGCGAGGAGGTGGATAGATTTCGTCCCGGCATGCTACGTTCCGAGGGGCTTCCCACGAGACGACCCGGACAGCTAGATCCGAAGACCAGTGTCCAGTGCACGGAATACGGCCGCCAGGGACGAGCCGATGCAGCTGGGAAACGGACAGTTGGGACTGGAGGAGAGACGGCGCCAGATCCACGACCGGGCCTGTTTCTACTGCGGCCAATGAGGGCATCAGGTCGCCAATTGCCTGATGACATCTCAACCACCTACCCACCTCGGAGACTGTGAGTTAAGACCCCGCACATCGGGAGCCGAGGAGAGTCGAGTCTCGTTCAGGACTCTTCAAGAGACTGGAACTGGAGGGAAAGAATTATGGGCCGTCTCAGGTTCTGCCGATCAGGGCTCTGGTAGATTCGGGGGCCGATGATTGCTTTATCGATACCGGCATAGCCTCTGAAATAAGCTGTCCCATACAGGAGTTGGACGAAGTAAAACAGGTTCAAGATCTCGATGGGCGACTTCTGGCGGTGGTGAAACAAATTACGGGTCCCGTAAAGCTCAAGTTATCAGGTAATCATGTCGAGCATAGGAGGTTTGATTTGAGATAGTCCCGAGCCGTCCCAGTGATTCTCGGTTTACCTTGGTTTAAGACCCATAATCCAGTAATTTCGTGGGATCGTCCTGCAATTGAGAATTGGAGTCCGTTATGCTACGCGCATTGTTTGCGGTCGGCCGTGGGGGGGCACGGGCGTTCTGGGAATGAGCCCCTTGAAGCTATTTGCCTAAACGGAGTACCTAGTTGTTATCATGATTTGCGACAGGTTTTTAGCAAAGACTGCGCCCAGGCCTTGCCACCGCACCGTCCTTACGACTGTGCCATCGACCTGCAGGCGGATGGCCCGCTGCCGAGCTCCCGGCTATATCAGGTTTCTCATTCTGAACAAGAGCCGTTGCGGAAGTGCATCAATGGCTTGCTCGCTGCAGGTCTTATCAGACCATCCCGATCACCGTTGGGTGCTGGATTTTTCTTTATTGAGAAGAAGGACAAGTTGTTGCGGCCGTGTGGTGACTCTCACCATTAAAAATAAGTATCCGCTTCCACTGTTAGATTCCGCATTTGCTCCCGTTCAATCGGCCACCATCTTCTCAAAATTAGATTTATGCAGTGCTTATCATCTGGTTCGCGTTCGGGAAGGGGACGAATGGAAGACAGCTTTTAAGACTCCCTGAGGCCACTTTGAATATCTGGTCATGCCCTTCGGATTGACTAATGCCCCCGCGGTTTTTCAGAGTCTTATCAACAATGTGTTGAGGGACCTATTGAATGTGTTTTGTTTATCTCGATGACATTTTGATTTTCTCGCGGACACAAACAGCACGTCAGGCTCATATTGCAACGGCTGTTAGAAAATAGGCTTTTTGTCAAGGCCAAGAAGTGTGAATTTCATGTTGAGTCTATATAGTTTCTTGGATTTCTTGGAGGGGTCAACTGAGAGCCGATCCCGCCAAGATTAAGGCCAGTGGTGGAATGGCCGACACCCACCAACTGTAAACAGCTGCAATGTTTTTTGGGTTTCGCTAACTTTAACAGACGTTTCATTCGAAATTACAGCCAGAAAGCTCTTCCGTTAACCCGGTTGACCTCAATCAAGGTTCCGTTTAAGTGGGAGTCTGACGCCGACTCGGCGTTTACGGAATTAAAGAAGGCTTTTACGAACCCACCTGCACTGCAACATCCTAACCCTGACTGTTCTTTTGTCATAGAGGTGGACGCCTCGGATTCAGGAGTGGGTGCAGTGTTGTCTCAGCGTTCCCCAGTAAACCAGAGACTCCACCCTTGCGCCTTTTTCTCTCGTCGCCTCATTCCCGCCAAGTCGAACTATGACGTGGGTAACCGGGAACTGTTGGCTGTAGTCTTGGCACTACAGGAATGGAGACACTGGCTCGAGGTGCCTAAGGAGCCATTCACCGTGTACACCGACCACAAGAATCTCGCCTGTATTCGCTCGGCAAAGACTGAACTCACGTCAGGCCTGGTGGGCACTTCTGTTGACTCGTTACAACTTCACGCTTACATATTGTCCGGGTTCCAAGAACACTAAACCAGATGCCCTCTCCTGGATCCACGACCCCGCGGAGAAGGACGTCTAACCGGGGACCATTCTCCCGGACCACTGCATCCTGGGGGCGCTGAGGTGGTAGATCGAGTGGAGGATCCAGGAGATAGTGATGTTACAAGTGGAACTGGAGTTGCGAGTCATGCCCCGCACAAAGGGGGCATGGTTAAATGGAGCCCATATCGAGGCCCGTCTCGTTTTTACCTCATATCACATGACCGAAGGCAAAGGAGGCCCCGTTTTCAGCGATCACGTGACTGACTCACATCGTGATTCGCACTCCATAAATAGGCACGGAAAACCCAGGAAGAGTCCCCCGCATGACCGTCTGACGTGAGTCTTGGATCATTGCTGCGCTACTTCGACTGCTTGAGAATGGAGCCACCCAAAAAGCGAAGGACTTCACCAGTTTGGGAGCATTTCGAACAGATATCTCCCAACAAGGTATAAACAGACATGTATAATTAAGCACAGCCTAGGTCTCTATATTTAAAGACACACTTTTTTGTGTGTGTGACACAAAATATAATGTAATAATTAAAATTCATTATATAATATATGTAGATACAAATGTAACAGACCCCCACCACCACCACACATTCTTCAAAAAATCTTTTGGTTTCAGGTGAAGTGCTTGCTGTGCTTGAAGGAGCTGAGTTACACGAACAACACCACATGCATGTTGAGGCACTACTGAGCCTTGCATGAAAATGAACGTGCACAACCAACGCCAAGTAATAACCCACAGTCATTTAAAATGCCATGTCCCTCACTGTGACTGAAACATAATAACATGATCGAATGTAATAATGCATCTGTGTAGGTACCAGGAAACATGCTGTGGACCAGGCTTTGGTTGACATGGCTGTGAAGGATTCCCAGCCTTTCACCCTGGTGGAAGATCAGGGATTTAGGAGCCTCCTGCATCTCCTCGAGCCTACCTGAACCATTCCAACTAGACAGGTGAGTATTGTATATCCACGTGTGCTGTTTGGTGTATTGTAAAATGACAGGTGCCGTAGTAGTGGGCTATAATGCAGGGCAGCAGTAGCTCAGGTGGTTGAGCAGGTTGTCCAATGACCGCAGGGTGGGCGGTTCAAATCCCGCTCCCACCAAGTTGCTGTCATAATGTCATTGGGTTAGACACCTAATCTACCTTGCCTTGTGTGAATAATTACGGTTGGATGCGCCGTTTGACACGTTCCACCACCACAGTTGTGAATGAGGGATGAGTGAATCATGACTCTGTTAAGTGCTTTGAGTGTCTGGAAAAGCGCTATATAAATCTGAGGCATTATTGTTTATTTTATTTTCCAGGCTCTTAAGGCAATGGTTGAGGAAAGATTCCATGCCGAAAAGCAGAAGGCAAAAGAAGAGGTCCAGAAAGCTGAAGCTTGCAGCCTGACTGTCGACATGTGGACCTCTATGAACATGGAGGCCTATCTTAGTGTGACGTGTCACTTTATTACTGAGGACACTCTCAACACCATCCTGCTGGGAGTGGAACATTTTCCACAGAGCACTGAGGACACTCTCAACACCATCCTGCTGGGAGTGCAACACACGGCAGAGAACTTGGCCCAGGCAAAGATAAAAATTATGGCAGAATGGGGAATAAAGGAGAAGGTCAAATGCCTGGTCACAGATGCGGCATCCAACATGATATCTTGTGCACGCACTCTGGGTCTAACGCAAAGAATTTGTGTTGCACATTCCCTAAATTTGATTGTGCGAAATGCCTGGTCACAGATGCGGCATCCAACATGATAGCCTATGCACGCACTCTGGGTGTAAAAGGCAAAACATTTGTGTTGCACATTCCCTAAATTTGATTGTGCAAAAGTCATTTGACCAGGTCCCTATCTTGTCAGAGATAAGGGCAAAAACCAGAAAAATTGTGGCCTATTTCCGGACCTCCACAACAGCAAAAGAACGCCTTGGCCACATGCAAGAGTCGATGGGAAGACCAAAACACAAGTTGCTGATGGAGGTAGAAACCCACTGGAATAGCACACTGGTTATGCCCCAGCGTGTCTTTGAGCAGCAGGAAGCCATGGGGGCTGGTCTTGCTTCTCTGTCGGTGGACCTTCCCCAACTCACTTCCAGTGACTTCAAAACTATCGAAGAAGTCATTAAAGTGCTTGGCCCATTTCACCAGGCAACTGTTGAGCTTTCAGAGGAGAAACGGGTGTCTGGGTCTAAAGTAATACCACTAATGAAAATGCTTCTACATGCAGTGAATTGTGAAGCATCGAATGTGATGACAGAAACACCAAAAATGTTGGCAGACATTTTAAAGGGAAGGCTGAAGGATCATCTGTCCAAATTGGAGACTGCCAGTGTAATGACACTGGCAACACTGCTGGATCCACGTTTCAAAGTACTGGGATTCCACAGTGAATCAAGGGCAAATGAGGCTGTAAAAAGACTGAAAATGGAGTGCGCCAACATCATCTCTCTGCCAGCAATTGCTCCACAAAGGCCTCAAGTGAGGGAGGAAAGTCCGGCGGCACAATCAGCATTGGCTCAGGTAAGATTTTATATCTTTATATGTTTATATGTTTACTATAATACTATCATGAACTCTTTTCTTTCTTTTTTTTAGGTGGTGGAAACCTGTGGAGTCTATTTGACACATCGGTGAATGAGAGACGGGGCGTGTCCAATGCAGAAGCAGAGTCTATTGTGGAAGTACAATGGCACCTCACCCAAAAATACATTTCAAGTAATGAGGACCCACCGCTCTTTTGGAAGGACCACAAAACAACTTATCCACATCTGTACCAGTTGGCACTTCAGTTCCTTTGCACACCCGCTTCCTCTGTCCCCTGCGAGAGGGTTTTCTCAAAGGCAGAGGAAATCATATCCAAAAAAAGGAATCGACTGAGCCCCAACACAGTCAAAGTGATTTTATTCCGAAAGAAAAATCAATAAAATACACCATTCCCTCTATCCAACGTATGTCCCAGTTACACAAGCACATCAAGTAACTGAACATACAACTGACAAATATACGGACAATATTTAATGGACAAAACTTCCATTATTTTGTGCACAGATTTACTGGTTTGTTGCCTGTTAACCACATAACTTCTGCGTTACATCAAATGACCAGCAGATGTCAGCACTACGAAATGAGCTATTAAATGAGGCCTCGACTGATCAGCCTTTTGGCGAAGCAATTGGCCCAAAAGACAATACATTCACGGGGCTTCATCCCGCCATCACTACCAGGAGGCTCAAGATGGGATCCAAGTCCTGGCTGGATGTCCCGCAGGGAAGCTGTTTGTGCCCCCGCCTCTGCGTTCGGAGGTATTGCAGTGGGGGCACACGTCTAAGTGTGCTTGCCATCCGGGGTTGAACCGGACTTTGCATCTCGTCTCTCAGCGATTTTGGTGGCCTGAGCTTCGGAGGGATATCGCGGAGTTCATCAAGGCCTGCTCCGCCTGCGCCTGTGGTAAGGTCTCGCACCGGCCTCCGGCGGAGTTGCTTCAACCCCTACCCGTTCCCCCTCGACCCTGGTCCCACATCGCCATTGACTTTGTCACTAGCCTCCCTCCTTCCCGTGGAAAGACTGTCATTCTCACCATTGTGGACCATTTTTCTAAATCTGCTCATTTCATTCCGCTGTCCAAGTTGCCTTGGAAACCGCCGACCTCCTCGTCAGCCATGTCTTCCGTCTCCATGGGATCCCAGTCGGCATTGTGTCCGACCGAGGGCCCTAGTTCATTTCCAGGGTGTGGAAACCATTCTGTCGGACTCTGGGGGCCACGGCGAGTCTATCATCGGGTTACCACCCGCAGTCCAACGGGCAGGCGGAGCGCATGAACCAAGACCTGGAGGCGGCTCTATGTTGTGTGTGTCTCCACCGTCCCTCATCTTGGGCCGTCTATTTGCCTTAGGTGGAGTACGCGCACAACACCCTCGTCTCGTCAGCCACGGGTCGGTCTCTCTTCATGTCGGCTTACGGATATCAGCCACCACTGTTCCCGTCTCAGGAAGGGCAGGTGGAGGTTCCGTCGGTGCAGCGCCATCTGAAACGAGCCCATCGCGTATGGAGGGAGACCAGGGCCACATTGTCTCGCACTACGTCCAGGAACCGGCGGATTGCGGACCGTCGTGTGGCTGGCTACGAGGGACCTGCGTCTGGCTGGCATTTCGGCCAAGTTGGGGCCGGGCTTCACAGGCCCGTTCGTGGTGGAGTCTGTCATCAGCCCCGTCGCCATCAAGCTCCGGTTGCCGGCCACCATGAAGGTTCACCCCGTGTTCCACATTTCCCTGATCAAGCCGGTGGCGACCAGTCCCTTTGCTCCTTCTCCCACCCCGCCTCCTCCTCCGCGGATCGTTGATGGTGACCCGGTGTACACGGTGCGGGAGATCTTGGACTCTCAGCGCAGGGGTAAGGGGTTCCAGTAACTGGTTGACTGGGAGGGCTACGGTCCGGAGGATCGGCAATGGGTCCCCCGCTCCTGGATCTTGGATCCGTCCCTTCTACGTGCCATCCACTCTTCTCACCCATCCAAACCGGGTGGACCACCAGGAGGCGTCCGTTGAGGGGTGGGGGATGGGGGCGGTACCGTCATGCTCCGGTTTCGGCAACAGGTGGCGGGCTGAGCATTCTTGCTGGCTGCACACCTGTTGCCAATCTGTCATTATGCACCTGGTATATTAGGACCGTCCTTCTGGCTCTTCTTTGCCAGAGAATTGTATGCCGTGCCACTGCTCTTGCCCGTGTGTCATTTACTCTCACTCTCGTTCTCGTTATCATGATCATTGCTCTTGTTCTGGACGTCGGTTCTCTTTTGTGTAGTACAGTTTTCGTTTTGATAGTATCGAGTTTATTTTCATCCTTGCCTTTCGTGCAAGCGCTTTTTGTTACCGTCTTTTTTTGTGTATTTTCCTGGTCCTCACTTTTGACCAGCGATTTCTGTTTTCTATTTCTTACGGTGCAATTTTTGTAATAAACATTTTTTTTTGGATGGAGTTCTTGTTGGGGTCTGCTATTTTGGGGATCCAAAAAAATCTCATTTGCTGCGAACGAAGCGTGACCTTCTCGCTTCGCTCGCAACGTGGCAGTTTTAACGGTTTACCACGTTTAAGGTTTCAAACATGAAGATAGAAAATGTGATTTTTAAATAATTTTTTTGCATGAAGAATCAAAACCAAGAAGACACAATCGCGAAGTACACCGAAATGTGTATGATATTTAACTTTTTTTGCAAATAAACTGAAAAGTGGGGCGTTCAAAAATTTTCGCCCCCCCCTAAGTTAATGCCCCCTTGAACCAACTTTTGCTGTGATGACAGCTGCAAGTCTTTTGGGGTTAGTCTCGATAAATTTTGTTCATCGACAGACTGACATTTTTGCGCGTTCTTTATTGCAAAACGGCACAAGGTCAGCGAGATTAGAAAGAGAGAAATTTGGAACTGTTTTCAGATCTTTCCATACATTCTCAATTGGATTCAAGTCTAGACTCCGATTTGGCCATTTTAACATCTAGATATGTTTAATTTTGAACCATTCCATTGTAGATGTTGCTTTATGTTTTAGATCGTTGTCTTGTTGGAAGGAAAAACTCCATACACATCTGCTTTGTTTTGTTTTAAATTCCAGCAGGTTTTCTTCTAAAATTGACCTCTGTTTGGTGCTATCAATGTACCCATCAACTCCAGCTTCTTACACTGTCCCTGCTAAAGAAATGCAGCCCCAGATGACAAGCCAAACCCAGTTTCTTTCTGCATGAAAGAAATGGGTCTGCACACCCTGCTCTCAACAGCGGCTCGACCAGATTCAAACCAAACTATGCAATCAAATTTTTTTATTTCCGGTGACATATTTTTCATGAGCAGCGTCACTCTTCGGAACTCCATCTTCATGACATTCAAAGTGGTGTGCAGGAGAATTGAAAGTGTATTTCGTTCGGCATTAAACCGTTTTAAATGACCAGAAACACATAGTAATTAAGGCCACAGCAGCCGACAGCACTGGAAAAATGAATCCTTTCATGCCCCCTGTAACCTGATAACATGATAAGCTGTCCTCTGTAGTAACCGCTGTCCCTGAAAGAGTCAATTTCATAAAACGTTTTTTTTTTTTTTCCCCCACGTCAAATCAGCTCTTTGCTAAGTGTGGTTCGTTCCACTGTCTGTTTGCCTCACCTCAGGACTGTGCTTGATGCAACTGTGACTAGGTCATGCCACCACCATGTTTGACAGTGGTGATTATGCTTTCAAGGTGATGTGCAAGTGGTAGTTTTATGACAAACATGACAATAAGTTACATTTTCATGTTTGTTGTGTCTCCCAGGTGGGTTGGTGAACCGCATACAGGACATGTTACGGTTGTTTTTAATAAATGGCTTGCTTCTTTCCATTCTTCCATAAAGGCCTGATTTGTGCAGTGTGCCACTAATAGTTTGTCCTATGAGCAGATTCCGTGACCTTGTGGATCTCTGCAGGTCATCCAGAGTGATTATGGGCATCTTGGCTCCATTTCTTATCAGCGCTCTCCTTGTTGTGTTGAAAGTTTAGAGGTTTGCAGTGGTTTTAAACTCTCTGCATTTCAACATGATTGATCGAACAATGCTCTTCCAGATGTTTAAAGCTTGTGAAATCTTTTCAAAGCCAGAACTTCTCCACAACTTTATTTTGGATCTGCCTGCTGTGTTTCTATGAGTTTTCATGATGCTTTTTGCTCACCAATATTCTTTTAAGAGACCTCGAGACCATCACAGAGCAGGTGTATTTACGCTACGACAAAGTAGATTACACACAGTTGGACTCTATGTATCTTCAGCGGTCATTTAGGTCAACATTGGATCATTCAGAAATTATCAGGGAATTTCTTCGGTCAGAAAGCCACACTGACTGTAACGGGACCAAATATCACATGTCTAATGTTGCCACTGTCATTAATAGAACAAGAAATGCTTAATTGTAGATGAAGTTACTCTATCCTGTTGTGGATAGCAGCTCACTTCAAAACAACGCAGTGGTTTGGCAGATAGTGAACAATTCTGAAATATATTAATCTAATTTGAAAATCATTTGAAAGGTAAGATCAATACAATATACCATATTTCCAGCACCTAAAAGCATTCAATTTTCTCAAAATCCGACAGCGCGGTTTGTAATTCCATGTGCCTTATATATGCCTCAATATTCTGATTTCTTGAACGTCGTATTTTAATTGTTCTGTAAAGCGCTTTGTTACGGCTGCAGCGGTTTTGAAAGCGCTATATAAATAAAGCTGTATTGTATTGTCTTATTTTTCTGTTATTATTAAAAAAAAAGTTGAAAATATTGTTTGAATTTCATTCCATTTTACGAGGGTGTCCCTTTTGTGGTTGATTCTTCACAAAGTTCCAGTTTCATATGTTTCAAGCCTGAAATCTGGCAGAAGGGTGAAAAGTCCAAGGGTGCGGGGTGAACACTTTCACAAGTATGTGAGTCAAGCAGAAATATATAGCTGAGTGCATTCCTTTCTTTAAAGTCCCCTTTGATAATTACAACAGCCTCAAATTTACACAAGGTATGCTGCTTTCTTGCACGGTCTCAATAGTGTCTGTTTACATATCTCCCATTTTCAGAATGAAAGCTTTGGGATCAAAGAAAGGAGCAGACAGGTTTGAACAACATGCAATGTAAATTGAGAGTGGGACAGTGATATAATTACATACTGATTAGTAGCCTTTCTCCGTTCATATTTAAATCTGGGCGAGTCTACTTTGCAATCTCCTGCTGTTTGCTGTTGCAGAAGGTTGTCATGAGCATATCTGAGTGACAATAAATGTTTGATCAGTTGTCAGCAGTCACATATAACAAGATAATTGGCCTTATGTATTCAGTAATGGATGCACATTCAATGAATTGATGCATGTACGAGACTCTGTTTGTTATTCATGCTATGATATTTATTTATTTTTGTCTTGGGTTGTCACTGTCAACACAGATTTTTTTGTTGTTGCTTGCATCACATAAATCTGCAATCCTGCAAGCACTGCAATTCAATGTATCGAGAACTGTTTTTTTTTTCTCATGAATCTACCTGAGAGAGTTGACATGTTAGATGCATCTCTCAGTATGACATGAAAACGCTAACTGAAAGAGATTAAAATCTGCCTCCCACCCGAAACCTTGTGAGGTCGACAAGTTAATCACATGCTCCACCATTTAGTTCCTGCCTTAACTCGGATAAAGTAGACCGTGTGATGTTTGTGGAGGATAGCCAATAAAGAAGCAATTGACACCTATTTTTTTTCCTTTTTTATCGATTTGCTTAACCACAAAACATCAGCCTAAACCACTTTGGTATCATATCAAACTCCTCTTATAAGATTCATCCATCCACTTTGTGAACCGAGTATCCTCACTAGGGTCGCGGGAGTGCCGGAGCCTGTCCCAGCTGTCTTCCAGCAGCAGGCAGGGTACACCCTGAGCTGGTTGCCGGCCAATCGCAGCATTTGACAATATTACCCAGCAAATAAATGGCTTACAAGTCGTTTGATTAAAAATAAATAAATAAATAAAATAAAAAATTTCAAAGAAGATGGCTTATATGGCATCCCTTCACTGGCTCCCTATACATTTTGGAGTTCTTTTTAAGATCCTATTATTTGTTTTCAAATCTTTAAATGGCCTCGCTCCACCTTACCTCTCTGAAAACCTCCTGCCCGGTGCCTCAGGTCTGCGGCCCAGACATTATTAGAGGTACCAAGAACTAAGCGCAGGCTCAGAGGGGATCAAGCCTTTTCCGTTGCTGGTCCCTCTCTTTGGAATGACCTCCAACTGAACATTCGGCAAGCCCCCTCGCTGCCCATCTTTAAAACTTGTCTCAAAACTCATTTGTATTCTTTGTAATATGACTCAGCATGACTCAGACTTGATCTTAGTTTTACTGTTTTATGCTTTCTACTGTCTCCGTTATATATATATTTTTTGTTTTATTGCTGTATGTATGATATTTGCTCCATGTACAGCACTTTGTATACAGCAGTTGTTGTTTTAAAGTGCTCTATAAATACAGTTGAGTTGAGTTAAGAGTTATATGTCCCATCAAACCAATACAAATTGCAATAATCAAGCAACGAGATGTCCATTATTGGCCATCTAGACTTTTAACATATTTCCTTGACACCAATTATTAGCCAGGCCTTGTGGCATCGATTGGGCATTACTGAAAGAGAGCGTAGTGATAAAACTGCGAATAAGAGAGCTTTCCAGTTAATAGCTAAAGATAGGTTGCACGGGAAAAAAGGTGCGTTTGTGATGAGTAAGCCACAAATAGGCAGGGGTTCACTGTATTCCTTATTGTCATGATCCTGTCTTGTTTGTGTTCCAGTCTCCAGCGGGATTGGAGGGCGTTCCCTCAAGCACTGCATCCGTCTCCGATCGCCATCATTAGCCAGCTGCCTTTAAAAGCTCAGCCACGCCGATATCTGGCTGTCGGATTATTCATCCTCGCTCACGATTCGTTTTCAAATGTCTGTATTTTCTAGACATTCATGACCTTTGCCTCATAGTTCTCTCGTGACGTTTTTCTTGAATTTTCATGTAAGTTGTTTGTGTATGTAATATTATTCTCAGTATGTATTTTACATGTATTGGATTTCCTTGTCCTTTTGTCGCAAGCAGTTTATGTTCATATTTGTCTTTGCCTTTTGCAAGTGTTTTCGGTTTGTCTCGTTTTATCGTGGTTCTTTGTTACCACCGTCTTTCCTTGTACTTTGTCGGTTTTGCATTTCTGTAAATAAACATTTTGTCACTCTTATCGGTGTCCATGCTTTTGGAATCCGATTCTGTTCAGGATTACTCTGGAACTGACACTAATTAATTCCTTCTATTTTACACTTCCTAAATGAGAAAATACAAGATGGCAATTGTATCTCAATCTTAATTTTTATGCCCAACTCTTTATTTCCAGTTCTATGCAACTCAGCGACCTCCTTCCTCACTGTCATTCTCCTCCTTATCTTATTGTACATTATGCTTCCTGACTCTTATACCGCATATTCCAAATTACTCTGTACTCTGTATATTCCCCAAATCGTTCTTTCCCCTCAAGTTTATATCTATATCCTCTCCGAGCTCTTCTCACATTCCATATTGGTGGTTGTTTCAAATCTATTGCTGCATCTGCCTCAGCCATTATCCTCTCATCCTAATCCCGCAATGGCTCGATCCCACTTGATCCCCCTCTCCATTCTATCTGCCAAGAATGTCTGTCGATCTTCCTTTGGATCATTGTCTCGTTTCATTCTCTTC
Source organism: Hippocampus comes (assembly GCF_001891065.2). Lineage (NCBI taxonomy): Eukaryota > Metazoa > Chordata > Actinopteri > Syngnathiformes > Syngnathidae > Hippocampus > Hippocampus comes. The sequence goes on along the minus strand of NW_017805479.1, from coordinate 1,156,295 downwards.
TTCATCATCTCCGCTATCTGTCAGTTTCTCCTTTTTTTTTCTCCTCTAAAATCCAGCGTATTGCTCAGTCTACTGTACCTCTTTGTCTGTCCTCTTTGTCTACCTGCCCCTGAGCCTGCTCAAACCAGAGGCTGCAGTGGCTTAACTTTAATTGATGCATTGGATAAAGCAAGGGATAAGGAACGAACTAAGGGATGCCTCTGAGCTGACAAGGTTAATTCTGTTTTTCCTTGCTCCTTGTCACCTGGCGGCAATTAAACTCTTGGCATCCCTCCCCAGGGAAAGATACTCTGCTCAAAAGAAAGAGAGCGAGTGGGCAAAATAATCCATAAGGGTGGGTGGTTTAATGAAGGGGACGGGTTTGGGGCTATTGGCAATGACAATAAGTGCACATTCTTACCTTTGTTTCAAATTCTATTTGGTTTTAAATCTTTTCATGGTCTTGCCATGACATATGTCAACAGACGTTCCATACCCATATTGTGTCTCAATGTTTTTATTTCTCCTGAAGGCCAATCCCAGGCTAAGTGGCTCCTTCTCAGTTTGTACTCTGAGACTTTGGGACAAGTATTTTTTCTTGTGTTTGTTTTTTATCTATTTATTTCAAATTGAAAAAAAAAGAGCTTCATTGTGATTATGTATTGCAGTGGTACATTTTCTCTTAAGTCACCACTCCCGACTCCATTAAAAGGCTGGCGAATCAACAATTAATGGAATTGGTTCAACTAAACATTCTGGTTCATGGTCATGTTCCTAACCTGCAGAGACAAACACCAAATATCAGCCCCTTTCCCTTTCCTTCTCCCTCACAAGATGCAAACGTTGCTCATGGGTGGAACTCTGAATCGTTTTTAAGGAACAAATCCATCGAAGTGGAATAATGACGGACAGATAATTGTCAAAATTCCTGCCGGAGATAAATACGATAGAAACATGTTGATTTTGCACCCAATTGCCTTGGGACTGGTGGCAAATCATAAGAGGTAATCCAAATCCTAATTTGATTTAAATTGGGGCATTATATAAAACAAAGAAAAAAAAAAAAAAGTACGATGATTTGTAAATCCTTAGCGACTTGTATTCAACTGAACCCACAACAAAGATGAAGTATTCAATGTTCAAAATGATTGTTATTTTATTTAAAAATATTATCATTTTGAATGTGATGAATGACTGCAACACATTCCGAAAAAGGGAGGACAGGGGCAAAAGACTGCGAAAGGAATGAAAAAAAAAGAAAAAATAATGAATTAACTTACTGAATAAATAAATATGTAAATCATTGTTTGAAACATTCCACGGGTGAACAGTTTAATTGGAAACAAGTGAATGTCATGTTTGGTAAAGGAGCCCAAAAAGCAGGGCGGGAGGAAGACCAGGGTGGGCTGAACAAAATACATGAACAAAAATACTTGCAGGGGTACACTGGAAAAACGACATCAAAAAACACAAACAAAGCCCTGAAAACCACAAGAAACCAAAGTAACAAACACATAAACAAAAAAAAAAAAAAAGAAACCTATGACCTGAGCACGCAAACACATGACAGGAGCAAACAGACACACACAAAGACTGACAGAACGCAGGGAACTAAATACAAGCAAAGTGACAAGACAACGAGAAACACCTGGACTCGACACAAAGAGTTGAGGGAGCTGATTGGTTTAAACACAAGGGACCCGGAGGACGAGAACAGGTGGAGACAAAAAGGGCACATGAGAGAACGAAACCAAATGTAATCTCAATCTCAACAAAATCATAACATGAGATGTTCACCAGTTTGTGAAGAAGTGTGTGAGCAAATAATCCAATAATTTAAGAACATCGTTTTTGAATACAGTATACAATCAGAAGGAAATTAAGGATGTGTGTGTGTGTGTGTGTGTGTGTGTGTGTGTGTATATATATATATATATATAGGGGGTGCTCTGGAGCCTATCCCAGCTGTCTTCGGGCGTTAGGCGGGGGACACCCTGAACTGATTGCCAGCCAATCGCAGGGCACATCGAGACGAACAACCATCTGCGTTCACACTCACATCTAGGGACAATTTAGCGTGTTCAATCAGCCTGCCTCCAGGTTTTTGGAATATGGGAGGAAACCGGAGCACCTGGAGAAAACCCACGCAGGCACGGAGAGAACATGCAAACTCCACACAGGGAGGCCGGAGCTGGAATTGAACCCGGTACCTTTGCACTATGATGTCGATGTGTTAACCACTGGACCAATGGGCCGCCTATATATACAGTAATCCCTCGTTTATCGCGGGGGTTACGTTCAAAAAAGAACCAGTAATAGGTGAAATCTGTGAAGTAGTGAGCTTTATTTTTTGCAGTTATTATACAATACTGAACTACTTATACAATGAAACCAAAGACCAAAACCTGTTTTCAGGCCCAAGCACAAAAAAAACAAACATTTTCAACAAATAACTATAATAGTTTTTGGAAATACAGTACTGTAAAATCATATTGCTTGAGCGTGTCCTCAGGTGCCTTTGCCGGTGCAGAACATTTCGTCGACATTGTGGGGTGTGTATGTACAAAGACGAGGTGTGGAGACTGTTCACCTCGGTCAGTGCCTTAGCCAATCAGGATGCATAAC
>NW_017805479.1:1137771-1153630 GCF_001891065.2 Hippocampus comes | reverse complement strand
TATATATATATATATATATGCCCAAAGACAGCTGGGATAGGCTCCAGCACACCCTGCGACACTTGTGAGGATAAGCGGATCAGAAAATGGATGGATAGAGAAATATTATGCACTGTGTTTTGTGACCAACCACCGAGTCTGGGATTTTTTTGGTTTTCCGCTGTTGATCATCTCACGCTGTGCACCCTTGATTGGAATTCTTTACAGAGTGCCATCGCTGTCTCACTCACAACACCCACACAACTTCAATTTTATGAAGTTCCACATATTTCACTGTCAACACACACACACTTATCAATGGCTGTGATTTTGGTCCTTGGACCAAACAATGTGAAGCCATCACAAATTGAACACCTACACACACATACCTTTGATCATGCAGCCACCCACACATGATGTTTTCAAAATATCAAGCAGCATGTACACACCTGCTCTCAGGTCTCTCGATCTAAAAGAGGATCCTAACTGCTCAGACACCACCACTCCCCTTTTCCATTCACACAAACTACACACATTTGTACCAACTTCCTCATTCTCTGGCTGAGGGGTCTGCCACTAGGCTGGGTCTCTAATAAATATGATGTTGGATAAATTAAGGGGCTGAAACCATTTGGATTCATCCCAAATCTGACATTCAGCCAAATTTTCCAGAGTGCCCACTCGAAACTAAAGCCATCGAAGGCATCAGACCTGTTTTAGATTCTTTGCTGAAAGCAGAAGTCATTGTTCCATGACCTCATTCTACGGTGAGGACACCCAGGTTTCCAATAAAAAAAAGTCGTGCTGCGCCCGCCCCGACAAATGGCGGTTCATTGGAGATCTCCGTATTGTTAATGCTACCGTTCACGCGAGTGCTCCAACAGTGCCTAACCCCCCCAGTTTTGTCTCAAGTTCTATCCGATGCTACGTGGTTTTGTGTGATTGACCTGTCCAATGCCTTTTTCAGTGTCCCTGTGCACACTGACAGCCAATTCTGCTTCGCCTTCACCTTTAACAGGGAAACCATTCACATCTGTTTTAAAGCTATTGTGAGTCCCCAACCATTTCAACTCAAACTCGGTGTTATAGCTCGGCACATCTGCAGTTTTCTCCAGGTGCTGCACTCATACATTATGTGGATGGCTTGCTCAAAAAAAAAAAAAAAACAGTGTGGAAGTGGCACCATGGCTCTCCTTGCTGAGGAAGGTCACAACGCTAGTCTATCCAAACGCCAGTTTATTTAAGAGACGGTCACAATTTTTTGGGATATGTTATTTCTGGTCATGGAAAGGCCCTTTCCTGAACGTCTCCAGTACATTGTGTCATTGCCTAATAAAGCAAATGATGTCCTTTTTGGGCATTTGTTTGTATTGCCGCTGTTTTGTTCCAAATTATTCCCAAATCATTGTTTGTGTAATCACACGTCTTTGGACCCACATCCTCATCCCATCTCACGTTGATAACTGAGGCTAAGCGGGCATTCACAGAAAAGAAAACAGCCTTGCAGTCAGCTCCTACACCAGGTCTTCCTGACTCCTCTTTACTCAGACTGTTACATTTACTCAGACCATTGATGAGCGCAGGGGTTGCATGATATCAGTCCTACTGCAGAAATATGGCAGAAAGCTTTGCAAAGTCTTCCAAAATGCCTACATGCAGTCGTGGCCGCCGAAAAGTCAATGATGTTTAGCTAAGGACAAGTCTGTGGCCATTTGCACAGATTCAAGGCATGCATTTGGGGTGGTGCCCAATTTTGGGGCTTTGTGAAAATATCGAAATTTCCTGATGTCCAATGGGAAGCTGGTCCTCAACCACTCTCTGATTGCTGAGCACCTGGAGGCCATCTTGTTGCCATCCTCTATTGCGGTTTGTAAATGTTCCACCCACACCAATTTTTCCGAAGCCCGTGTCATTGGCAAGCGTTGCTCCTAGTGTAGCTGCCAAAGCTTCAGTATTTAAACCACTCAAACACACACAAGCATACGCACACCTTTTTGCCCGCGTCCACTGACACATCTGTTTTGATTGTGTCACTGCATGAAATGCAACAGTTTTCCACATCCAGCAAGAGGGATCTGTAGAAATCTTCAGTGACCTGCTTTGACGTAACTACAAAAAAATGGCTCGGCCCAAATGACAATCCTTGCCTGCCAAAGCATTTTTCGCTTTATTTGCAAAAAAGAGGGGTCTGTTATCTGCTATTAACACACACTGGTTCATGAAGGGTTTCACGACAGTAGCCCAAGAACACTGTGAGGCCTGTTTGATTTGTGCCACACAAAATGCAAGTTGAGGGGGGGAAACTCCCACAGTTAGCTGCGCATCCACCACGTACACGGCCATTTGAACACCTCATGATGGATTTCATTTGACTCTCATCATCATTGGGGAAAAGACACTGTCTGTTAATGGTTGATATGTGGTCTGTTTCTATTTTCTCGTAACAGTGCCCCTCGTTTTGCATACGAAGTCGACAAACAGGTTGGACATTATCCCAGATGTCTACAGGCAGTAGGTGGGGGACTCACTGAAATAGCTGCCAGCCAATCGCAGGGCAGAACTGGTTGCCAGCCAATCGCAGGGCACACATAGACAAACAACCATTCGTGCTCACAATCACACCCAGGGACAATTTGGAGAGTCAAATCAACTTGCCATGCATGTTTTTGGAATGTGGGAGGAAACCGGAGTACCTGGAGAAAACCCACACAGGCACGGGGAGAACATGCAAACTCCACACAGGAAGGCTGGAGCCGGATTCTAACTCCCACAACCTCTGCATTGTGAGGTGGACGTGCTAATTAGTCGAACACCGTGCTGCACACACATACCCACACTTTATACACACACACACACACACATGCACTCGTATATATGCTTGTGTTCTCATATATATATATATATATATATATATACAGATATATATAGATATAAAATTTATTATTTTTTTTTAATTAACACAGTTATTGTCTGAACTTTTGGATGATTTGTAGTTCAAAGAACATACTGACGTTATCTGAAATAGCCTTTATTTAACTTCAACAGATGAAATGTCAACATGCTGCTGTGTGGAGAAGATCTGTAAGCCGTAAAAGCCAGGAGAGGGTCCAATTGGTTAAGGATCCTTTTGGCTGTTTGAACTGCACGCTCATCCATCCATCCAACCATTTATCTGAGCCGCTTACTTTTACACAGATTGTGGGCACTGTGCGTTCAGCATAGCTATGTCCTTGAGAAGGTAGAGGTTGTGTGTATAAAGTCCATCTCATGAGCAAACTTTCTGTCACTGCTGAACTGTGGCTTGTTGTCACTGACTACCTCTCCAACTGTCCCATGCCTAGTAAATATGGCCTTGAGGTAACTCTACCCCATGTTCACATCGATCTATGCCGGTTTTCTTCCACAGCCTATTAGGAAAAGGAGTTAGCATTAGAAGTTCTCCGTTTTGTGCTGTCCTCTGCTCATACAGTTATCTTTGTTAGTTGTGATCTGTGATGCCAGGCCACCAGAAGCGGTCACTCGATCTCAGCATTTCGACGGCCCTCATGTATGTGATCTCTGACCTCATTGTTCTAGGAATCACTATCCTACACTATCCTAGTTACTAACCCATCACTCACATACTCCATTTAAAAAAGACATGGTGTGTGTGTGTGGGGGGCGGGGGGGGGGGATTTCTTGGCTCCAGCATGTGTTTACCTCATGGTCAGTTTGCCATGATGCTTCCCTATTTCGACAACACAAGGAGGATAGCAGTCAGGAGAGACAGACTCACTAATGAGACAAGTCAGCAGGCACAAGAGTGTGATGCAGGACAGGACCAATAAACTTGAATCAATAAGACATGCACCAACATTTTCAAATTGATGTAATCAATGCAAAAGAATGAAGTCCAAACATAACAATTCCAAAGAGAATTCAGACTTGTACTTAGAGTATGCACTCACAACCAAGCTAAATTCTTTCAACTTCACTTTTTAAAATAATTTCAAGTGAGGTAAAGCAGGAGTGGACCAAGCCATCAAATTCACGGAGTTTACAATGCGACTATTTTTCTACTCTTGTTTAGAGATACAAATGCATGTGGTATGTGAAAATCATCATTGCAGCATCATAGAGCAGTTCGGATTTCTAAGAACTAATTGTTGGGCCACAGTGAGATGTTGGAACAAAAGCCAAGGAGAGGCAATGAGTGTTTTTGAATTAAAACAAAAGCAAAGAAAAAATAAAACAGGTTTCATTATATCCGATGAAATGAGAGGCAGGGCTTATTGTCAATAATCAAAAGCATCTTCTTCAATCATTTGGACTTAGTGGTTGATTCCTGACTAAATTTTTTTAATAGTGAATTGATTTTGTTTATTCGTGTGTGTGTGTGTGTGTGTGTGTGTGTGTGTATTTTGGTCCTCTATCTCTCTATCTATCTATCTATCCATCCGTCATCCATCAAGTTAGAAAATTGTTGAGGAGAAGACATTATATGACAATCGTCACTTCAGTTTGTCACAGTTAAATTGACTTTGACGTGAAAAATCACCAGAGTGCTCGGCTCTGGTATCTGACTGTTCAAGAATGTTAAAGAAATATACACTGTGATTCAAGTGTATACATTAATCACTGTGTGAAGCACATCCTCATCTCCCCGGTTCATTCTAATGAGAGTCCACAGAGTAATTAGAGAATTATGAAAGGCTAAGGTGATGCTGACCTTATTATGGTGTGGAAGATCAAATTAATGACCCGTGACAGATGGAGGCCTCCATAACATTGAGGCTAAAGGCTTTTAGTCTGTCTTGAAAACTAAAATTCCACACAGTCACATTCAGGGAGAAGAAATAACAGCAATACTTGAACAAACTGCATATTTTTTAATATAAATACAATTTCTGCACGTGTTTTCTTTCAGCCATGCAAACTAACTTACAGTACTGATTCGTCAGGATTTTTTCCCCCCCTTGAGACCTGAAGTGCACCAGATAAGGTTGTCTTTCCATTGAACTTGAAATGTGAATGAGAAACAACTGAGTCCAATTTCTCTTGGTCCACTTTAAATGGATTGGAGTCAAGTTAATGTGCAAACAGCCCTAAGTTTGACAAAGTGGGGCCATCTTCATCCAGGCAAAGTACATCGTAAGGCGCATGTAGAAAAAGAACTTTTCATATGAACATGTCAGTACAATCAAATGCCTTCAAGTACACTTGGCTTTTCATATCGTCTCATTTACTTGTTGTATTTTGGAGAGCAGGCATCATGTTTGTCAAGCAGCTGACAAATGATGCTCATTAAACTGGATGGATTATATCCACCCATCCATTTTTCAAAACGCTCATCCTCACTAGGATCTCTGGCGGGCTGGACCCTCTCAAAGCTTTCGTGTGGTTCGCGGGATATTCCGTGAACTAGTCAGCAACTAGCATTTTTTAAATATATATATAGTCCAAAGTATCAAACAAAACACATGACTGAAGATAAAACATAACAATGACCAAAACCTGACTGAAACAAACGTCAGTAGCATACAAACAGCCACAAACAATGACCCGACCATGAGTGCTTGGGCTGGGAGTCCTTTTAAAGCACTAATTACATAATGACCAACAGGTGTGCAGCTGCAGGGAGAGCCATACAGTGCCACCTGTTGGTCCCAAACCGAATCATGACATATATCAGCCGATGGGGTGCAGCAGTCACATGCTGAAATGTAAAAAGCATATTGATGATTTGGTTAAAAGATTATTGAAACGTGTAGGATTCTTTTTTTTTTTTTAAACTAAGACAATTGCTCCCATGAGAGGCGTTGTTATATGTGTATTGCTCATTGTTTAATTTTCATCTCAACTAATCTAAAATTATCTGGAATAATACTATACGTATACAGCATAATTGTTCATATTGAAAAATACAAAACTAAAAAGAAAAGAAAATAAAAAAGGTCATAAGAGCAATGTCCAGGTCGAAATACAATCCTACAAATGTTCTCTTTGATGGTTAAGGTCTCCTAAAGTTTCCCAAATGTAATTTTTTTGACTTTGTTTGCACAATGTACAATATGGTTAATAGGCTAAATACTCAGTGGTGTGAAGTTTTTCCGGTGTACTATTCCTCTCACCAACAAAATACTAGAAACGGGTTGCATCTGCAAAGTAAAAGGGAGTTATATGAAATTCAAATGTACTTGTTTTAGTTTATGTAATAGGGGTTCACCAATATTGAAAGTGTCATGATATCAAATAATCTGTCTCATTTTCCAAATTTAAAAGAAATCTGAAGCCCAAGATGCCGGAGAGTTATGCATCTGATGGTTTTATGGCCTATTTACTCTCCGGTTGAGACTGTTCTGTTTTATAACAATCACTGAGATTACAAAGGTTATAATACAACATAAAATTTATGTGAACATGAAAAATTATGACTTGTATGCCTCCTCCTTGTCAACTGTGAGGTGATTGTCTCACGCTACACGCTTTTCGTAAATGGCATGTAAATGAACCAGGTTGCCTCGGTGCAATGCTAAAAGAATTGTTAGGTGGTGGTGTGCTGGGCCTCTCTTTATGATCTTAGAGCTTCAGAGGGAGTCCATTATTCACAATGCAAATGGCTTGCTCAGCATTTTGGTTTTATTTCTGGATGCAACATTATGGAAATAAACTAAATCAAAAAAACAAAACCAAAAAAAAAATCCTGAAATCATGTTCAATTGCTTATTAAGGATACAAAAAAAAAGAATAATAATCACGCTGACATTGACATATGGCGCCTGTTGCAGGCGTTAGCGTCTAGTGGCTAGCAACTAGCCGCTAAGCGAGTGCTGCATGGCATGAGACTACTTTTCAACGGCGGTTTAAGAGGCGAAAATGAATCTGCACACTTTCGCTGACAACATGAAATAGTTGAAGTTCCTACCGATCCATTTTTAACATACCAGGCATACCCAGATTTGCTACTAGGTATCGTCCGATACTCACTTCCTGTTTCGAGACAAGAAAATACAGTTACGTAATCAGGTGTGTTGGACCTAGGGAAATATCCAAAACCGGCTGGATAGGGGCTCCTGAGGACTAGACTTGGAGAACGGTGACAGAGAGTGGTGATACTGTGCCCAACTACTATGCAGATCTGCTTCAGTTGCAGACAAAATGACCAATCGCCGTGCCACTGCAATGATTTACAGTTGAGACTTTCCAGTAATTGTGCAAGCTTCTTCAGGGGATGTTGAAAGAGGTCTGTGACCTAAAAGGTTTTGGAAAGGCTGCCTGCAGTTATTGGATGTGTTGCAAAGCAAAATGAGATTTCTAACAACTCAGAAACATATATTATTTGGTTGTTATACTTTGTGATCCATCTATCCAGCTATCCTTACTGTATATTCAAACTGTATATCTTAACTCATCACCTAAAAAAGCAGATTTGCATACATCCAAGCTTTGTATTCACCATTACACATGTCTGGTGGAAAAGGTCAAGTGTCTGGTCTTTCCCCAGATAGGCTTTGACTCCAAATGTCTTGTTGATGTACAGATAATTCTGGGCTTGTGTGTGTGTGTGTGTGTGTGTGTGTGTGTGTGTGCGTGTGTGCGTGCGTGCGTGCGTGCGTGCGTGTGTGTGTGTGTGTTTGGCTTTGTTGCAACATGGCATTTTCAACGCCTTGCCTGTTGATAAAGTCAACAGCTCAACAGCAAGTATCGGTGTGAATGTGAAAAATCACTGTGAGGGTGAAATGACATGCAGCCAGCGAGGATATTTGGAGGTGGTCAAATGTCACGCAGCCTTTCGCCAGTGTGTATAGAATGTGTCGGATTTTCTCTGATTTTCCTCTTCTTTTAATATGATGACAACTTAGGTCAGTGAGATGAGCGATTGGTTCGGATATCGCTGGAGCATTATAATGGTAATGTGCACTGATGTCCTCACAAATATCTTCCTCTGAGAACAATAAAGTCATCCTTTATGCCCACCCAGTGACATATTTTACCACTATACCATATTGTACTCCCTGCATATTTGAAGAACCCTTGTCAGGACCTTTGAAAAATAGCACTTTGAGACCGACATCTTGAATGACACAAATTCTAAATATTTTCTCGGGTCCTGTCAATCATGAGCCCTTAGAATTGTCACACCACTTTTTTTTGTCTCTTTCACCCTGGCCAGAGTGTCGATTACAAGGCCTAATACTCACATTTGGATTTTTAACGGGTTTTAATTTTATTTATTTATTTTTAATATGTGACAAACCTCACACATAAAGATGTAACCCCCCCCCCCTCCTCTCAATAAACAAATAAATAAATAACTCAAGGTGTGAGCAGGTATGGCACACCGTTACAGCCCAAGCCACTTTGGGGTACTGGCATATTTGATTTTGTTGAAAAAGATACAATAAACCTCTTACATATGCATTTTTTGGTTGTTGATGTTTTTGCCAGGCATGTGTGTGGAGAATGTCCAAATGCAAACCAGTGCATCACCAGGTTAACAGTGTTCGAAAATATAAAAATCATTAGCATCTTTTGATGGAACACTAAAAATTTCAATTTTCCAATCAGGGGTCTCTACATGCCAAATCACCCAAAATGTTGAACAATTTAATTTGAATGAAACTTGTTGATACTGATGGCACAACAAAAAATCTCAAATTTTAGATCAACGGGAGCAGGAGTTTGGGAGCTACATCTTGCCAAATCGTGACATGTTTTGCCAAAAAGCGGTGTGGCCACCCTCCTTTGAACCCAGTTTTTGACCATATTATTGGATGCAAATCCACTGTTATCACACCTCAGATGGAAATATAATCGTATGATCTTACATCAATCTTACATCAATATGGTGTTGGATGTCGTTGGTCGGCAAAGGGCAACATCTTATTTTGGTGATACGGTCAAACCTCGGTTTTTGAACATCTCGGTTCTCGACCAATTCGGTTTTCGACCAAAAATTGCGAGTTTTTTATGCCTCGGATGACGAACAAATTTCGGTTCACGAACAAACTGAGCGCACTTGAATGCACCACTTGACTCCTCTCGCCTTCCTTACACGAGGAAGTGACGCTTCCTCGTGTCACTTTCCATTGTGAGCAGACGTGTTCAATAAACATTTTTTTTTTTTTAAAAAGAGCGTGGTTTCGGTTTTCGAACAATTTCGGTTTTCGAACAGCCTTCTGGAACGGATTATGGACGAAAACCAAGGTTTGACTGTATATCAAAATCAATTATACAGTATGTAGGATTTTTCAGGAAAAACATAAATTGCCTTTTTAAAATTTTTTATTTTTTTTTATTTTTTTATTTTTTATTTTTTTTTATGGTGCTCCCCACAGCTATATTCTCTTTACCATCCATTCATCAATTTTCTACTGATTATCCATGGTTGGGTCACGGGGGGAGCAGGTTTAGCAGGAAAGGCCACATTTACCTCGCCCTATTCGCTTCGTCCCACTCCTCCAGGGGGATCCTGAGGCGTTCACTGGCTAGCTGGGAGACATTGTCTCCCAAGCATGTCGTCCCTGGGGCTCCTCTTTACCTTTTAATCTAAATCGTCAAAGATGGATCCAAGAGAAATCAGTGATCATCTGATAATTTACCATAAGATACAATCATTTATGTTTGCTTCTCCCAAAATATAATGGTGAAAATGAGGGAGCACATCGGCTGAAACAGGGTCCACATGTTCTCACTGCTTCCCATAGATTTTGAAAGTTGAACAAATTTAAGTCAGTTTATATTCAGTCAAGTCCATTGTCAATTTATCCTTCAGAGACAGAGGCCGAACTGGTTGAATCCATCTCTGGCGCCTCTCGGTAGGGGATGAATTCAAGGTAATCCGTTCTGTCCGTCCTACATGCTGAGATGGACTCTAAATGTGCGTCTGCTGCATGAGGCCTTCATTCCCTTGCTTAGACTACTTGAGCTCTGAATTCTTGTTCTCTCTCCATAAACACCTGAGCAACAGAGAAAAAAAATACTATATATAAGGATGCTTTGAAGTCGATTAGGTTTCGTAAACTACAAGAAAATATGTGACTTTGCCCTTCATTAAAAAGGTATATGTAACACCATTTGACCAATGCAGTGTATAGCCTGATAATCACAGATTGAATGTTTACATCGTTTGACCCACAATGATCCGGACAAACGGTTTTCCTGAAATCTCTTTCATTTATTTGATTGCACTGAGCAAGCCTCCCCCATCTGGTTCTCTTGCTTATCTGAATGTGGAAATGGAATGTGCGGGGATTTGTCATTTCACTCAACCTGAATTCCTGAGACAAAGTGTTCTGTTTGCTTTTCAGCTTTGTGTGTGTGGGTGGGGGGAGGGGGGGAATGAGAAGTGAACAAAAGTCCAAACACTTCTTATTTTGTTTGAATACCCTGTCTTCCTTTTCACTCAGGATTAATAATCTCAGACGTGCCATACAGTGTAAATACAGATTACCCAATTACTTTTCAGCCATATAGATAGTCGTGATGCGAAAATTGAGCTTTCGCTCTGGCGTTTTTCAGATTTTTTTTTTTTTTGGTTACTTTTTATTTCCAAATAAAATCTAAAATTATGAATACAACTGCAAAAATGAATAAATAAATAAATACAATATTTTTTTTAATATGTCTCTCTTCATTCACTTTGCATAATGCTCCAAAATATATTAGGTACAAAACGAAATTCAACAGTTGATAGTTGAACTTTGAATACTTTTTACAGTTTTCTACAATACCAATTTAAAGCTACAGAGTACAGCACCATCGAAAAGCACACACCTCAACAAAATGCATCCATTTTCAGTCATGTGTCTATAGCTAAGATTGACATTGAGAAACACAAAGATCCAGTTTCTTCTGTTGGAAATTCTGCCTGTTTTGAAGAAGATTCTCTCAGAAGGTCCTGACGTTGCTGTAACCCAGTCTCCAGCATCAGTAGCAACATTTGCACTAAATACACTGGTGGTGTACACTGATACGAACTACAGTCGTCATTCCCCTTTCCTCATGTTGGCTCTCTTCTTGTTTCTTTCAACTCCCTCCCTCCTCTGTACATTTATATAGCATGGGTGCGATGTGTAATGCCCAGTGCAATAACTATTCACATGTGGCTTGGAGAAAGAAAGTGAGAGACAATGGGAAGGGGAAAAAAACAGCTCCCAATCAGCAGCAGGTTCCTGTCCTTCACTTCAAAGTGCTGACACTAAGAGCCACTTCATTCTCCACACATCACTAAAGGGTAAGTGATCCCAGTTCATGAGAGTACACTCCAGTACAGTACACTACACTGACTGAATGGGTCCTGAGTATAACTATTTGCACTAATTTTACTGCATTTATTTGAGCGTGCAATTCTAATTTTGGGTGAATAATTTAGTTGCACTCCAACAGCCCTATTTTCATTGACGGGCTAAGAGTAAAAATGCATGGTTCTTATTTTCCGGCCGGGGCAAGTTTACTTTGTTGGTGACTCCTCGATATGCCTTCCAGCGTATACAATTTTACACCCCCCAGGCCTCTGGCAATTTGGTGACCAAAAGTAGATCTAAAACCAAGTCTCAGGTGTGGCACAGGTGAGGTAACGTGATTTTGGTGGATTTAAGCGAGGTAAAGACACACAAATTCTGAGCTCCAAAAACATGTGTGGTGAATGTCATCATAGTTCATTCATAAATATGACAACAGTTTGGGACAATCCCTCCAAATCATTGAAGAAATCATTTCATTGAACAAATTAGTATCAAGTCAAGTCAACTTTATTGTCAGATATGCTCTGTGTGCAACATACAGCACAGATGACATTTCTTTCCTCTCAACCGCAGTGCAACCACACGAAAGAGGAACCATCGCGGGTACCCGCGCCACCATCAACAGAATAGTTAACATAAAATGACAAAATACTACGTGAATGTTTACATCGTTTGACCCACAATGATCCGGACAAACGGTTTTCCTGAAATCTCTTTCATTTATTTGATTGCACTGAGCAAGCCTCCCCCATCTGGTTCTCTTGCTTATCTGAATGTGGAAATGGAATGTGCGGGGATTTGTCATTTCACTCAACCTGAATTCCTGAGACAAAGTGTTCTGTTTGCTTTTCAGCTTTGTGTGTGTGTCTGTGTGTGTGTGGGTGGGGGGAGGGGGGGAATGAGAAGTGAACAAAAGTCCAAACACTTCTTATTTTGTTTGAATACCCTGTCTTCCTTTTCACTCAGGATTAATAATCTCAGACGTGCCATACAGTGTAAATACAGATTACCCAATTACTTTTCAGCCATATAGATAGTCGTGATGCGAAAATTGAGCTTTCGCTCTGGCGTTTTTCAGATTTTTTTTTTTTTGGTTACTTTTTATTTCCAAATAAAATCTAAAATTATGAATACAACTGCAAAAATGAATAAATAAATAAATACAATATTTTTTTTAATATGTCTCTCTTCATTCACTTTGCATAATGCTCCAAAATATATTAGGTACAAAACGAAATTCAACAGTTGATAGTTGAACTTTGAATACTTTTTACAGTTTTCTACAATACCAATTTAAAGCTACAGAGTACAGCACCATCGAAAAGCACACACCTCAACAAAATGCATCCATTTTCAGTCATGTGTCTATAGCTAAGATTGACATTGAGAAACACAAAGATCCAGTTTCTTCTGTTGGAAATTCTGCCTGTTTTGAAGAAGATTCTCTCAGAAGGTCCTGACGTTGCTGTAACCCAGTCTCCAGCATCAGTAGCAACATTTGCACTAAATACACTGGTGGTGTACACTGATACGAACTACAGTCGTCATTCCCCTTTCCTCATGTTGGCTCTCTTCTTGTTTCTTTCAACTCCCTCCCTCCTCTGTACATTTATATAGCATGGGTGCGATGTGTAATGCCCAGTGCAATAACTATTCACATGTGGCTTGGAGAAAGAAAGTGAGAGACAATGGGAAGGGGAAAAAAACAGCTCCCAATCAGCAGCAGGTTCCTGTCCTTCACTTCAAAGTGCTGACACTAAGAGCCACTTCATTCTCCACACATCACTAAAGGGTAAGTGATCCCAGTTCATGAGAGTACACTCCAGTACAGTACACTACACTGACTGAAGTGAGGCGTTCACTGGCTAGCTGGGAGACATTGTCTCCCAAGCATGTCGTCCCTGGGGCTCCTCTTTACCTTTTAATCTAAATCGTCAAAGATGGATCCAAGAGAAATCAGTGATCATCTGATAATTTACCATAAGATACAATCATTTATGTTTGCTTCTCCCAAAATATAATGGTGAAAATGAGGGAGCACATCGGCTGAAACAGGGTCCACATGTTCTCACTGCTTCCCATAGATTTTGAAAGTTGAACAAATTTAAGTCAGTTTATATTCAGTCAAGTCCATTGTCAATTTATCCTTCAGAGACAGAGGCCGAACTGGTTGAATCCATCTCTGGCGCCTCTCGGTAGGGGATGAATTCAAGGTAATCCGTTCTGTCCGTCCTACATGCTGAGATGGACTCTAAATGTGCGTCTGCTGCATGAGGCCTTCATTCCCTTGCTTAGACTACTTGAGCTCTGAATTCTTGTTCTCTCTCCATAAACACCTGAGCAACAGAGAAAAAAAATACTATATATAAGGATGCTTTGAAGTCGATTAGGTTTCGTAAACTACAAGAAAATATGTGACTTTGCCCTTCATTAAAAAGGTATATGTAACACCATTTGACCAATGCAGTGTATAGCCTGATAATCACAGATTGAATGTTTACATCGTTTGACCCACAATGATCCGGACAAACGGTTTTCCTGAAATCTCTTTCATTTATTTGATTGCACTGAGCAAGCCTCCCCCATCTGGTTCTCTTGCTTATCTGAATGTGGAAATGGAATGTGCGGGGATTTGTCATTTCACTCAACCTGAATTCCTGAGACAAAGTGTTCTGTTTGCTTTTCAGCTTTGTGGCAAACAAGAAGCTGTAGCGTCCATTGACGAAAAACTGATTGGCTCACATCTCGTGCCCCATGTAAATCCACTTCAATTCCAAGTGGCGTATCATTATCATTCAGCCATATAGATAGTCGTGATGCGAAAATTGAGCTTTCGCTCTGGCGTTTTTCAGATTTTTTTTTTTTTGGTTACTTTTTATTCCCAAATAAAATCTAAAATTATGAATACAACTGCAAAAATGAATAAATAAAGAAATACAATATTTTTTTTAATATGTCTCTCTTCATTCACTTTGCATAATGCTCCAAAATATATTAGGTACAAAACGAAATTCAACAGTTGATAGTTGAACTTTGAATACTTTTTACAGTTTTCTACAATACCAATTTAAAGCTACAGAGTACAGCACCATCGAAAAGCACACACCTCAACAAAATGCATCCATTTTCAGTCATGTGTCTATAGCTAAGATTGACATTGAGAAACACAAAGATCCAGTTTCTTCTGTTGGAAATTCTGCCTGTTTTGAAGAAGATTCTCTCAGAAGGTCCTGACGTTGCTGTAACCCAGTCTCCAGCATCAGTAGCAACATTTGCATGAAATACACTGGTGGTGTATGTACACTGATACGAACTACAGTCGTCATTCCCCTTTCCTCATGTTGGCTCTCACCCAACACTTTGTCCACAACACTGCAGACTTCACTAGCATGGTCGAGTACAAGAGGCTTGCTATTATTTGACATCACCTCATTGTCGTGTACACTGATACGAACTACAGTCGTCATTCCCCTTTCCTCATGTTGGCTCTCTTCTTGTTTCTTTCAACTCCCTCCCTCCTCTGTACATTTATATAGCATGGGTGCGATGTGTAATGCCCAGTGCAATAACTATTCACATGTGGCTTGGAGAAAGAAAGTGAGAGACAATGGGAAGGGGAAAAAAACAGCTCCCAATCAGCAGCAGGTTCCTGTCCTTCACTTCAAAGTGCTGACACTAAGAGCCACTTCATTCTCCACACATCACTAAAGGGTAAGTGATCCCAGTTCATGAGAGTACACTCCAGTACAGTACACTACACTGACTGAATGGGTCCTGAGTATAACTATTTGCACTAATTTTACTGCATTTATTTGAGCGTGCAATTCTAATTTTGGGTGAATAATTTAGTTGCACTCCAACAGCCCTATTTTCATTGACGGGCTAAGAGTAAAAATGCATGGTTCTTATTTTCCGGCTGGGGCAAGTTTACTTTGTTGGTGACTCCTCGATATGCCTTCCAGCGTATACAATTTTACACCCCCCAGGCCTCTGGCAATTTGGTGACCAAAAGTAGATCTAAAACCAAGTCTCAGGTGTGGCACAGGTGAGGTAACGTGATTTTGGTGGATTTAAGCGAGGTAAAGACACACAGATTCTGAGCTCCAAAAACATGTGTGGTGAATGTCATCATATTTCATTCATAAATATGACAACAGTGTGGGACAATCCCTCCAAATCATTGAAGAAATCATTTCATTGAACAAATTAGTATCAAGTCAAGTCAACTTTATTGTCAAATATGCTCTGTGTGCAACATACAGCACAGATGACATTTCTTTCCTCTCAACCACAGTGCAACCACACGAGAGAGGAACCATCGCGGGTACCCGCTCCACCAGAATAGTTAACATAAAAGACAAAATACTACAACACAACACATAACACACAGACAGTCATGCAATCTTAACCACTTTTTCTGCATACACTTTGTTGGTTAAGCAGTTATCGATGAAAGAGGAGAGAATCAACGTGTCCTTTCAGCAGTGTTTCAGAGATGTCATGCTGAACATATGCACACATCTGCTACATACTAAGTTTAAAAGCAAACAAGAAGCTGTAGCGTCCATCAGTGTTGTGTCCAAGGACCGGCAACCCGAGGCCAAGGCCAAGGCCAAGGACTTGCCTCCGAGGCCAAGGCCAAGGCCAAGGACTTG
>NW_017805479.1:1126098-1137688 GCF_001891065.2 Hippocampus comes | reverse complement strand
TATGTCTGAATTGTATGTCGATTGTATGTCGATTGTATGGTCAAAAAACTGTATCGCTTCTACTCTGCATCTGGCCTCATCTCTCTCTCTTTCTGAAAACTCTTTCTTCTCCACACTGTCTTCATCCGCCAGTCGCGTGACGTCACAACAAATAGTTCTGTAAAAGAGACACTCAAAAATACATAAAATAACAGTGCCGACTATTTCTACTAAAATATGAAATATGCCGATTGGACATATCAATACTAAACAGCAAATATAATAAACAAAATTTGGCCAATGTCAAATTGGCACCTACAGTCTTCATGCATCCATACCACTGCAGCCAATAATGTGCTCGGAGGATGGATACAAGCAAGAAAAAATATATAAACCATCATCATAATTACAGTCAACAACTAGATAATAATGCCTACATAAATGTACATATATGCCTAAATAAAAATAACTGTCAGTCCCGATTGTGTGTAATTGCTCAGAGAGCAGCCAAGAAACTCGAGCTGAGACTTCAGTAGTGCTGTAATTTATTGTTATTACAACAGCGATTAACAGTTTCTAGCATCACAGATATGGGGTTTGAGAAACACACACGCATACTCTCTCTCTCTCCATCTCTCTCTGATCTGTGCCACATTGCAGCGTGTTGGAGCCAATGCTAATGAGCTTTGATACTATTAGTGTTAATTACAAATGACAGCGATGAAACTGGATAATGAAAATCAATAAGGCACGCTCCTTTAACTGTGCAACTTTGATAAAAATCTTTCCTTGTTGAGGGAGACCAAACAAAAGACACCGTTATAATTTTTTAGAATTAATTTAGGATATCTGTGGAAAATATGGCATTTAACATTTAAAAATGTCTGTCACTTGTCTATATTATATAGATAATTTAAATTATTTTTTAGACCTACTAATTTTTAATGACTTTTTTTCAACACATTTAAATCTAATCATTACTACATTCTTATTTAGTATTTTGTATTCAAGCACAGTGGTAGTACTTGGACTATTTAGAATGGCACAATAGCAACAATTAGAAATAAAGGTATCCTTTACGGTTAAAACCTCCACTTCATTTTTTAATGAAATGTTAGGTCACTGTCTATCAATTGTGATCATTATGGTGGTACTTGTAAAATGACATATCTTCGGTGGTACTTGCAGTAAAACCACTGCCTTAAGCACATTTCCCACTGAGCGGCAAACAATTGTGAGTCTTTTCAAAGTCAGCAAATGTTGCGTTCACGTCAGGGGACAAACCCTGAAGAACTCTGATGTGTGTCCGTATTTTTCTACTTCCAACAACAGGGGCAATTGTTTGCCCCTCAGAGGGCAAGGGGTTTTAGTTGAATGAGTTATATTTTAACATTTTTTAGGCTACTATTATTACAGATGTAGTTGGTGATAACACAGTATACTTTCTGCATACAGGTAATTATAAATTCATATTTTCCACATGCAATTTTATTGGATAATATGTTGTTTTTTTTTAATTAATGACATGTCATGATTACTGAATTATAACATACAACAGCAGTGTGCCATTCATGAAGACAACACTTGAAATAAAATTACATTTTGTTGAAAGTATTTTTTTGTGTTTTGGAAAATCATCCCTCAGCGACCCTGGCCGAATCTCCTCTCGTGAATGCATTTTATTATCCTTCTTTTTCACACAGAGAAAAACATGCTGTTGTCCTCAAAGTGTCTAGGCCAGGGGAATTTACACAGACAGACTTGATCTGATGACGCGCTATGTTTCGCTGTGTCACAGTCACTCATCATGCTTTTTTTTTCCCCCAATTTGGGATTAGGGGGATTCAAAATTGTTCTGTGAGATTTTTTTGTGGGGTTGGTTTTTAGTGCAGAAACCAACACAGGGGGCTGCTTTGTGAACGCTCGCTACTATGCCACCGGCTGAGCCCCTGGTATATGTAAACATTGCGTCATTGGATTGACAAGCAGTGTTTTTTTTTTGTTTTTTTTTTTAACTTTATTTGGCAATTAACATTGTGTTAATACTATAACCAATCACATGCGTAACTGCCTGCAAAAAAAAAAAAAAAAATGTGGGAATATTTGCATACAGAAATTTGTAATTTGTAGCCATGGTTTTCAACATGTGTTTTGCCAATTTTGAAGCAATAAGAGGCCATTCACCAGAGGGGTGAATAATATTACCATACTACACCCAATTTCATCTCATCGTTGGTGACGCGGCGAGCGGAGAGCACGACCTGTGTTGTCATTGGTGGGGTGTCTTTGGTATTTTATTTGATTACGATCAATGGTCCATCTGCTCACATATGTTACAATACATAATTTAAATCACTTGGCTTCCATCCTCCATTCTGCATGGTTTCTCAGTATTAGTGGTTGCGATGTCAAATGCCAAATATTAAATGAGAGTTTATACTGCCCAAAGGCTGAAGTAATAAATATTTTGGTGCCGTCAAACTTTTATATATTATTGTATTTGAATAAAAAATACAAATTGTGTGTTAAACATGTTAAATGATTTGTTTTTAATTGTTCTAAAGCAGCGGTGCCCAAACTTTTTTGACCCAAGATCTACTTTTCGATCAGCCAACCTCCCGTGACGGACCCCTTACCACGCACGGGTGCATACGCACGCATTTACACACGCATGCCATGATGAGCATCAGCCGTAACAGCTCCTAAGATGAGTGACACAGAACAAATAAATTAGACACAAGCTTTAATGAAAGTATATCACTGCCTCCCTTAGTGGGAGACCTGACGCAGATGCATGTGACACGCGTTTACAGGCTTTTAACTAGCGTAGCTCACGCGTACCATTTTAAAATGCTTATCTCGGCCATCCAGATTGCCATTCTTTGCGAGTCCCATCGGTGAATTGTACATGAAACGCACTTTGCCTGATAATAATAATATTAATAATAATAATAATAATCATAATAATAATAATAATGAAGGTGACATCGCAACAACTGTGATTGCAAGCTGCAAGGTGAACTGGTTTATTTTATTTTGTTTTTTAAATACTTTTTGTGAAAGTGAGACTGATAGGATGATTTGGGTGCAGTGTGCATTAAGACAAAAAATATATTACTAACAGGCACATAGAAACACAAATGTTTGTTTTTTTTAATTTTCTCTCCACCCCTCGCAATCGACTTGGGACCAGTCTGCGAGATACCGGCCGATCGCGATCGACGTAATGGGCACCCCTGTTCTGAAGTGTTTGAAATTGTTCAAAATTATTATTTTTTAAAAATCAAAAGTACTGGAATTAGTATCCTTATTCTATTTTTGGCATTGATAAAATTAAAAGGAATTTGAAGTGTTTTAGTTGCTAGTTATGATTTCACAACTTTTTACTGTTGTTGTTGTTTTTTTTTTTGCCGTGGTATCATTTCAGTGTCAGAATTGAGATATTTTATGCAGGAATAGAACAAAAATGAAAGTTTGTTAACATGACAAGACTAAATCAGGTGCATGTCCACACACTTCTCAGTCATGAACCTCATACAATCATGCATGACAATCATCTTTAGGGGTCTTGAACAATGTAGAATCATGGGTGTAATATTTAGTCTCCCCCAGTTTGCTCTGCATGTTATGCTAATAATAGTTTTTCCTCAGCCTGAGGTGAGAAAAGAACGGTTTCTTGTCTGCATTTATCACATACACAGAAGCATAAACTGTATGCAAGTTGAGGAAAAAGTATGTGAACCCTTTGGTGTACCTAGATTTCTACATGAATTGGTCATGAAATAAGAATATTATCATCATTTAATTCACAACAATAGACAAACACAGTAGTCTACGACCATAAAAACACACACACATTTTTTTGTACTAATCTTTTAAATTTGTTTTTGAACTCGTCCAGCGATTTACTCATTTTCAGATCCATCTCAAGCTTATTCCACAGATTAACTCCTATTACTGATACACATCTTTGCTTGATGTTTGTTCTTGTTCTGGATTTTTTGTATTGATTAATACCTCTTAGATTATAACAACTATCTCTGATTTCAAAAAGCTTCTGGATATTTTGACAAAGGAGATTGTTATGTGCTTTATACATTAATTGGGCAATTTTGAAGTCAACCAGGTCATAGAATTTCATTGTATTTGATTTGATGAATAGTGGATTTGTGGGTTCGATATATTTAGACCAATTGATTATTCTGATTGCTTTTTTCTGTAGTTTTAAGACAGGGAGTGTGTTTGATTTACAGGCGTTACCCCATATTTCCACACAGTAGGTCATATATGGGAGTAATAATGAGTAATATAATGTGTACAAGGAACTCATATTCAACACATCCTTAGTTTTGTGGAGTATCCCGATAGTTTTGGATATTTTTCTTTTAACGTTATCAATAAGTGGCTTCCAGGATAGTTTAGTGTCTATTACTAGTCCAAGAAACTTATTTTCATAAACTCGTTCTATTTCAATTGAATTTATCTTTATTTTAACTTGGTCTTTAATTGGTCCCGTGCCAAAAATAACTAACTTAGTTTTTGTTAAATTTAAAGATAGTTTATTTCTGTCTAACCAGTTTTTTAATTTGGTTAATTCATTTTCCACAGTTTTCAGGAGTTGTTCCATATTTTTTCCACAGCAGTAGAAGGTTGTGTCATCGGCGAATAGGACACATTTGAATTGTTTTGAAACACTCCAGATGTCATTTATATATAGAATGAATAGTTTTGGTCCAAGGACTGATCCCTGTGGCACTCCATGGGTAATCTTCAGTGAGTTGGATTTTTTGTTGTTGAACTGCACATACTGATATCTATTTTCTAAATAACTTTCAATCCATTTATATGCTATGCCGCTGATACCATATCGCTCTAATTTATTCAATAATATGGTATGATCTATTGTATCAAAAGCTTTTTTTGTTAGTTGCTATTGCTTCCACAAACTCCATTACTGCCATTAAGGTGGTACGTTTGTATATAACCATCATCATAATTATAGTCAACAACTAGATAATAATGCCTACATAAATGTACATATATGCCTAAATAAAAATAACTGTCAGTCCCGATCGTGTGTAATTGCTCAGAGAGAAGAAACTCGAGCTGAGACTTCAGTAGTGCTGTAATTTATTGTTATTACAACAGCGATTAACAGTTTCTAGCATCACAGATATGGGGTTTAAGAAACACACACGCATACTCTCTCTCTCTCCATCTCTCTCTGATCTGTGCCACATTGCAGCGTGTTGGAGCCAATGCTAATGAGCTTTGATACTATTAGTGTTAATTACAAATGACAGCGATGAAACTGGATAATGAAAATCAATAAGGCACGCTCCTTTAACTGTGCAACTTTGATAAAAATCTTTCCTTGTTGAGGGAGACCAAACAAAAGACACCGTTATAATTTTTTAGAATTAATTTAGGATATCTGTGGAAAATATGGCATTTAACATTTAAAAATGTCTGTCACTTGTCTATATTATATAGATAATTTAAATTATTTTTTAGACCTACTAATTTTTAATGACTTTTTTTCAACACATTTAAATCTAATCATTACTACATTCTTATTTAGTATTTTGTATTCAAGCACAGTGGTAATACTTGGACTATTTAGAATGGCACAATAGCAACAATTAGAAATAAAGGTATCCTTTACAGTTAAAACTTCCACTTCATTTTTTAATGAAATGTTAGGTCACTGTCTATCAATTGTGATCATTATGGTGGTACTTGTAAAATGACATATCTTCGGTGGTACTTGCAGTAAAACCACTGCCTTAAGCACATTTCCCACTGAGCGGCAAACAATTGTGAGTCTTTTCAAAGTCAGCAAATGTTGCGTTCACGTCAGGGGACAAACCCTGAAGAACTCTGATGTGTGCCCATATTTTTCTACTTCCGACAACAGGGGCAATTGTTTGCCCCTCAGAGGGAAAGGGGTTTTAGTTGAATGAGTTATATTTTTACGTTTTTTAGGCTACTATTATTACAGATATACTTAGTGATAACACAGTATACTTTCTGCATACAGGTAATTATAAATTCATATTTTCCACATGCAATTTTATTGGATAATATGTTGTTTTTTTTTAATTAATGACATGTCATGATTACTGAATTATAACATACAACAGCAGTGTGCCATTCATGAAGACAACACATGAAATAAAATTGCATTTTGTTGAAAACATACATACCTGTGGTTTCAAGTATTTTTTTTTTTTGTGTTTTGGAAAATCATTCCTCAGCAACCCCGGCCGACTCTCCTCTCATGAATGCATTTTATTATCCTTCTTTTTCACACAGAGAAAAACATGCTGTTGTCCTCAAAGTGTCTAAGGCAGGGGAATTTACACATACAGACTTGATCTGATGACTCGTTGTTTCGCTGTGTCACAGTCGCTCATCATGCTTTTTTTTCCCCCCCAATTTGGGATTAGGGGGATTCAAAGTTGTTTTGTGAGATTTTTCTTGTGGGGTTGGTTTTTAGTGCAGACACCAATAAAGGGCCCCAATAAAGGGGGCTGGTTTGTGAACTCTCGCTACTGTGCCATAGGCTAAGCCCCTTGTATACGTAAACATTGCGTAATCGGATTGACAAGCAGTGTTTTTTTTTGTTTTTTGTTTTTTTTTTTTTACTTTATTTGGCAATTAACATTGTGTTAATACTATAAACAATCATATGCATAACTGCCTGAAAAAAAAATTGTGGGACTATTTGCATACAGAAATTTGTACTTTGCAGCCATGGTTTTCAACATGTGTTTTGCCAATTTTGAAGGAATAAGACGCCATTCACCGGAGGGGTGAATAATATTACCACACTACACCCAAATTCATCTCATCGTTGGTGACGTGACGAGCGGAGAGCACGACCTGTGTTATCATTGGGGGGGTGTCTTTGGTATTTTATTTAATTACGATCATTGGTCCATCTGCTCACATATGTTACAATACATAATTTAAATAACTTGGCTTCCATCCTCCATTCTGCATGATTTCCCAATATTAGTGGTTGCGATGTCAAACGCCAAATATTAAATGAGAGTTTATACTGCCTGAGTTTATAATGCGTGTGTAAATGCGTGCGTATGCACGGGTGCATACGCACGCATTTACACACGCATGCCATGATGAGCATCAGCCGTAACAGCTCCTAAGATGAGTGAAACAGAAAAAATAAATTAGACACAAGCTTTTATGAAAGTATATCACTGCCTACCTTAGTGGGAGACCTGACGCAGATGCATGTGAGACGCGTTTACAGGCTTTTAACTAGCGTAGCTCACGCGTACCATTTTAAAATGCTTATCTCGGCCATCCAGATTGCCATTCTTTGCGAGTCCCATCGGTGAATTGTACATGAAACGCACTTTGCCTGATAATAATAATATTAATAATAATAATATTAATAATAATAATAATAATAATAATAATAATAATAATAATAATGAAGGTGACATCGCAACAACTGTGATCGCAAGCTGCAAGGTGACCTGGTTTATTTTATTTTGTTTTTCAAATACTTTTTGTGAAAGTGCGACTGATAGGATAATTTGGGTGCAGTGTGCATTAAGACAAAAAATATATTACTAACAGGCACATAGAAACACAAATGTTTGTTTTTTTAATTTTCTCTCCACCCCTCGCAATCAACTTGGGACCAGTCTGCGAGGTACCGGCCGATCGCGATCGATGTAATGGGCACCCCTATTCTGAAGTGTTCGAAATTGTTCAAAATTATTATTTTTCAAAAATCAAAAGTACTGGAATTAGTATCCTTATTCTATTTTTGGCATTGATAAAATTAAAAGGAATTTGAAGTTGTTTAGTTGCTAGTTATGATTTCACAACTTTTTACTGTTGTTTTGTTTTTGTTTTTTTTGCCGTGGTATCATTTCAGTGTCGGTATTGAGATATTTTATACAGGAATAGAACAAAAATGAAAGTTTGTTAACATGACAAGACTAAATCAGGTGCATGTCCACACACTTCTCAGTCATGAACCTCATACAATCATGCATGACAATCATCTTTAGGGGTCTTGAACAATGTAGAATCATGGGTGTAATATTTAGTCTCCCCCAGTTTGCTCTGCATGTTATGCTAATAATAGTTTTTCCTCAGCCTGAGGTGAGAAAAGAACGGTTTCTTGTCTGCATTTATCACATGCACAGAAGCATAAACTGTATGCAAGTTGAAGAAAAAGTATGTGAACCCTTTGGTGTACCTGGATTTCTGCATGAATTGGTCATGAAATAAGAATATTATCATCATTTAATTCACAACAATAGACAAACACAGTAGTCTACGACCATAAAAACACACACACACACACACACGCACACGCACACACACACACACACACAGTGTCGAAAATGAGCTTGAATGAGTTGTCTCTATAAAAGTTCCTCCCTTGGGATCGACTGGCAACGAGTAGCAAATAGTTGAAGTCATAGTCCGATTTTTGCCTGAAGTTAGGCTCCATCTTCCCGCAACCCAGAAGAGGATAAGCGGTATAAAAAATGGATGCATACTTTTTATTGGACAAAACATGAAAACATTTACAGTGCAGTGTGGAAGAAGTATATGAATCTCCTGGCCAATGACGTCTCCGAGAGGTCATTGGAGTCAGGATTCAACCGACCTTGAGTCCAATCATTGTGACAAGATTTTAAGTGTTGGTTGGAAACTTTCACGGAGCGGCACAAAACTATCTCAAAAAGCCTTGATATTCATCAATCTATGGCAGTGCAGATTGTCTATAAATGGAGACAGTTCAGCACTGTTGCTACTCTTCCTAGGAGTGGCCGTCCTGTGTGTACGAGCAACATCTTGTGGGGACAGGTAAAACCAAACCTGAGTTGTCTGAAAGGACACACAACACGATGTGTGGAGAAAAAAAAAGGCAGTACAGAGCACCATCAAAAGCTCATCACAATTGTGAAATGTCGTGGAGGGGGCATGGTTTGGGACTGCTGCTACCTCAGAGCCTGGACACATTGCTATCATCAAAAACATATTGCTGTAACACAGATGCTTTGTAGAGGATGCCACTGAATGTGAGTCTCAAGTTTGTATTGACATTTTGTAGAAATTATCAACATCTGTCTGCCAATTGAAGCTTCATAGATGATGGGAGACAGAAGAGCCAAGACCCAGAGGACAGAAGTAAATCAATAACTGACTTATGGAGTGGCCCACTCAGAATCCTGACCTCAAATTGATTAAAATGCTGTGGCATTACCTCATACGAGTGATTCACACCAAACATCCCAATACTATTGCTGAAAAAATGCATTATTCTAAATTCCGCCTCACCATTGTGCATATCTGATCTGCAAGCTAAGGTTTGTTGTGGTTATTACTGACAAATACACACAACTATGTAAAGATGTTTTTCTTCTCATTTGCCCTTAGTGCTTGTTCTTTTTGGCAGCTGACCTTTCTTGGTATGAATGCCAGTGTCTCGAGGCATATTCTCTTTGTCCATGCAACTACATTTGTCATATAAGTTCAATTTGCTACAATCTGTATGACAAGCGTATGTAACAGTTCGATGCCTACAATCTTTTCAATACAAATTAAAATGAAAAAAAAAAGATGGATGTGTTTCTTGTTAAGTGTGAAAATCTAGGGGGTGCTACAGCTGGACCACCGCAAGTGGAGTGGTCGTCAATCAGAATAAACTACACTCCCAGGTTCCTTCCCAACAATAAATCTGAGGATATCATGCCTTGGATGCATTCAGTGTTCTTTTACTGGAAGTTGTCATTCTCATAGGCTGGGTCAGAGTTTGTGGTTACGTTCTCCTTCAGCATTCCACTTTCTGGGATGTTGATCGTGGCTTTCAGACCGCAGGAAGCAATTCCAGAACATCCCTAAGCATCCAAGTAGTTTACCCTTTGTGCATACGCAAAAAAAAAGGTTTCTGGACTGGGAGGTTCCATAACAGACTTCCAAAGTATACCTACCCGGAACACTTTGAGAGGGTGAGCTGTGCTGACGGACGCTGTTTGGTACGTTAGGGGGGGGGGGGGGGGGGGGGGGGGGGGGGTGTGCCGTTTTCGCATTGGTAGCCACCATAAACTAATTGCTAACTGCTAGTCAAGTCAAGTCAGCTTTGATTGTCAAATATGCTCTAT
The DNA here is from genome assembly GCF_001891065.2 of Hippocampus comes. Taxonomy (NCBI): domain Eukaryota; kingdom Metazoa; phylum Chordata; class Actinopteri; order Syngnathiformes; family Syngnathidae; genus Hippocampus; species Hippocampus comes. Next base: position 1,127,555 of record NW_017805479.1, on the reverse strand, counting down.
GTGTAACTTACAGCACAGATGAAATTACTTTCCTCTCTCAACCACAATGCCAACATGTAGTGCATTGAACACACACAGCTAAAATTTACGTAAAATTACATAAGACATAAATATATAAACATCTTAGATAAAAATAAAATAAGTAAAATAAACAAATAGCAACAACAGACAACCAAGGGCACTTGTGATTATTGCATATTCATTGTGACTTGTTTTAAGTGCAATAATCGGTTGTCAGATGCTGGGGTAGGGCAGGGAGTTTAGTCTCCTGACCGCCTGGTGGAATAAACTGTTCTTGAGCCTGGTCGTTTTAGCAGAGAGACATCGCAGTCTCCTCCCCAACGGCAGCAGACCGAAGAGGCTGTGAGACGGGTGGGTGGGGTCACCTGCAATCTGGGTGGCTCTGCGGGTCAGACGAGAGTTGTAAGTGTCCGCGAGTGGAGGAAGAGAGACACCAATGATCTTCTGAGCTGCTCTCACAATGCGCTGCAGATTCTTTCTGCAGGACACGGCGCAAGCGTCCTACCACACGGTGATGCAGCTGGTCAAGATGCTCTCAATGGTGCCTCTGTAGAATGTCTGCATCATGGAGGGTGGGACTCTTGCTCTCGTGAGTTTGCGGAGGAAGTACAGGCGCTGGTGGGCTTTTTTGGCCAGTGAGGTAGTATTTAGGCTCCAGGTCAGGTCTTCAGAGATGTGCACACCAAGGAACTTGGTGCTACTCACCCACCGTCGATGGTCAGTGGAGCATGATGAGTGTGCGTTCTTCTGAAGTCCACAACAATCTCCTTCGTTTTTTCCACATTCAGGTGGAGATTGTTGTCCTTGCACCACAAGGCCAGCTTGTTCACCCCACTCCTGTAGATCATCTCATCATTGTTGTTGATGAGACCCACCAAAGTTGTATCGTCTGCAAACTTAACGAAGAGGTTGGAGCAGGATGAGGGAGTGCAGTCGTGGGTCAGCAGAGTGAAGAGTAAGGGGCTCAGCACACATCCTTGGGGGGCTCCCGTGTTCATCATGATGGTGCTGGAGGTATTACTGCCTACCCGAACTGCCTGTGGCCTCCCCGTCAAAAAGTCCAGCAGCCAGTTACATATGGAGGTGTTGAGCCCCAGGTGGTCCAGTTTGTGGATGATGGTGTTGAATGCTTAGCTGAAGTCGATGAACAGCATTCTGACGTGTGAGTGTCCAGTACTCACTAGCTGTGTTATCCTCACGAGTCGCACTATTTAAGAACGGAGGGAAAGTGAATGGAAAGGTGGACAGACGAAGAGGTGGAGGCTCTTCTGAGCATTTTGGGGGGAGTTAGACATCCAATGCAACGTTGAATCGGTGCCAAGTAATGACCAAGTTTACCAACACTGCCGAGCTAGGTTTACAAACAATAAAAAGGTCATGAGATTTAAGAACAGAGAAGAGCAGAGTATTTTATCCAAAAACTGATGAATCTGCCC
>NW_017805479.1:1066593-1126056 GCF_001891065.2 Hippocampus comes | reverse complement strand
GTCAGCATCTTACCCCCCCCCAATCGAGGGTGATTCTGACCTGGAATCAAATCAAACAACTGAAATTGGAACTGGAATCATTAAAATTCACTTGTTGGACACTTTATTTATTACACAAATTATTTACTGATACTCATTTTTCTTTATATGTCAGTTGGTAAGCGGGAAGGGTCAGAAACTAACTCTGCCTGGATCATGGATGGGCTGCACTGCAGTTTCTGATCAACAAAAGTACCAAGTAGTCAAACACCAAGGATTCCTGCGAGTATAATACCTGTTATTCTCAGAAAAATACAGTACTCAGAGGTGGGCATCTTGTCAGTTCTGACAGAAAAGTCCAGAAAATCTGGTTTCGGAACAAGGTGTGTCAGTGCTGGTAGCGTTTGGAAATGAATTGAACACAATCTGCTCTCAGAGTAGTGCATGGGCCTCAGAATGAATTTCCGAATGTGCCCCTAGTCAAAATCACAAAAGTAAAATGTGAACAGAGCATGGCAATAATGAGCCTAGCTCGGCCAAGCCACCACGGCTGCGAGCCTGTTCCTATTCCAGCAGTGCACGACCTGCAGTCGTCACCTGTTCCTGCTGCTCCTGCAGGTCATTGGCCCACCATCCGTTCCTGTTCCGCGGGCGGATGACCTGTGACCGCCAGCTATTCTTTTTTTTTTCTTGATGATTATTTATTTCAGCGGTTTCCACATTTGGTCCGCAGTCAGCATCTTGCCACAGCAGAATAACAGCCAACCCTGATCCTGCCATTCCAATGGTTAAAAGATTCTCATTTGACATTTTTATTTTGAACCATGACGATGTTTTAAGTTTATTGACGCTTTAATTGCCTTGTATTTTCTGTACTATGCTAACTTACTGAAGTACATAGTAATGTATTTTCCGCACTGTAAGGCGCTTCGGGTTATAAGGCACGCCTTCAGTGAATTGCCTATTTTAAAACAAGTTTTCATATACTGTATAGGGCACAGCGCATTATAAGGCATGTAGAATAGAAGCCACAATAGTCGCTGCAGTTGCACTATGCATCCACTAGATGCTAAACACGACAGGCAATAAATTCATTCATTTTCCAAACCGCTTATTCTCAGGAGGGTCGCGGGGCGGGGAGGGAGATGCTGGAGCCTATCCCAGCTTACTTCGGGCAGCAGGCGGTGGACACCCCGAACCGGTTGCCAGCCAATCGCAGGGCACACAGAGACAAACAACCATCCACGCTCGCACTCACACCTAGGGACAATTTGGAGTGTTCTATCAGCCTGCCATGCATGTTTTTGGAATGTGGGAGGAAAACGCAGTACCCGGAGAAAACCCAAGCAGGCCCGGGGTGAACATGCAAACTCCACACAGGGAGAATTGAACCCGGTACCTCTGCACTGTGAGGTCGACGCGCTAACCACTGGACTACCGGGCCGCTAAAGGCAATACAATACAATACAATACAATACAATACAATACAATACAATACAATACAATACAGCTTTATTTATATAGAGCTTTAACAAACGCTGCAGCTGTCACAAAGCGCTTTAGAGAACATTTAAAATACCACATCCAAGAAATCAGAATGTTGATCCATTACTGGCAGTAAATGTGTTAGTGTGTGTTAAAGTGAAATAAAAATATTTTGTGTTCACATATTTTTTTTTTGAAATGAAGACAAACGCTGATTAGAGTGCGGCCCCCAGTTAATTTCTGCTCTGTGATCCAACAGACCCAAGAATTGCTGCTGCTTCCTCTCTGCATTAATGCCCCTTGATACAGTATATCACACTGCAATTAGATTATTACTGGTGATTGGTTTATGACCCATCAGAGTCAATAGTATCAGAATGTTGGCTGGAACACATTGGCTCTGTGGAACTGTGGGAAGATAATAATGCAGTTTATGGTTTATTTATTAAGCCTTTCTTCATACTCTCTATGCTTATTTAACAAATGTGTTTAGCATTAAATTATTCAGCGACTCCACACAGGCTCAATGACTGACTTAACGCAGGAGAGAAAGGCATCAATTACTTGAAATAGTTACGTCTGTTTGGAAAAAAAACATTATTATGCAATAAATAAAATTAAATGAGCAACAGTAAATAATCATAGAGAGAAAAATATCATTTCAAGATGCATTGTAATAATCAAATCCAGTCACAGTGTTAGCCCGCTGAATAGTTAATCAAATACAATTCTGAGTTGGAGAAATTCCTTTCCCCATACTTTTTTCCATATTCAGAGCAGGAAAAATTACATGATGCTGAAAGAGAGAGAGAGAGAGAGAGAGAGAGAGAGAGAGAGAGAGAGAGAGAGAGAGAGAGAGAGATTCTATGCATGTGTGTGCGTGTCCGTATGCATGCGTGCATGTGTGTGTGTGTCCTTTTATTGCTCTGTGAGCAAAATAAAATGTCAAATGATTCAGACTATATGATGGATGAGTTTGAAATCTTGGATTGAAATTGAAGGAAATATGAGTCTCATTAAAATGTGACAAGCTTTGCAGAAAGGTGGGCCCACTAACTTCTTGAAGCAAAACACTGAATGCAAATTGGACTACAGAGCCTTTTGAGAAATAGATGCACACAGGTTTATAGTGTTGACTTGTTGAGAGCCTGCTCCCTCACCAAGGCAATTCTGCAGGCACAGAGAAATCCAATAACTTCAGTGCTCAATACTCAATATATCAGAAAATAGATGTGATTTGCATTTGTAGATGTGCAATGTCATTTTGTGCAGGAGGTAAGTGCAAATTGTCTCCTATAAATTTGTTCCTCTTGATTTTTTTTTTGTTTGTTTTTTTTTCCTGTGAAAAAGTACATCAGCATCTGCACCACAGTCGGTGTTGTGAGAGTAGTAGAACCATATTTTGAAATCACAGTTTCCAAGTCCTATACAGACGAACCTCAAGTTACACTCAGAATTTTCAGTATTGTTATTGTTTTTTATTTGGATTTTTTTTTTTTCTACCTTCAGGATCTGCCTGTCCCTTTGCTGCTTCGTCATGCATGCCTTGGTGGATGTGTATGCCTTTTTATTCTGGAATGTTTTTTGCTGTGCAACAGGGGAGTATGATATACAGTACTCCCTCCTTTATTGTTATTTTTATTGTGATGGATATTTGTTGAAAATGCAGTAAGACAGAATGAGGGTTGAGCAGGGGGAAGAAGGAGGAAGGGAGGGTGTAGAGAACAGAGGCAATATAACAACAATAACATTGAATGTGACAATAATTACATTTCATAGTAGTTGGATTTGACCTATACTGTACTGTACGTGGATGAGGAAGGAAATACACACACTATGAGGAAGGCAGACAATGAGTAGCAAATAGAATAGGAAAAGTTCAGGCTGGGTCATCGGAACGGATAGGGCAAGAAAGGTTGTGTGCCAGACAGCGATAATGCAAGGTGTGAGAGTGGCTAAGCAGTGCCAATCACTTGTAAAGAACCATTACAAGACCGGCATCGAGAAAGTTGGCCCACACAAAGAGATGAAAACTGAAGTTAATCATGAAGAACTTTCGTTCCTTCCATAAGTCATGATCCACAATGTGGATGAGCATTAGCATTTGCATTCGATGGTAGGACCAGATGAAAAACCGATGGGGAAAAAAAAAAGCCCACATGAACTATTGATAGCATTTGGAGTCCACGTTTTGCTGCATTGTTCGAGGTCTTTGTACAAGCAGTAATCAAATTCAACAGCCTCTCACATTTTCCTCACCCTTGGCTATTTTATCTCAAACATCAATAACACCTGTTTATCTTTTCTTGTTTCCTTCAATGTCCTGATTTTCTGTGAAATTCTGCAGCGTAAAGAGAGTATGCCTTCCAAGCCTAACTAGCCGTCTTTTTTAAACACAAATATATAGTACAACTCAAAGTTTTGTGGCCGGAATGATATTTTGTGGCATTCTACTTGACATCGATGTTTAATGTTTACATATTTTTAAATTAGTTATGGGCTATTCTTGACTGCTTTTGGTAAAATGTAATCTGGACTGACAGCATGTCTTTTCTCAAAAACCTGCCGTGAAGAGAAAGGTTGGTGACGAGAATGTCCAATTTCAAGAAAAAAAGGAGACAGAAATTGCTAGAGTGCAACGTGTACTAATTTGGTAGAGTGCAACGTGTACTAATTTGGTAACGTGTAGCTGTGTGTTGTATCAGCGCAATACAAATATATATATATGTATATATATATATATATATATATATATATATATATATATATTTTTTTTTTTTTTTATTGATAGAAGTGATTTTAAAAAATGCACTTTTGATTTTTAAAAAGTAACGTTTTTATTTGTCGGTTATTCTATTTATTAAAATTTATTAAAAGCACAACAGCTGCAGCTGTAACAAAGCATTTTACAGAGCAGTTAACATAAATAACAAAATACGGTCATATAACTAAACACATAATATAAGACACAGACAGTCATGCAATCATAACCTTATACCAGCATATGCCTTTTTGCTTGAAGCAGTTACAGATGAAAGCGGAGAGACTCAAAGTGTCCTTTCACCAGTGGATCAGAGACATGCTCAAAATGTGCACACATCTGCTATAGGCTCAATTTGAAAGCAAACTGGAAGCTGTAGAGTCCGTTGACAAAAAAAAAAAAGAGATTGGTTCACTTTTCCTGTCCGATGTAAATCCGCTTCAGTTCCAACCATCGACTCTCAGTTCCAAACATGCAGACCGGCGCTCCTCTCTCCTCATCCTCAGCTCCAGCAGCCATCCATCCAGCCGCACCGACACAGACTGTTCAACAGCGCGCCTACATCTCTGCTGAACAAAACGGGGCTGTGTAAAATGCTGCCCATTACAGGCGACAGTCAAATAGCGCCGACATTCCTCCCTATCAAAATCAGTGCTGGTGCATGCGTGCTGCTGAGGAAGGCGCAAAAATCAAGCACATATTCTTCTTCTTCCTCGAATGTCGTGGCCAAAAGGCTGAAAACAGTCCACAACGGGTCCACACGAAGGACAACAAACACCATATGACAAAACAAAAGACAAAAGACAAAAACAACAACAACAAAAAAAAAACAACAATCATGACAGACAGCGGCAGCGCAAAGGGGCTGGCAGACACATTTGGCACAGAGCAACAGACGTAGGCTACGCTTGTAGGTCCCCCCAAGACCACACTGTTATCTTTAATATTTCCTGTCATTTATTTTGTTCATTATTTTTAAATTCAGTCTTCACATTTGTGTGTGATAAACACATGGGACGATTAGGAAAATACGGATCAAGCCGCCTCCGGTATTGAACTTTTCTGAACTATGTACCAGTGTACTAGAAAGTACACAAATAATTAAAAAAAAAAAAAAATGGAACAAATTCAGTTTTAAAAAGTATACAAGAAGTACATGGTCCCTGCCACGCTTTACCCCCTTCCGCCTCTTTTCACGAAGTTTTCAATGTATTTTGTCACTTTAAATAGGCTGCTATCTGCATTACCACCCTAACCCTAAACGTAACATTCAGAGTAGAGATATTTCAGGACATTAACCTGTTTACTTTGCGTCTTTTCAAAAGCAGCAAATGCGTCTTCTTCATCTTCTTTAAATCTGGGAAATTCATCACCGACGCAGAGTGAATCAGACAAAATAATGCCCAGTGGCGAGTTCTCATATGAGTCACGGCAAAATAGCACTCGGTGTTGAGGTGCCGGTCACTGCAGGATACCCATTGTGTGAATCCTCCGCTCTTGTTCTACCTTTTTTTGGCAAAACAGCAAGTCTTTTCTCACATCGTGCGTCACTGGCAACCTACCTTGATATCACACTGAACTGGGATAAATGGCTTATGTCTGTCGACTCATCCAAAGCAAGGAAACAGGATTCCGCTGCCTTTATATCCTTCAATTTGGTTTCTTGCAGTTGATATGCCCTCATGATGGTGCGATCGTGAACAGTTCTTGCTGAGAAGCATGTCTTTTATTTGTTGAATTATTTTATATTTACATGAAAAGTCATCAAAATGTTAATTGGGCATATCAAAGCATGAATGGACAGTATTGGCATGCTCCCCATCTGTGAATGGCTTTCCGTTCCAAGTTAGCCGAATTCCAGTCATTGTGTCGGGTCCAACCATGGCGGTGCTGCTGACTCGTTTGCACGCTGCACAGTAGCTCTTGGCATGCCATCTTTCAGCTGTCCCCGGCTGGATATTTTGTTGCAGATGTTACATGGCATGTGTCGAATTGCCGTTTTATATTGATAAACATTTTTTTCATTGCATAGTAGACACACCGCAGAACCTGCTCTCTCCACAAGGGCACATTCCTCTGTCCATTTTCCCCTGAAATGTATGATGCTCGTCATCCTTTCCTTTCCTCTTTTGCCATTTTCTTTGTACTCTGCAGAATTAACGATATCGTTTTATGATTACAAGAAAAAATCCATGTCATCAACGAATTATCCAAATAAATAGGTGTGTGACCTTATGTACCCAGAAGGACAGCTGGCATCGTATTCATGACTACATTGGAGCCGAAAATGGATGCGTGAAAATGCGTAAGAATGTTTTATATTTTGAATGTTATTGATAATATCGATTTCTGTAATGTTTTCCTCTAAAATGTCAGTGGAATTATTCATTCGTTGTCACGTTAAGATTGCGTGTTTTCCTAATTCCAGAGCCGCAACTGCGACAAGAAAAAATCCATGTCATCAACGAATTATCCAAGAAAAATAGATGCGTCTTTTGTACGTTTTTTTAAAGTCCATTCACACAACCCACTGCTGGAAAAGTATGAGGACATTTTCATCAACCGACAAACTCAATTACAGTACATTAAAAAGCTGACTGCAAATTCAATCAAACTCTGAAACGATGCACACACTTATGCAAAGTTAAATGGTTATTGGGGTTTATAAATGTCTCGGTGTTTCAATAATTTGTTAACGTGGGGATTTTTCTACAATGTGTGTGTGTGTGTGTGTGTGTGTGTGTGTGTGTGTGTGTGTGTGTGTGTGTAACTGGAGCTTTCTGTCCACATACAACAGATGGATGACACATTTATCTCACAAAGCACCACACTTGCGTGTACACAGAAGCGCACACGCATGGGTACATACCGACACACACTCACACACAGCAGATGCAAGCAGAACCAAGGCTGCGACTTTAATTATCACCTTGTCTCGGCCTAAATGAGGGTGTGAGGCTAAGCTCATATCCGCATGGATTGTGTGTATGTGTGTGTCCTCAGGAAGAAAACGATGAAATCCCTCATTAAGTCACCTCATTTCAATTGTTTCAGCTTTGCTATTCTTTTCTCCCTTTTTTAACAGCTACTTCGTCTCGAGTAATTATATGGTGGTCTTTTTCCATTGTAACCATACGGGAGCTCCAACTGTAGATAGTATTGAAAGTATTAATTCACTTGAATTGTATTAATAGAAAACACTCCGTACTTAAGTAGAGAAAGAAAGTGAATACCTTGTGCAGCAACTGTTGTATCCCCTGAAAATATATTAGATGTTTATGGGGCGGCCCGGTGGTCGACTGGGACTCAAATCGCTTCCAAAGCTCAAGTTCTTGCAGATGATCTGCAGTACTGTTTCCCTATGAAACTTAAACTAAAACACAGTTTCCCCTTTAAAACAATTTCCACTGATGTCTTGAATATAACAAGGACAAAAATTGTGAAACCCTAAGGAGAGAGAGACAGAGGGATGAAGAGGGAGCCCAACTCTTAGCATGTTAGCATTTACATTGAGGTGAAATATTTGACTGTCACAATCAGGATGAGTTGGATTAATTTTAAACAAACCTGTGTTTTAATTCTGGAAGATGACAAATAACGCTTTTTAGTCACAGTTGACAAAACTATGAAATAAATCTCATAAAATTGGGCATGTTTATTCTGGACCAAAACTCTCAATCTTTTGGTCTCTGGACCGGATGGTATGGGCAAAACTAGCTTGGACCATGATTGTCACTGATTCCATTTGATGACATTTTCTTCTCTTCAAACCCTCTCTCAAGAACGTCAGGCCCTATTCTCATACTTACTCTTGTCCCATCGTATTCCTACTGTCTCTTCTCATCTCCTCTGCCTTTTCCCTCTCCGTTCCCCCTTGAACCACTCCCCCACATTCTCTTCACAGGATTCAGCACAGTTCGCATTCACAGGGTTGATTCATTTCCGTCACATCTGACAGATTTATGGTCAGAAAAGAGCTGAGGACATTATGTTCTCAAGTGGCAAAATAAGCACTCCGGCCTGACCTACTGGCTGGTTTCACACATAAAAAATAATTTGGTCAGAGGTGCATACGGTGTGGTTTTTGGACAGTTATGTAACTCCACCATGCTTAATGTTGTTGTGACGACTGAAAGGGATTGTTTTTAGCCATTTTTGAAGGGGCCCTATAACCTGAAACACCGATGGCAGCTCACTGACAGATTCAACGGACTGATGATGCCCACCTTTGTTTTAATCCATCACAAAAAAACTCAAGTTCTTTGTTAGTTCCTGGATCTCAAAACGTCGTTCAAACCATTGGATGCATGTAAAACACAACTACAATATTACACTATTCCATTCCAACAAAAGAAGGCATTGAGAATGCAAAGTGATGTTCTCCTGATCACAGCAGAGGATCCCCACTGGCACATCATCGTACAAACATTCCTTGTCATCTACGTCCTGAAACAAAGGAACAGGGCATTGCCACATCAGAATGTTGCGACAAAAAAAATTGTGTGTGTGTGTGTGTGTGTGTGTGTGTGTGTGTGTGTGTAAATGTGTGTGTGTGTGTGTGGTGGGGGGGGTGTTAAAGAACAGCATAGCTAAAAAGGGTATAGAGGAAAGGCAGTCAATGGGGGAACTGGAGAGAGAAAAATCCAAGTTACTTACAGGAATGACAAGAAGACCCCTGAGGATGAGGCTTACTTCTGTCACATGTGAAATCTGGTGGTTTGAAGGAGCAGAGAGGACCTCCCACATACTTCAAAAAAACACAACAAACAGGATAGCTCTTATTCCCAGTGCATGTATTTACACATGTTAATTCCAAGTGGAAGCAAGTATCTGGATGTTTTCCAAGACGTAAGTCTAAAATTGAAAATCAACTATTTGGCTGCCGTATCAGGTCAGCCAGAACTCTACCCGAAAGGCCGCTTTTTGCCCTAAAAAGGCAGACAAAAAAATATCTTAACAATAATATGTTATATGGACCCCTAGTCGTCGAAACACAGCAGTCTGATAAATATTGTGTTTGTGGAATATACATTTGTTTTTTTCTGTCCCTGAATCGCCATGGTTGTTCAGGTTTAATGTAGCCCCAGGTCCAGCTCTGCGGCAACTCAAGGCCGGTTCCAACTTCCCTGAAGCCCAAGGGCTGATGGCAAGTCCTGAGGTCACTATCCCACGCTGTTCACGCAGAGCATGACCCCCTGTCATCATCAAACTTTAATGCTGGAGCACGCGTCTCGCGGCTGCCTTTCATCTCTGTTCATTGGCCAAGACCTCCTGTCTAGACCAGGCAGCTCCAGTGGAACCAGTGTACCGCCCGTACCCATTGAAGGGCCTTAGCAGCTCCGTGAGGCCCAGTGTTCCGGCTGTCCACCTAAATGGCCTTGACGAGCCCCTAATGCTTGCTCCTCTTGTATAATCCAATCAGCTGGTGTCTTATCATTCCGTCCGCATTTAGTTCCCGGTTTCGGTGTAGTATGTCTCCTATTGTTGTCCCATGTCGGATGTTATGTGCTGTTATTTTTGTTGGCGAGTCTGTCTCCCTTATTCTTTGTGTTCATTGCAGCTGATTTTTGGATGTGGACTTTTAATCATTATTGTTGATCCTGCTGTGAAGTACCATATCTTTCCTTTTTGAAAATATCAACTTGAGATTTCCCTGCAGTTCTGCTTTTTGCTTTGACTTCACCTCACTAAACCCAACGTGCCCCCCATAACCATATCACACATGCTGAAAAAAAAAAAATCTATCTATATATATATATATTCTTCTCTGCTTAGATTTGGGTTAAGAATTGTAGCTATGGGAGTACAGTAATGTGTTTTTGCTCATCACTGTAAATATACACTTCCTTGGAGAAGCATTATCACGCTTGTTATGTTGCGTTGCATGGAGCAAAAGCCCAGTCATATGCAGTACTTGCATGTGCACACCGTGCAGGAATAACAACACGGCCATTTTATAAAATTGCTCACGTTAGACCGATATTTCCATTGTTATTTCAAAAAAGACCGTATAAATAGCATCGTGAAACCATTGTCAGTTAACACCTGACTACAGAGCACTGGAGATGAGACTTATGTTTGAAATATTTTTTTGAAAACTACGATTAAAGCCTCAATTTCCTCCCCATAAAACTAAAAGATAGATGTGATAAATTGTACCAAAAAAAAGTTTGTTTTTTTTTCCAAAACCTAGGACACAGGAATTAACATATGATGTGCAAGGAAACAGAACCAACGAGAGACCAGAGACATCTTATTAAAAGATGTGAGCACGTGTGTGTTTGTGTGTGTGTGTGTTTGTGTGTGTGTGTGTGTGTGTGTGTATTTGGTTCTTTGCCAGCACACACCACCATAATGATTTAGCCAGTCTGTGCAACAGTGGGGATTAGCATACACTCCGCATGTGGCAGAAATATAATGGGCATTATGCATTTTGTATTGTCTTTTCGCAAAGGTATGCAGGATTATGATTGATAGTCGAGAGGATTTTGGCAGAGAACAATATTATATTGTATAACAATATTATTATTATTTTTTTTACATTGTCTCAGAAACAAAGAATAAGAATAGAAGGGAAAAAAAAACATTTTGCAATAAATCCCTATCGGAAATTGCCACATTTTTATATTCAAAAAGTCTCTAATTCCTTCAGTCCCTTCTTCTGACAATCAGCAGACAACTAAAGGAGGCTTTTAATTATGTGAATTAGGATAAACTCAGCTCCACTATATAGCAAAGAGATTTTTTTTTCAATATTTACAGCACACATTCCTACCATGACTCTCTTAATGACATAAAACTGGAACAGTGGCAGAAGTTGGGCCAAATTTGCTCTCACTGAGTGAGACGGACTCGTGAGCGTTATCAATCGTACTGTCAGGTGTCCGGAATGCTCTGGACAGAATTGGATTCCACAAACGTGCGCACAGACAAGAGATTTGCACATTTACATTTTATAATACTGATTGACTGTGCATTGTCCATTTTTAAAGAAATAAATCGAAAGAAAATAAATTCTAACACATGCAGCTAATGCCTCTCACCACTTCTTTCTGGGATTATGTCTAGATTTAGACCTAAACTGTGACAAATGGTGACAGTTTCAATGGTATTGCATTTAAATCACTGTCATGCAGGTTTTATGAGGCAGGAGTCAAATGTAATGAAACAGAGAGGAGTACAGGAATGAAACAGGAGGCCCAAAAAAAATCATTAAAAAAATAATAAAATACAACCACTAGGACGAGAAAGAGCACCTGAGGCAAACAAATCACATTTGTGAAGACTTGGCAAAGATAGAACAGCAACAGCAAGCAAAGATTGAAGATTTACTGTGAAGTGTCGGACAGTCATTCATTCAATGATATTCTGAGTTAGTTTCATGTAATATATTACATACTTTTCTGTAAAGGTTTTCAACCTCACTTGGAGACGTGTCCAAACACCTGACCAAACACCTAACCAACATCCATCCATCCAGTTTCTTTACTACTTATTCTCAATAGCATTATGGGTGAGTTTGGCGCCTATGCCAGCTGACTTTGGACTGGTCGCCGGTCAATCATATAGACATCCAACCAGTCACACTCATATTTACCTTCAGAATATAATGGGAGTTAATACAACTAAAAGCAGTGATTTCCAACCACTAGTAAGTCGCACATTAACATCACACACATCATTATCTTTGTTACCCTAAACCAGCAACATAGGCTACAGTGACAATCATCCATCCATCCATCCATCCATTTTCTGATCTGCTTATCCTCACAAGGGTCACGGGGCATGTTGGAGCCGATCCCAGTTGTCTTTGGGCAGTCGGCGGGGGACACCCTGAACTGGTTGCCAGCCAATCGCAGGGCACACACAGACAAACAACCATCCGCGCTCATACTCACACCTAGGGACAAATTTTGAGTGTTCAATCAGCCTGCCATGCATGTTTGAGGAATGTGGGAGGAAACCGGAGTACCTGGAGAAAACCCACGCAGGCATGGGGAGAACATGCAAACTACACACAGGAAGGCCGGAGCCGGAATTGAACACTGCAATTCTGCACCATGAGGCCGACGCGCTAACCAGTCGACCACCCGGCCGCCCAGTGACAATCAGATCAATTAAATACTGACCCGAGCAAATAATAGCTTTTCATTCAACACAACAAGCAGGGAAGTGCAGAAAGGGAGTGAAGGATATTAGTTTGGTGGGGGTGTTTGGTGCTCTAGCATCTTTTTTTTTTTTTTGCATGTATGTATGTGAAAGCTTGGTCTTGACCCTTCAATGGTAAAATGTATAGTAACTCAGCCAAAAACAGAGGATAAGATAAAACAATACATCAAGTCAGAAGTGCCATTAAAGTGCATGCAAATTAGGCAGTTGCAGTGCCCCTTCTTATTTACTTCCCATACACACACTTTTACAGCCAATAAAATGATACATTTTCAAATGTTACACACATTTGCGAGCATTCATTCACTATGGCACATGCAGGAGCTGTTACAGTACACATTGTGCTGGTCGTGGAGGCAGAGCTGATCTAATATTCAACAAACAAAGCATGGAATTTGACACAAACTATTACACATTGACAATGTCGACAATTTATGACAAATAAACTGTCATCATTCAGGGATAATCAGGGCTCGAGGCTGCGACCAATTGGTCGGCGTGTGCGAGTAGGAATTTCATCTGGTTGCATCCGTGTGCTGTAATGCTCCTCCCGACAAAGGCATTGCATTAGATAGAGCACCGTGGGTAAAAGTCACCCTCTTCTTCAGTCTTCTGTGTCATTGTGTGAAGCCAGCCACTGTGGACTTACAAAGATGCTCTTAAAATCACAATAGCAGTTTTATATTTAAACATTGACTGATACATTTTAGCACATCAATCAATAAGTCTTATTAATTGACAAATACAGGAAAGGCCTATGTGGCTATCTCAGAGAAATCATCTCCCCGCCGCACTTGGAAGATAGAGCAGCTTGGTTCCGAAGGCGGATAATGTTCGCGTTTGCACATCCAGGACCGGAGTCTCGTTTTTTTTTTTTTTTTAAATTCATTTGAAGCGCAAGAATCCAAGCAATGTTTTTCCTATTTTTTTTAGCTTGTAGTGTGATAGCCGCACCTGCTTACTAGTGTGGACTGAATGGATGCCAGCAATCGGCAAATGCCCGTATGCCCAACAGCAATACAGTGTGGTTATTGGGGTGGGTGGGGTAGGGAGGTGGTGGGAAGAAGTATGAGCTAGTTCATCTTTGGAACCATGAAATTTGTGAAAAAAAAATCAATTATGGGCTTTGAATGGACTATTTCATTTTAAGATGTGTGAGCTGCACTGTGAAGTAGTGGAAGATGAACTTTCTCAACACCGACTGTATGTGTGGAACACGTGATGAAATGTGTTGTTTCACTTAAAACACAAAAGCTAATGTGTTTGTTTTCAAATGATTTTGGTCGGTTTGCATTTGTCGAAACAAACAAAGCATGGAATTTGACACAAACTATTACACATTGACAATGTCGACAATTTATGACAAATAAACTGTCATCATTCAGGGATAATCAGGGCTCGAGGCTGCGACCAATTGGTCGGCGTGTGCGAGTAGGAATTTCATCTGGTTGATCCGTGTGCTGTAATGCTCCTCCCGACAAAGGCATTGCATTAGATAGAGCACCGTGGGTAAAAGTCACCCTCTTCTTCAGTCTTCTGTGTCATTGTGTGAAGCCAGCCACTGTGGACTTACAAAGATGCTCTTAAAATCACAATAGCAGTTTTATATTTAAACATTGACTGATACATTTTAGCACATCAATCAATAAGTCTTATTAATTGACAAATACAGGAAAGGCCTATGTGGCTATCTCAGAGAAATCATCTCCCCGCCGCACTTGGAAGATAGAGCAGCTTGGTTCCGAAGGCGGATAATGTTCGCGTTTGCACATCCAGGACCGGAGTCTCGTTTTTTTTTTTTTTTTAAATTCATTTGAAGCGCAAGAATCCAAGCAATGTTTTTCCTATTTTTTTTAGCTTGTAGTGTGATAGCCGCACCTGCTTACTAGTGTGGACTGAATGGATGCCAGCAATCGGCAAATGCCCGTATGCCCAACAGCAATACAGTGTGGTTATTGGGGTGGGTGGGGTAGGGAGGTGGTGGGAAGAAGTATGAGCTAGTTCATCTTTGGAACCATGAAATTTGTGAAAAAAAAATCAATTATGGGCTTTGAATGGACTATTTCATTTTAAGATGTGTGAGCTGCACTGTGAAGTAGTGGAAGATGAACTTTCTCAACACTGACTGTATGTGTGGAACAAGTGATGAAATGTGTTGTTTCACTTAAAACACAAAAGCTAATGTGTTTGTTTTCAAATGATTTTGGTCGGTTTGCATTTGTCGAAGGAAATTATCACATTTGAGTGAAAATCAGATTTGGACTCTTGAAATGCATATTTAAAAGAATAGATCATTTCCGTTTTGTGTGCAATAAGATTGCTATCAGCAGTAATGTTGAACAGTTTTTTGTATTTTTGCCACCAGGCATTAAATTATCTTGAGACTTGTGCTTCAGTCTCATTGTGAGTGGCGGGTCGTGCACTGTATTTGTTCATGTTCCGCTTCAATGGTTCAGAATGGTTGAGTGAAATCAGTTGAGACCAGTAGTTTTCTGACGGCATTATTGACATTTATTTGATTATTGTATTACCGAATGTGCTTTTGACATGGCGGTGACAAAAATCAAGTTTTAATTGAAACTTTTTTTTTTTTTTTACTTTTAAAGGATTTTATTTAGAAACTGTTCCTTAACATGCTTAAATGCTTAAGACTTTTCTATGCAAACATGGGCAAATCCAAATTATATCGTACATTTGAAAATATATCTACAAATATTTTAAAACCTGTTTCATCCCTTATCTCATGAATTTATTTTGGGGTTTGTGTTTTCATTCATTCAATTCATTCATTCATATATTTTGGAGTAGTATAAACCTTGCCAGGCTGTTTGTTTTTGCTTCCTTCTGTCTGTGAACGTACATCTGTGTGACAGTAACAGAGAGCTGTATATCTTCCTGCTTAATTATTCATCAAAAACAATGAAAAAGCAATTTCACAGCCAGATTATTGTGTCTGATTCTTACAGTAGACGTTGCAAAATACTGCGCATTACTGTACACGTCATCCAACCGAATCAAAGAGTCAGCCAAACAATGTGTTAATCTGCATGAATGCAATTAATTACTCGAGAATTTGTTTTGAGCTTGTTTACTCAACAGCTCGAACAACTATATCATGCAGATTCATTCACAAAGGCCGGTGCACCAGGCTGTGTGATTGCTCTTTTGGAATGGATGCTTCTTGACAAATTAATCGCCTTTTGGGGGATCAAAATGTGCCCGAGAACTCAGCAATTTTTGCAAGTGTGTGTATCCGGAATATATGTATTTTAGGGTGCCATTTGCCAGGCTGTGTGATTGCTCTTTTGGAATGGATGCTTATTGACAAATTAATCGCCTTTTGAGGGATCAAAATGTGCCCGAGAACTCAGCAATTTTTTGCAAGTGTGTGTATCCTGGTGCAAATATATGTATTTTAAGGTGCCATCTGAAAAAAAAAAAAAATCCTTAAAAACTTTGAAGTGCCCCCTGCAGTTTAAAAAAATATATAAAAATTAAAAAGCCCCGGTTTCACGAAGACAACATTTGGTGGACATCTTTACAGCACACATGAAAAAGTCTGGAAGACTTATTCTTGAAATTGAGCACAAAGTCTGTCATTTTGGTTTGAAGTGGCTATTTTGACACAAATGCCACAGCTTGTACTTGAATAAACGTGACTAGGATACTCACCCAAGTGAATTCCAAATACATGGTTCAGAGCAAGTTTCCAAGACAGATGGGTGACGTTAAATTACATTTTTTTTTTATTCCATTTTTAATGTGGGCATGAGCATGAGAAGTGGCCATAAAAATAGGGGTGTTTCTCAGTGTATGAAGATAGAAATAATAATGATTTTGCTTGAGCAAAAGTAAAAGGCAAACATTATATAAACACATTCAAATTCAAACAGTATTGGAACTCTTGGATATCAGTTATATCCATCAAACAAACAAAAATGGACCGTGGGTGACGCAAGTGAGAGGTGCTCTCACATTCTCAAGCATGCTGACAATCTGGTGTAAGAATCCATCTAGCTCCCAATTATCAAGATCACACAGGCAATCTAAAACCCCTTAATTGGTGGGATTACAGTGTTCATGCTCATTATCACATCCAAAATCTGTTGCTGACACTAAGAATTTGAGTTAAAAAAAAAAAAAACTTTTACTGCACACCTCTTTCATTCCTTGATGCATATGACAAAATCTAATTTGTGCAATGGTTAAAACTTTTGGGATCAACAACACCCTAAATATGATTTTCATGTTTTCTAACCATATTCAACAGAAAAACCTTGTGAAGTAAATGAATTGATGGTCGTTTTCTAGTTGTTACATACCTGTCTAAATAAAAATCATTCATACATTTATTTGTTTTTTTGTTTGTTTTTTACAGTACAGCTTTTTTTTTGTCTGAGTGTGTTCATTTTTTCTCTTGTGTAATTGAATGTGAGTTTCTCACAACGATTAACCTCTCCATGGCTCACTTGAGAGATGAGCATAACATGCAGTTTCTCTCATGACAGATTTACTTGTTTTGATAAGTCCCTAACACCTGTACCTGTGCGTTCCAAGAGGATTTCCGTAAGATTGATTGTATGGAGGTCGTTATATCTTCAGTTCTCTCTATCAGGGTTAGTTGACATACTTATTCTTCCCAAGTCCACCACCAAGGGCTACGCCCGTCACCGCGTATCCGAAAATGACTGACCATTAGTGACTCCTTCGCTGGAGCTCTAGTGGTCCGAATTATTCAAAGTCCATCCATCCATTCTACAATTTGCTGCACCGCACATCCTAGCGTGCTGGATTTTTCCAAGTTGGCCCTCTTTCAGGTCACAAGTGATCTGGAACGTATCCCAGTAGACTTTGAGTTACAGTCAGTGTACGCCAGAGATTGGTGGCCAGTTAATCACATGAGACCTATACAGTACAGCAGGGGTGCTCATTATGTCGATCACGATCGACCGGTAGCTCGCGCACTGGTCCTAAGTCGATCGCAAGGGGGTGTTCCATAGCTTAACCGTAATGGGACACTGTGATTTCCTATGAATGTTGTATTTCATATATATATATATGTGTGTATATTAGTGCTGTCAAACGCGACTAAATGTAAAATGTCGTCGTTAACTCATAATTAATCCCAATTAATCACACCTTTTGTCTATTCTTAATTTCCTTTTTTTCTCCTATTTTTTCCCATTTTAATGCTCTCATAAACATGGAATAGCGGATCAGTTTTCTTTGTGCAAAATGCAAATATTTATTGAAGCAACAATTTCAATTTTACAGGATAAAAATATTTTGTCACGCAATAGCTCCTTTAACATCCCTTTTTAGGGAATCATCACAGAGCAATAAAGAGCACATTTAAGGTAAACTTGTACTCAGCCTATTGTGCAGTTAAACCATGGCTTCATACTTCCTTTTTCTCAAGTTTGCTTTGAACCCAAGTTCAAAGTCAGGCTACCTGCTCTTTATTCACCAGAGGGTCATCAACCTCGTCTCTTATTTCTCTAGCTACTCGCACAAAGTGCTCTGCAACAGTGTCAGCAAAGTGTCTCTCTTCTGTCTTTGCAACAGTCAAAGAATGCAACCACTGTTGGTCAAAATAATGGGTTGTGACCCCGAGGTAGTTATGATTACTAAGGGAAGTCCAGTAATCCCCGGTGAGCGCGACTGCTTGTATCTTCAACGCTTGGTGTACCTTCGCCTTCTCCACTTCGTACAATTTCGGTACATGGCTTGTAATGGTGGCGCACTTGTTTTGTTTCCGGTTTATTTCAGAGGAACCCGGTGCAGCATTAATCTCATGTTGATCCTTCTGCTGCGGAAGTCTCTCGCTGGTCATGTGTAGGCATCATTGCTGGTGACTACACTCGGTTCGAGGCACAAGACTGGAGACGTTTCTTTTATTTTTCTGTGTGTCGCTACCACTGAGTCGCTCAACACCTGACGTGCCTCAGTGCATCGTCACTGCCAAAAGCGAACTGCCGGGAAGCTCCACCCCCTTTATTTATATACACCCCAGAACATGGTGTCCTTCCACACAAAGTAGTGCCACACATTGGAACAACAGTGATAGTGGCATACATCGTACCCAACATCTCACAATAAAAAATGTAATCCCGTTAAAATGGGTTTACAATAATGCTGATAATAACGTGTTAAAATGACAGCACTAATATATGTATAGTGAACTATTATGGCCATTTTTGAGAGTTCTGGGGGACATGCAGACGAAGTTACATCCAATTTGTAAGTCGCAAAATATGGAACGTTATCAAAATTTGTATAGCCAAACCGTGAATGGAGGGGAGACGCAGGAAAGCCATCCACCAGGATCACCTCTCCAGTAGCCAAATAAACAATCTCACGACAGAAATTGCTTTGATGGCACACGTAGTCGTTCCTGATGCTTATCTCAACTCAAAATGTTTCTGTTTACTCATATTTGTCCCGAAATACCCGCCCACCACTTCGCACAAACACTCAAATTAGCCATTCCATTGTAATGATGAAGAAAGTGACCAACATTTCTGCCGCTTTTTCAAGCCTTGAAAATATCATAACTTCCTTAATTCTTGATATATTGACAACAATTAAACACTGTTTTGTCCCTTTATTCGAGCTCTTAACAGTGACTTTGGTCTTGCTGGGAAAAAAAATAATAAAAGATTTTAATTTTGTTGTCACATCAATAGGTGCTGGGGGAGACCACTCACTATCGCATCAACATCTCTGGAATCACGGTGTTGATCATGCTGGAATTTATTCATGCTTTTTTATTTCATTTTATTTTTTTACTGGTGGCCCGGTGGTCCAGTGGTTAGCGCCTCGACCTCACAATGCAGGGGTACCGGGTTTGATTCCAGCTCTGGCCTTCCTGCGTAGAGTTTGCATGTTCTCCCTGTTCCTGCATGGGTTTTCTCTGGGTACTCCCGTTTCCTCCCACCTTCCAAAAACATGCGTGGCAGGCTAATGGAATACTCTAAATTATCCCTAGGTGTGAGTGTGGGCATGGATGGTTGTTCGTCTCTGTGTGTCCTGCGATTGGCTGGCAACCGGTTCAGGGTGCCCCCTGCCTACTGCCCAGAGACAGCTGGGATAGGCTCCAGCACGCCCCGCGACTTTATGAGGATAAAGCGGATCAGAAAATGGATGGATGGATGGATTTATTTTTCTATGTTTTAACCCATTTGAAATGTAAAGCATGAAGTAAATTTATGTGGTCATACATAATGCATAATTCAGACACTGAGACTAATTTGTGACACACATAATTGACATGATGTCATAATTATTTGCTGGTTACATGAAATGACACTGTCAAGGAACCATCCTCTCATTTCCGCAAATACTTTTTAGATCCTCCTGCCTGGCTCCTCTGTTATTCTCCTCGCCTACCCGATGGGATATTTGCTGAGAGGTGCGAGCTTGTAAACAGAAGAGCGAGAACAGAACACTTGGGGAGTTGCAAATAAAGAAATGAGATTAGACCCCTGTGGAGACAAAAACATGATGAGCAGACGGGCACAAACATTAACACAGGAACACAAAACACCATATAACAAAACCAAACCAACTCCAAAACGCAATCCCTCACAAATAATAAATTACCTGTTACAGACTCAAACCCCAAACCCCAAAATTCACAAAAATTCATGTAATGGATGAATGATTATCTTGAGCACCACACTTGCTAACCCTTGGGTTATTTGTGGTTTGATTTGCAAACAGAAGATTTTCCCAAGTGTTTTAAACGAAACAATGACACTTACTGACATGAAACATTTACTGTCTCCAAAATGCTGTCATATAAATAAGCAGCCAAAACATTTGTTTTTTCTTTTCAAATTTGGTGTCTTGTCAAAACAATCTCCTCGTGTAAGCATTGTGACAGGTTATTTATCTGTCCAGTTTGTATTCTCCCTCTCACCCACAGTCAGCTGAGAGAAGGGTAAGCAAAAGAATACATGTTGTCACAAAACTTCTTGTAAAACTAAATATTGTAGCTGCAGTGTGCTTCTATAAATACAGTTGAGTTGAGTTGAGTTGAGTTTTCTTTTGAGCTACAACAATCAGTACTCAGTGATGACCCTCCGCCCCCCCACCCACACACGCACACACACACACACACACACACACACACACACACACACACACACACACACGCGCGATTTTACACAGTTCCCAGGTTTCTCAATGTCTAAATGTTTTTTGACATCCTTCTTGCACAATGCTAAAGAATTATAGCACACTTAATATCCAATCCATCACACATCAGACTGGTTGTTATCACTCGGTTTGGACCTTTCCTGTATTTTCACTGAGATCCCGTATTACATGTTGTGTAATGGATCCATGCATGCCAAACGTAAATAATCTCACTCCGACATCCATGACCTTTGGTTATCAAAAGCTAACACTAGTAACATTGCCAGTTATTGCTAATATGTGTTAGCATTGCAGCACTGTTTACATTTCTAGCTGAGACATGGTTGTGCTTCAGTTTGGTCAGGGGCTTCAGCTGCTGCTATCTTTGGTCAGCCTGAGTCCCAATTCATGAGTGGTGTAGCGTTGCGTTGTTTCGCACACGTTTCATTTCTGAAATCACAAATCTTTTCAATTAACGCGAGTGAACGAATCACATGCTTTTCTCAATTGATTTGAGCCCAGCAACCACTGTCAGGTTGAAGGACGACTTTATACTGCCACGCTATTGGCGTTAGCGAACGATTCAGTGAGTGAATGCACTGCCATTTCCCGTTCGTGAACTAGTCAGTGAGTGAACATGTGAATAAATGTTGCTGTACGACCATTCTCATTCATTCATTACAGCTGCAATGTTTATGATAGAAATAATAACAATAATAATACAAAGATATTACAATAACTGCAACATCAGGATGAGTACTTTTTTTTAATCCACTGTCCATGCTGGGGGGTGGGGGTCTCAAGGTTTGAACAAATCGGCGAATGATTCTTTTGAACAACTCTTTTTGATTCTAATGATTCCGTTCACTTGAAAGAACTGTCATGCCCATCACTAGGTTTGGGTGAGGATGTGTATTATGTAAATTAGCCTCATGAGGTTTTAGTTATGCAAAATGCAGAATGACTTGCTTTTAGACACATTTTTGGAAATAGGTGGAACACGTACTTTTACTGGGTTGTGGACTTTCATGCTTGATGGGTTGGCAGGCACTCCAGAGACTCAGTACAATCATTTAAAAGGTCAATATTCCATAACACATCGTCTTTATTATCATGTCATGGAATTAGATGAAAACATGAATAGCAGACAGTCAGTGTGTCAGCTGCTTTCAAAAAGTCCTTTCAGCAGCACTTTCAGCTCTTTTATTTTCCAAAGACTTTGCACATGAATAAAAAGTCATCAAAGCCCTTCATATATGAGGTCATCAACCACACTGGTGTGGGACTGCATCAATGTCGTGATTTAATACTAGAGCTCATGTGAGGCAACCGTATTACATTTACACCGCAGACTGGATCACACTTTGCCCATAATGCTCATTCAAACCTATTTGCATTCATAATTAAGAACTTGAAGAGGCGTTAATCTTTTAGTAATCCTGTCATTTATATTTATGACCAGTGTGTGATCATAGTTGCAGTTCACTGCCAGAGTTCACAATCTGTACTTCAGCGGATCTGACTTTATGATAAGGGCTAGTGGCAAAGATCGCATAAGCGGTAAAGCAGAGAATTTCCACTGTGGCGGCTGCGGGCTAGAAAATAAACAAATAAGAGCAACTCCCTTGTCCCTCACTTATTGTCGTACTGCATTCATTGCTTTTTCTTTTTTGCAACTTCAAGATAGGTTATTTTCTAGCGGCATAATGCAAGTCACTATAACAATAGGACTCAACACATCTGCACTCCCAAAGTTAAGGAATCCACCCGTGATGAAATATTGAGGAAAGAAGTGAGACAAAGCCATCTGTTGTGATGGTACTTGCATCTATTTGACATGCTTCATCCTAGTTCATTCTCCGTAAAAAGATTTGCTCAGGTACCCAAGAGATAAGCAATGCAAAAGGCAAAATATATGACACCAAGCAAACATAGTTTCTTGATCATGGCCTTTGGTGGTAAGCAGGCATTTGTGATTTACAAAAAAAGACTTAAAATATATATATTGCAACAGTCAACTGTCATCAACTCCCTGGATATGTTTCTGTCTCCGAATTGCATGGGAAGATCTTGTAGTGAAATAATCACATTGTATTATGCAGTCTTGCCTCATCTATTTAAAGATATCTTTTGCAAAACCCTCAGGTACGTAGAAATCCTTTGGGGGAGAAAAGTCACATTGCCAGTAAAACAGATCTTAATCTTACAAGAATAAAATATCCACTAGTGGGAAAACGTGTAATAAAAGCATAATCTTAGCCTTCAATTCCAAACCACTTGGGTTTCATGTGATAAAGGACAACAATCTAGAAGTAGGTAGATATTCAATTATCAAAAACCAAATACATTTAGAAAAATGGAATGATATCAAGTAGAATTATGCACTCAGAAGCAGGCAGCTTGGGTTCAGTTCCCAGTCAGTGACTGATTGGGAACCGATGCCATGCTGCCCGTACACAAATCGGGCGAGTGTACCACTATACCATCAGTATCTATTTATCTGTGTGTGTGTGTGTGTGTGTGTGTGTGTGTGTGTGTGTGTGTGTGTGTGTGTGTGTGTGTTCGTGTACTAGCGAAAGAAAATGAGGGCCGGTTTGGAAACAGCACAAAAAATGTCTTGACAATTTTACTTGAATCTCAGATTGTCACTCCTGTAAATGTAAATCTGACCCCAAAAAAAAGAAAAAACAGCAATACTGGAGCGCAAATTGCTCTCACAATTCTTATCTTATTCACAATCTAGACTGCTCACAGAAGCATACAGTGTACGCATCCAGCACTGCGTCTGCCAAATTATCATTATGGGTATGCAGTTAATTTAATGTGTTTTAGGAGAAGTACATGCAACTCATCCACTGCCTTGAGTCATAAGTCAAGTTACTCTTCTTATGACATATCGAGCAGTGACTGGACTAGCCGAAGCTAACAATTCACAGCTGGCTGCTATGCTAATTCACAACTTGGACAGCAAGGGCTGATGCAGAGATTTTGCTGTTCCACAGAGTGTTGCAGTCTTGCAGGTTACCTTTCATCAGCAACAGCAGCCCAACTCGGGAACGACCTCCAAGCGGTGATGGGCGTGCCTTCGGGCTACGAACAGTTCCCAGTCAACAGTCGACAACCGGGTCTGCAGGTACCCTGGTCGCTGCGGCTTTAGGAGCCGCTTTGGGACCCAGTTGGAGGTTGCTCAACAGCAACCAGTAACAGCAACACACAGGCAAGTTGGTACATCTCTATGTTGTCGACCTGCAGGGCTCCGCTCTGCCCATTCAGCCACTTAGAAGACGAGATGATTCATGACCAGGTAACAGAGCACACAATTGATCTTAAGCTACGGGGGAATCTGTTATTTTCACCTGATGACCTCTCACTGTCAAAGACTGCTGAAAAAGTATTCCAGTTTGAGAATGCTGTACAGTTAGCAACACCGCTTGCAAACCCGATTCATCCACCTCCCACTACTGCCTGCTAGCACAGACCGTCGCTCCAATTGCTCAACTCTCCACCGGGGCGTCAGGGGGGTGTCACATGCAGACCCTGTGCAGTGTGGCTCTTCCTCGCACCCCAGACCACTGGACAAAGACACCAGAACTGTGTAAAGATGAACTACTTCTTCAGGGTGTGCCACTTCAACAAATCCCTCATTCCGGTCTCCTGGGAAGTTGAGCACA
Organism: Hippocampus comes; assembly: GCF_001891065.2. Classification (NCBI taxonomy): domain Eukaryota; kingdom Metazoa; phylum Chordata; class Actinopteri; order Syngnathiformes; family Syngnathidae; genus Hippocampus; species Hippocampus comes. The sequence continues at coordinate 1,101,852 of NW_017805479.1, read as the reverse complement.
AACACTATTCAACATTTAAGTGGTGGAAATGGCTGGCGTGTGTTTGCCGCTCCTGCTGGAGTCTGCAGCCTCCAGGTCTGCACTGAAAACATTTGACATTTTTTTCCCCTGCTCTCAATTAAGGCCGACGTAAAAGAGCTGTTTGAATATGGTCACAGTATAATTGGCACAGCGGGTAGTGCGACCTTGCTGTGTGCTATGGCTCCAGCACTTTGCTGCATTCGCCTTCAAAGCGTTCCATCATGGCGTTAAACTATTGGGTGTCAACTTGTTTTGCGCGCTTGGTTTCTCCATCACGGACAACATGGATTCCACCACGCTGACGGGGACCTCATGCTGGCAGCACCGCTGGCCGTCACTCTTCTTGGATTAGCACAGAGCACCAAGAGTGTCAAAATTAAACACATCCATTGCATAGTTAAATAAATAAATGTGTATTTATTCTTTACAAAATGTGTCTATATATTACAATATATATTTAGTTATTTCAATAATAATTAATGTCAGCATTTATTAATTTAAAGTCAAGTTTTAATTCATTTACTGCATTTATTGCTTTTTTTATTTATTCATGTCAATATGAGGACGTTCGGAAATACAGTAGGGAATACGAGGCTCGTATGTTTCCTGGCCTTGCTGTCTTATTTTCTCCTGCTTTCCTTGCTTTTTGTTTCAACTCATACCTTGCCATTGCCTCAATAATATGCTTTGGAAGTTTGAGCGTTCCCTTCATGCGCCTTCTCATATGTTGCACGCACGCCCAACTTGGTGTTGAATAGCTGGCATGCATTGTTTACACCACCCACATGAGCAAGGTGTTGCGCCATGAAATTCATTTGTGCATTGTGGGTGGCAAAATCCATCATGTATCATAATGTACCAGAGAGCCATGGGCTATCTCCAGGTCATCTGCTTTCATGAGTCGTTGCAATCCATCTGATGCACTGTGTTGACTTCTCAAATATACATTATTCTTTCATCGTTGTGATCAAATATTTTATAAGGTCAGATTTTTTTGGAGGTGGGGGGGTGGTGTGTCTAGTAATAAATGTGCAAAGGTAACCAACCGCATTTGTTTGCAAAGTATGAAAGTGAAATTTAAAATTGCTTGTCCTTCTCACCTGGATAACTTATTTAAAACACAATCTTCCAAAAAATCATACATTAGATAAATATTGAAAATGCAAGATTAATGAAACAAAACAAAAATGACATTTCATTGAAGAAATTCGAAAGGGAAAAAAACACCCCAAAATATGCAGTATGATGATCAATAAAAGTTATTTAAGATTAAAAAAATGATATGTGATATATGTACACAATTTGTTATTTTTGTCTTCATAATAGACGGGCAGGAGGTTACATATATAAATTGACAGCAAGCCACGTATTGGGAAATATGATTCACAATTTCTCATGACAAAATCGGATCATACTTTGAGATTCTGACTTCAGAAAACACTATTTGCTGTAAACATCACGAACAGTAACACTTGAGAATCTGTTCACCTGCATTTTAATTGTTTTGACTGGTCTGCTAAAACAGCCTTTGGTTGTTGATTAGGAAAAAAATTGATGCGAAGTTTGATGCACAGTATCGCCACAGCATTAAATGAAAAAGAGATATTCTGAATGTCATTCAGTTTAATCGCCATTCCTTTAAGAATTGGACGTAAAATATGCAAATTACTGCAACACCCTCACAATGTTAGCTCGACTTAGAAAACGGGATAAAGATGACAACCTACACCAAATGTAGCCGACATCAAAAAAAAGCTTTCTCATGCTCGACAGCAAAATGTTAATATGGTGTTTCAACTGTAATTGACAGTTAATGATGCCCTTGTTTTGTGGTTTGCTCCCCCCCCGAATCCACTGAGAGGGTGCTTAAAGCAAGTGCCAAAACCTCCAACATTGCCAAGTCAAATTGCTTTAATAATTCAAATTATACTGATCATTGAACATTCACATGAAAAATGAAGATGTTTCAACTTGACTAATTGGCCCCAAGGGTAAATGTTAGAGTGAATGCTGGCGTGTGTGTCTGTGTGTGTGTTTGCATGTGTGTGTGTGTTTGTGTGCACGCTATTGAGCATGGGTAGGTGTGAATGGTCTTTCTGAATCCACTACACTTACTAGGATTTTGGAACTGAATGGCATAAAACACCTGGCAGAGGATATCACCGAAAAGTCAAGGTCAGCGCAGGGTGAGACACTATTTGAAGTCTCATAAAACATCCAACTTTATCACATAAAATCTGTGTTGCAGGGATGAAAGAGTGTTGCGGTCCTGATGTGAGTGTGAACACTGTTAAGCGCAAACATTGCTCCATCTGTGGCTAATAATGTTGAACACATTGGAGGCCTCTCCGCTGCTGCTGCTTCTGGTACTCCATAAATCATGTACATCTGGTCCACTGATCACCCGCTGATGGACACCGGTGGTAGCGAAACACATGCGCAGAGACCGATACAAAAGGCAGAGACAATATGAACACTCAGAAGTCAGACGCATACTCATTTATCATGTTGGCATGTTTCTTTCTTTCCACATGTGCAATTAATTCAGGGCTACAGATTGTTTGTCTATAAATATGAGCTATAATCTACATAGAAAGTAGTGTTGTATTATTTCATTGTTAATAGGTACATGATACTTAAATTGACTCACCATGTTGAGATACAGCACCTTTGTATTTCCAAATATTATTCAATGGATCCAAGTGCAAAATTACCAACAGAACATATGGCATGGAGGCTCCCAAGCTGTGGAAGATGCAACCACACAGATGAGTTCATCAGGGGCAACAAGTGGAAGGTTTTATCCTGGCCAGGTCAACCTTACAGAGTATGAAAAGGGAGTGCGCATTGTTCATGCTCCACAATTGATGGATATCAAAGTGTCAGGCAAGTCATTATCAATGATATTATTTTAATGCTTTCATAACAGGAAATGTGGCATGATTTCAGCTGGCATACTGCAAACAATGCCTCCTACTCACCAGGCGCTTTACTTTAAGACTTTTTCCCCCCTCATTATTTCACACACATTTGCTCATTTACCAACAGTTCTGTCACAAAATGCGTATTCATGGTGTTCAAGGCAAAAAGGTGTAAACAAGTGCAGAGAAGCAGGGAGCAGGATTGATTTAAAATATATATATATTTTCAAAAGAACAAAAGGCATACAAAGTCCACTGAGAGGGTGTTTAAAGCAAAGTATTCAAAAATACAAAATTGACAAAAGTTAAAAAAAAAAAAAACTTTGCAAGTAACAAACCAACACTTGAGCAGACTGACCACAACTGTGAACTTAACTCATTTAATACCAAAATGTAAAAATACTCTCTTCTCTCTCTGTGATTTAGATTTAATATCTTTTGACCCTCAAAACCGACATAATTTTCATAAAAAAAATACAATTTGAAAAATGATAAATAAATACAAAGCTGGCAATTTCAGCCACAAAATATTTAACAATCAGTTGTCTGAAATATCTGCGATCTAAGGGGAACAACCAGATAAAAAAAAAAAACATTTGCCAAAACTTCCCCAGAAAACTGTTTGTGTTCATTGACCATAAATCCTACAAACCTGAAAATTCCGAGTATGGCACACTCAGTTATAGTGAAATAAATAAACACAACTATTTTAGTTTAGGCACATGCAAAAGCCAAAAACAGCCCATGATCTTGTTTTGAGATGACTTATTTGATAGCATCTCTGTTTTATCTATGGAGACAATAGACACATTATGTGAGGGGCCCTGTCATAACCAGAACCCCCACTGGTGATGAACACCATAATCACCACCATGTGATGACCAAGTGAGGCATTCCTGACCCCCTGACAGCTTCCTAACCGCCTTGATTGATGATATTGTTTTTAAAAAGTGAAAATAGTTTAAGGCCTCTACTGAGCTCTTTGTGGGTGCTCTCTCCAAAAGAAGTTGCATTCCAGTGGGAATAAAGAATGGTATTATGGAGCCTAATCAGCTTAAGTAAAATAACTGCAGGACTTTGTAAAGTTTGAGTTTTACGTATAGCCGCATGCTCAGAGAACGCAATGTGAGTGACGAAATGTTTCTGACATGAATAATATATTGAATATAGAGTCTACTTAACGTCTATGAATTATTTTCGTGCACTAACATTATGTCCAAACAAGAACCAGACATATTAAATATTTTACTGTCAAACCTAGGTGCCATTGAACAAGTGCATTGTCACATCCTTAGGTCATCACTATATATATATATATATATATATATATACGAAGTCATTTTGGCACATACAGTATGACAGAAGTACACGAAACATGAAATGCCAGCCTACGAAGTAAAACATTTCCAATCACAGATTGTGAGATACAAATTAATGGCAGACAATTCTGATAATAAATAACTGAAACATCATACACGGGCACTCATCCACTACCAGTTGGTAAAGGCTCCAGCTCCCGCACAAAACTGGAGCCACAAAGTACCTTCCAAAACATGATACACCGTAAGTCAGATAATTTCATATTTATAGAAAATCAATAAACATATTCAGGTATGAATTGACTATGACATCCTTCTCATATGTTAACAAGTTGGCAGTAAGTCTACAATGTAAAATGTATGCGTGCCGTGTATGAAGGTTTGTTCTGGCTTTGGGGAAATTCTAGACCACCATCCGGCATCTCAGGAGGGGTGGGGGGGGGTGCTTCATTAACACTTTGTGTAGTGGAGATGGGCCACTGCCGACCTCGACTTGAGACGTTGTGATACGTTAGGGAGAATACTTTGAAGACCCGCTCAATTCCACCGACACACCTTCATTTGAGGAAGCAGAGTCTGGGGACTCTGAGGTGGGCTCTCTTATCTCTGGGGAGGAAAAAGTTCCTCAGTGGAAAAGCCCGGGGGTGGATTAAATTCTCCCAGAGTTCCAACAGGCTACGATGGTGTGGGGCTGTCTTGGTTGCCACATTTTACAACATTTCAGGACATTGGGGACAATATCTCTGGAGTGGCAGACAATGGCGGTGGTGCTTCTTTTTAAGAAGTGGGACCAGCCTCCTTGTTAGGGTGACCGAAGGACGATTGGTGCAGTAATGCAGACCAGACATTGTATTGGTCCATCGTGGTAAAGAATAAGCTGAGCGGAAGGTGAAGCTCTCAATTTACTAGTCGAGCTAAGTTCCTACCCTCACTTATGGTCACGAGCTGTAGGTCATGACCAAAAGAATAAGATCCTGGATACAAGCAGCCGAAATGAGTTTGTTCCGTAGGGTGTCCACACTCTCCTGTAGAGATAAGGCGAGAAGCTTGGTCATCTCAGAGGGAGTCAGAGTCGAGCCGCTGCTCCTTTGCATTGAGAGGAGCCAGCTGAGGTGGCTCAGGCATATTGTTGGAATGCCACCTGGATGTCTCCCGGATGAGGTATTCCGGCCATGTTCCACTGGGAGGAGGTCCTGAGGACGACCGTGGATGCCCTTGAGAGACTATGTACGGTATACGGGCTGGCTTAGGAACACCTTGGGATCCCCCAGGAGGAGCAGGACAAGGAAGCTGAGAGAAATGTCTCGATTTCCCTGCGTGAGCTGCTGCCCTCGCAACCTGACCTCTGATAAGCGGAAGAGAATGATGATGACTTTTATTTTTTTTCAAGTTGGGTTGTTTAACTATAATTAGTGTGGTGTATTATTTTGACATTGTACCAGAAAAAAACACTTCAGTTAGCATTCAAGTCTTTTTGTGCCGCTGGATTCTTTTTGTGGAGATAATTAACATGAACATGTGTTAAATATTTGTACATGTGAGTAAACAGATAATAAAGCCACCATTGTTCCTCTTGTCAAAGCTAACTAACTTGGGATTTAGAAGTGCATACCTTGTGATCAGCAACCCTCGCTAGGTTATCGTGACACACTTGTAAAATCTGATAAGAACTGCTGATATGATAACGTGACACCATAACATGCTTGTGATTGTGTCTCACCTTGTGTCTTTCCTCAATCTCATCAAAATATGCTGGTTTGTCCGCTCATTTGAGGTGCTCACTGGGCTGTGAGTTTGAAGCTTGTCAATGTGTAAGCGGACAACCTGAACTGGACAAACAACCATCCGCACTCACACCGAGGGACAATTTAGAGTGTTCCATTAACCTGCAACGGATGTTTTGGGAATGTGGGTGGAACCTGGAGCACCCGGAGAAAACCCACACAGGCACGGGGACACAGGAAGGCCAGAGCCAGAATCGAACCTCGCACCTCTTCACCATCAGGCCGACGTGCAAACCGGTTGATCACCAGGCCGCCCTGTGTGTGTGTGTGTGTATGTATATATATATATATATATATATATATATATATGACACCATATATAACTTAAAAAGATGTCAATATGGATTGAACATGCATGACAAAGTCTGTAAACATTTAGCATTATAATTACAGTAAAGTATAACTCATTCATACTGTGTTGCTTAATTGCTTGCGGCAGTATTATTAGAATGTAGTAGATGAAATGCTTCATTTAAAGGTGTTTGTGCAGTCATATACCGAGACATAACTCAGAAATGATTCAACCTTTGTAGGCTGTATAGAAAGCTTGTATTCAATGACATAACGTGATATCACAAGACAGAACATTAGGTGCTGGGAGAAAGCAGCTAACGTGAGGTGAGGTGGGAAGAAATGCCATCAGAAGATATAAAATCATATCGTCTCAAAACAAGTTCCTCAGACTCTATGATGTGATCGAGAAATGCTAAATAGGTACGGCAGTCTGTTCTATGTCAGGTTGCTTCATGTCTAGTCTCGCTCGCGCCACTGGGGAGGGACAAGCAAGCTATAATTTCTGGCAACCCCACTGACAGATCAGACGTGCATGCACACCGCCGCACAGACTTCCTCCCTTTCATCTGATCACTCACAGATTCCCTTTTCACACTAATTCCTCTCATGCTGTCCTCTCCTTCAATCTAATCTCTCATTACACGTCTTCCTCCATCCCTTCCCATTTGTACTCTCTCCTTTATTGCGCCTCCTTTTTTTTCTGTCATTCATCTTACTACTCTTTCACAGTAATGCATCTCGCATTAATTTATTTCCTATTCACCATTTTGCTCCCCTATCACACACACACACACACACACACACACACACACACACACACACACACACACACATTTCACTCAATCTTTGTGCCTGTGCCCTTATCAGAGTTCAGGATGAATGGTGAAAGGCAAGGACGCGAAGTTGAGACGCAAACCTGATGCCTCGTGTGTGGGAACCTCATTGTTGCCGGCCACTCGAAGAGAGTATGGAGTGAGAGCGAATGCATCACGCTTCTCTCTCATGTGGTCGATAAAGCAGACCCTCTCATCTTTCCTTATGAGTGAATTGCTCCCAACCACTTTGAGGGGGACAGGGTCGTAGCAGGATGTGATGGATGACCTGATGAAATGATAATATAAAGGATATACTTCCCTTCAGATATTTTAAGAAACAGAGTCCAGAGCTGGCATGAGACTCTAAAATGGACATGATGTGTTGTAAAAGGTCAAGCTTATCAATCATTAATTATTAATCGGATGAATCTCCAAACTAGCTGCTCTAGCGGGCGAGACATCTCTGTCCATTTCTCTGAACAACTTGGAAAGAACTCACGCTATCATTGGGAGAACATGCAAGCTCCACACCGGAAGGTCAGAGCCCGGATTCTCATACACAACCCAGAACTGTGAGCCAAATGTGCTAACCACCATGCTGCCCATTACAGCGTAATGGTAATCGTCATCATCATCACTCTCATCTTCATAATTACTATTGTTGTTAGTAGGAGCAGTAGTGTTGACTATACATATTCCGCAACAATACATAGAATTAACACATCAATTCTTCTGACAACTGCGTTAAGATGCTTCAATATACTTTATGGATATGATTAATTGAGTCATACCAATACCAAATGTTATTTGGTAAAATTGTCTTAAGTATCCAAATGTTATATGTAATTATAAAATTAGGATTTTATATGATTTATGTCTACGAATATAAACAGTATAAGAAAGGACAACCAAGGGGTAGATACTTGTGAAGGTCCAATGTGATGTAAATTCATAAAATCCCAAATATAATATTTGTATGTCACAAGTAAACTAATTGAACAAAATACATTAAAGAAAGCATGAAAAAATAATTTCTATTTCATAAATTCCACAAAGTAATCATTTTCCCAAAGTGAGATCCTGGCAAGCGAATATCGCGTGAGTGCGACGTCACTTCAAAGACAACAATAGCATGGCTCAATATGGAAGCGATGTTTCAAACTTATTTGAGGGGATCCTGTGGTTTGAAGAGTTCGAGGTTGTTGACAAGATGTATACTGGACCATTCGTGTACGAGCCAGATACTCGGAAAATGTTGTGCCCGAACGGACGGACATGGGTTGGAGATGAGACCCATCGAGATTGGAAGAACGGAAATCAATATAGGATGCAGTTATGAGCCTAGCGTTATTGTTTAAAATCTGACACTGTGCAGTGCTGTAAACTGCACACGATGGGATTATCTACTCGGACCGCATATTCCCACTAGCTCAACACCGGTGTGAAGTTCATTTGCATTGCGAGAATGAAACTCGTCCATTTACATGCCCTATTCTTTTCTTTTGGCCACTCAAACAACTGTTTGACTTAATGTGAACAGCGCCTCGCCACACATCGCCGAGGCATTTCGCGAAAAATTCGAAAACGATGGCATAGAGCAGTTAACAGACAATCAACAGTGCAATGCAATAGCTGAATGGCGACCTGACATTCTGTGAGTTACACTGTACGTCACTCGCCGGAGATTGCTGAACAAAATCATTTTCTTTGTTTCGCGCATTGCTACGGGTCTAATTATGAACCTGGTTAGATTTCATTAAAAACACTTGCAAAAGTGTGCTTAAACTAGTTTTAGTTGTAAGTATTACTCAAAAGATGGTTGTTGGCCAAGTTTACTTCACCCTTGACCTTATGAAAGGAATTCCAACTGATTGCAAACATCAACAAATTTTCACTTGTATGAGCAAAGATGTTTATTATTCCAGATCACTTTTGAACTCCTTGTATTGAGTGGAGAGACAGACAGACAGACGACTGAGCAACAGCAGGAGGTTTTCAGTTGCAGTTACCTGTCTTTTCCGATTACAAAGTAGACTTTCCTTCCTTTTTGCAGTCAGGCACATTGCGTCAAGCAGTGGTAACGGTTTAACTTGCTCCTGTACAAAACCTTTGTTCCCTCTTAGCAACATTACTTCAACATGTAATCAGTTAAGCTATATTTTTATTTAGTCGGTCTTAACGATCTTGTTTTCGCATCGCTGTATCGACAGTTGGGCAATACCGTCATCTGCAGCCCTTTGGAAAGTGAGAGCTACTTTTGTGCTGGTTAATGCGAAGAGCTATCCGTTTGACACACATGAGTGACATCACATCTTTGCTCAAATTACCTTTTATTTTATGCAGTATGTGTGGTAATAGCTGTGATGCTTTTACTCTAAAAGCACCTAACAGGATGCACGACTGACGGTATGTTGTTATCTTATGAGGGCTGAAGAGATGTGTCCGCGACTAATGCTAGAGCTAGGCCGATAATAAACTGTTGCTTGCTTGAAACCGACTGCATCTTATTTACCCACACTACGACAGTATGTAGAGGGTTTCCCAAACATTTGTTATGTGTTGAAGTTGAGAGAGATCTAAAACAGGTTTGCACACCTTTGTAGGACTGTATTACCGCACCAATCATTGTAGCTCCAGGTCTCTACATATTTGAACAATTGTCGATTAATATTCCCCAGCACAAGACATTTTAAAGCGCTCAAGGACTTTCAGCATAACTGCACACCTAAAGTTCGACTTCAATCACAACTACCGGGCTGGCATGGCTCAGTGGTACACTCCCAACCCAGAGGTTGGGGGTTCAAGCCCTGGCCGTCAAGCCTTGTCGAAGTGTGCTTGAGCAAGATACTGAACCTCCAGTTACTCCTGATGCCGCGTCATCAGCAGGGAAATGAGGAAACACCGTGAAGCGCTTTGAGCACCAAACGTTGAAAAACGCTATGGAAGTGTCATATCATTTACCGATCACTTAAAAATGGTGCAGCGATTATTTGCGCAACTGTCATAATATTGTGACACTAGAGTAGTTCATACGACCTCAGACAAATTTCTTGTATGTTTAAGATACTTTTATACCCAATCATGGCACCCAAATGTGCCCCCCCAACCTCTTCAGCTGTGGGATTTTCCGAGCAGGTGTTTGATGAGCATTACTCAACTTTCTCTTTTTTGCAACCTTTCTGGTTTTGGGGGGGAAAGTTTTGCAGCCATTAATTTCTAAGTTAATGTTTATTTCTTAAAAAATATATAATTTTTCAGTTTTAACATTAATTATCTTGTCTTTGTAGTGTATTCATATCAATGAAGGTTGAGCATGATTTGCAAATCATTGTATTCTGTTTTAATTTGTTTCATTGTGATGGCAACAGAGGAAGGGTCACATCAGTGTCGGTCGGGGTTGGAGAGGAGTAAAAAGTGGCACGCTGTCATGGTTTGTTCTACCTAACAACAAGCAAGTACTCAGTGTCGGGAGTGGGGCCGGGGGATCTTACACACACGACACCACAGGACAAAGTTGGAGTCAACACTCCCGAATCCCACTGCTTTCGTACATAATGAATGAATAAGGTGGTAAAATTAATGACCCAAAACTAATAGTGGCGAGTCTTCCGAAACAAACAAATGAGTAAAGTGGCGAAAAGAATGAATGGTTGCTGGCTATGGCGAAAAACTCAATCGTTACACCAAGAAAAAGGCGGTAGTACCAAAGACGCATGAAGGATTGGGGCTGACAAAGACGGCAAGACAGCCCTCATGACACAACCAGGCCCATTTACTGACTAAACACAAAACAGAGGACAGCACCACCCCACCTGGAAAGAAAACAAAAAACCCTGAGTCCTTTTATACAGTGGTGATTAATCTGAAACTAGTTGCCTAATTGTGTCACCCTCCCCTGGACTGATTGGTCGGATAATTTGGGTATGAGGGACACAAATCAACAAAGAGCAAGAGGGAAGCTACAGCATACATGCAAAGATTAACCCCAACACACAAAAAAACAAAAAACAAACGTGAATCAACGAAATATTGTTGCAATATCAATGTCCCACGCACGGTCCTGCTACAATGTTCCTGACAGAATTTTTAAAACAGGAAAATTGTTCAGGAGGTGAATTTCTATAAATTGGCAACGCTCACATTAGATTGAGGATCCGCGTGAGGAAAAAAATAAATAAAAAATACCTGTGGAAGCTTTCCACACTCGGAGGTACAACAGCCCGCAATCACAGAGGAATCCGCCACAGAGACCACCACGACCCGATCGACCAGGGGGGGCTCAATCATGTGCAAGCCCCCAGGGTCCGAGGAATCTGCAGGATGACATTCCAGCAGTTGTACCAAACACACCTCCAAGCATTGAAGTTCCGATGAGAAGGATCTGGAGTTAAACTTAAAAACACTTAAGGACATCCAAAAAAAAACTGATGGACAAGAGCAAACACAGTCACAAACAGGATGCAAATGAAATGGATAATTGAATAAATAACTGAGTAGCTACAGTAAATAAGGGTAAGAATTAAATAAATAGTTCAGGGATGGTGCACAATTTTTCATCAGTGCTATTTGGCGGTCACATAGTATCATCCACTTCATCACCAGTTGTATGAAAAAAATACCATTTTAGATCTGAACGAAATATATGCACATGCTCTTAATATATGTAATTTTCATAGTGCATTCCTCAATGTATGTATAAAAGATCCACTATCACCCAACAATTAAGTGTGAAACAAAAAACTAAATAACTGCATACTGTGTGTGTGTGTGTGTGTGTGTGCGTGTGTGTGTGTGTGTGTGTGTGTGTGTGTGTGTGTGTGTTTTGTTCCCCAAGTCCAAAGGCTCTCTTGTACAGAAATTACCATTCAAGCATGGCACAAAACTGCTGAGCAGCAAACCGACACTAAGTGCTAGAACTCCTTCTGTGCGTTTTTTCATCAAAATCAAGTCCCTCAAAACGTTACTATTACTGAGGTACTGTTTGTCCTACCTACATAGAATTTTATTTCGGTAATGCTGCAAAATAATTATTCGTCCTAGTAAAGGGTAGTATAAGACGCAGTGTAAGCGTATCTCAGACATGTCTGCCATCTGGTGGTGAATGTGAGGTTACAACTTAAAACTACACTCAATGCATATTTGCAGTTCAGCACCCAGAAATTTGGATATTCACAAAAAAAAAAAAGTTTCCCTCTTTTTCTCTAGTGTTTCAAATATTTTGTCTCGTTGTTTTTACTCATTTCTTCTGCAATAAATATCATTAAAAATTTCGTGGGATTTTTTCTGCCTTTATTTTGACATATAAAATGCTTTGGTATGTTATAAGGATTTTTTGCTCTTTATAAGGATTTCTTTGGTAGTTTATATGGGTTGGCGCTCCGAAAGGTTGACAGGTATGTCGTTTTCTGAAGGATTTTGGGGGGTTTGTTAAATTTGGGGGGTTTTTTAAAAAAAAAAAAAAAAAAAAAGCAAAACTTTTTATTTTTATTTATTTATTTTTTAGCATTTTTCTATTTGATGGGGTATTAATTTTGGGGCCACTCAGAGTGCAGTCAGGATTGTTCATCCCTGAAATTCATAAATGAATGCGTAGCTAAAGATAAAAATGAAGTTAGTCGATAATTAAATAAGTGATTGTCTACTCACTTTTGTGTTCATTATCTACTCACTTAAATGTCAAAATAAATTCAAACAAAATGTATTAAAAGCAAAAACAAACTGGTGTATCTTGAGCCTCCTTTTCAAAGAATCGACAGTCTTTGCGGAAGCTGTTCCAGAGGTGATTGAATGTAACTTAATAATTAATTAAAAATAATAATAATTAAAAGGCCAGTGCCAGAGGATTTGAGGTCCCATGAGGGTTGATATGATTAAAACAGTTAGATAAAATTGGTGGAAATAATATGAAGAAGAAAACCATTATAATTTAAATTCAGGGGTATGCTTTAAAAAGCAACTCCTCACCCAGAATGTTACTCTTTATTTTGTTACGATTGAAGAAAATAATGCTAAAGATAGAGCCGATTTATCCAACTTTCTTCTGTAAAATCTGCTCGAACGTCAGTCAAATAGCTTTCAGTGTTATGATCCCAGACATAAGTTAGACAAAGGCTCCACTAAACCATTTTCAAGCCAAATGCTCTCAGGCGATTTCCACTTTTTTTGCCTGTAGGGTGCGTCACAATATATCCTCTCACAAACCATTTTCAAGCCAAATGCTCTCAGGCGATTTCTGTAGGGTGCGTCACAATATATCCTCTCACAAAAACTGTCACTAGACCTGATGAATGTGTTTTGACCCTTTGAACCTACTCTCAGGCCTCTCCACATGCATTCACCCATTTATCCTGTGAGACATCCAACAAATCAATTCTTTTTTATTCATCCTTTTATTTGCCATCTTGTAAGATCCATTCCATATCCATCCATATATTTATTTCTTCAGCTATGCAGACTCTTCCTAAACTGCCATTTATTTTCTTGTCAAGCTGTTAGATATACTTTGTAGCATCTGACCTAGAACTCCAACAACCACCCCTGACTCCTCAAGTTTGCAGTAAAATAGATTGCAGCACAAGGTTTGGACATTTGGGGTATTGTGAACAAAACATGAGAGCTATCAATTCAAAAGCGGTGTGATAAATAATTGAGCTACGGTACGTAAAGTCATATCATGCGTTGGATGTATATTGATAGCTTCGCTGAACATCTGTGCGATGCATCCTTCCAAAATGCTCATCGGCTTGTGATAGACCCAGGCACTTTCTACTACATGCTCACTTTTCCCCTTTTACTGGTGGTCTAGTGGTTATCGTGTCGACCTCACAGTGCAGCGGTACCGTTCAATTCCAGCTCCGGCCTCCCTGTGTGGAGTCTGCATATTCTCGCCGGGCCTGTGTGGGTTTTCTCCCACATTCCAAAAACATGCATGGCAGGCTGATTGAACACTCTAAATTGACCCTAGGTGTGAGTGTGAGCGTGGATGGTTGTTTTGTCTGTGTGTGCCCTGCTATTGGCTGGCAACGGGTTCAGGGTGTCCCCCGCCTACTCCCCGAAAACAGCTGGGATAGGCTCTGGCACCCCCCGTGACCTTTGTGAGGATAAGCGGATTGGAAAATGAAAGGTATCTGTCCTGCTGACATTTAATATGATTCCTTTTTTTGTAATGTTTGTTTTTTTTTGTGTGTGTCTGTGCACCTAAGTTAAGTGTCTCTGTTTGCCATACCACTTATCCTCATAAGGGTGTGCTGGGGCCTATCCCAGCTGCTTCTATGCATAACCTGGCCTATTTGCTCGCCAATGCAGGTTGTACATATCGGCGGCACAGTGAATGAGTGTACATCTGCCTTATAGTTCTGCGGTTCAAGGGTTGACTCCAGGACCCGGACTTGCTGTGTGGCATTGACATGTTTTCCACATGCTTGCATGGATTTTCCCAGGGCACATGTGTCTAAATGTCCTCTGCGATTGGCTGGCAACCAGTCCAGGGAACTGGCTTCTCGTCCAAAGTTGGCTGGGATAGGCCCCAGCTTATCTGCGACCCTAATGAAGATAAACACGACTGAACATAGATTGATCATTTATTGTTATCCGAAGAGATGGGCGAGTTGAGTCATATGACTTGACTCGAGTTGGACTCTAGTTGCTATTTGTGGGACTAAAAACATGGGAATGACTTGACGCAGTCAGTACAAATCATTGAATAATAAATGTCATCATAAATAAATAAAGCTGAATATGTGTTCATATTCTTGTAAGTTATGTTTTGCCATTCACGGTCTGTGTCTCCATGGGGTCGCCATTGTTGAGTTGACGTCACATTGAAGTCAGTCGGTGACCTCGGGGGTCCTTTCCTCCCCCCGACCTAACAATTCAGACCTCCCAGTTCAAGGGGGCATTCTAGTGCACTTTTCCTGGTCGGAAGTTGGAAAAGTCCGACTTCTCTTTTTCCTCAATTGCAGCGTACTGCATGCCAACTTCAGACAGTGACAACCTACACAGTGTCAAATGTTAATGCCTGCACACACAAATTAGATGTGGGTGACACATTGGCACCAGAAACATAATACAGTATGCAGTTTTGAAAGCTGATGATTATACATGTTTACTCCCTCATTCAGCATGTCTCAGTATTTATCACCATATTAACAGTGTGCTACTCATAAAAAATGTTACAATGAAAAAATAACAGATATTCTTCAAAATAATTTACCTGTTAACATTCATTTTACAAGTCAATTGTTTTTCATTTCATTTATTGAGATGTAAAATGTTCTTTTTGTTGGAGGGGGGATAATTTACTTTTTGTAGTAGGATCAGTGACTGAGCAGGATTTTATGAGTTGATTTAGGACTAGTGGCACGGTGTACGATTGGTTAGCACGTCGGACTCAGTGCAAAGGTACAGGGTTCAATTTCTGGCTCTACCCTTCCTGTGTGGAGTTTGCTCTTCCCGTGCCTGCGTGGGTTTTCTCCGGGAACTCCGATTTCCTCCCACATTCCAAAAACATGTGTGGTTAGTGGAACTCTCTAGATTGTCCCTCGGTGTTAGTGTGAGTGCGGATGGTTGTTCGTCTCTGTGTGTCCTGCGATTGGCTGGTGACCGGTTCAGGTTGTCCCCCACATATTGCCAGAAGACAGCTGGTATCGGCTCCAGCATGCCCGTTTGCTTGATTTTTTTTTTTTTTTCCACAGTGACTTGGGACTGACTTGCTTGAAACTTGAGGGTGATAACGTGAGCCTTGTGACTTGCACATGTGACGTACTCCCACATCGAGTTTTCACTTGCACGTGATGTAAAACTGTTCATGAATTGAGGTAGAGTGCGTGACCAGAGGCAATATTTCTTTAAAATTGTGTGAGCCTTGTGACTTGCACATGTGACGTACTCCCACCTCTAGTTTTCACTTGCACATGTGATGTACTCCCACCTCTAGTTTGTTAGTTTACAGTTTCTTTATTACGCCAATGAGAGATGATTAAAGAGCAATAAAATCAATACATAAATAAGTGCAATGTGTGATGGACAGAGCAAATTATGTTTACACAGTGTGAGAAAAAGCATAACTGTGCTTTGTGCATCCATGCCAAAACTGTTCATGAATTGAGGTAGAGTGCATGACCAGAGGCAATATTTCTTTAAAATTGTCTTCATATAAATAAATAAAATGTCCAGGAAAACTGAAATTTCTTTGTACATACTTTTTGCTTGCTGCCGGTGCTGCAAGAACAAAATTACATCCATTTTTTTTTTTTTCGCAGCCAGATGTGGGAGTTCTTGCAACTTGTTTTTAACACATCAACTCTCTGCCTCACTGCTCAATCTGCAGTGGAAGTGACTCCATTTTGCATCATGGTCTTGAATTTGCTATTTTGAATGACAAAAAAAAGCATTTCAACATATTTATGTTTCAGGGCAGATAGATTATGAAAATGTCTTTTCTATGACATACATATATAATATGTAAAAGTCAACACCGTACAATGATTACTGATAAAATATATTCAGTCACACACAACATTGTTGCCAAGTAAAAATGCCGGCTGTCACAGTCACTGTCTCTCACAAACTGCATTAACCATTGGTTTGTGTATTTTGGCCCAGATGTATGTTCTTTGTTCAATTGTGTTCAAATGAGGTACTTTATAACGATAGAGAGGTAGATAGATGGATAGATAGAGAGATAAAAAACATGATGATAACTACCTATTCACCTATAAACTCATCACCAGTGACAATTGCATCATTTGAATCGGCAGAGTATCCTTTTTTTTTTTTTTTAATGTAGCTGTAATATCGCCATCCTCATAGTGTCAGTAAACACACAAGGAACAGGATTAAAGCTTTAGTGGATATTCAGAGAAAGTAATGTAAAGACCTGACAAGTCCTAATACTGAGTGGCATGGAGAGGTCTGCATACTGTATTAGTCAAGAAAAGAATGCCTGCCTAGTATTGCTGAAAACTCGTTTTGTGTGTGTGTGTGTGCGTGCGTGCGTGCGTGCGTGTGAGAGGAAGAGAGAGCTTTTGTAGATGGGGAGAGACAGAGACAGATGAAGACTCCGACTGAGCTGACAGGTGTAATTGGAATCCAAATAGCAGAGAGTGACATTGACTGACAGCATCTTCAACCTTCCTGGTGACACGGCTCCCGCCAAGTCTGTGTTACTTCCTCAGACACATAGCAGTGTCAGTTTCGACCACTAAAATAGCGTTAAAATGAGACAATACAACACAGACCTCCAAAATTTGACATGAGACTGGAGCTACGAACGTATTTTAGCCTCTAGCTATGTTTTAAAGGTTGGACCACTGTGTATTTATAATCCTCCAAAGATCTTTCTGTAGTTAACAATTTACATTTACATACAGATGGCTCGAGTAAGTCACACGTTTGCCAGCATGTTGTGGGTGTATGAAAGGTGACAAGTTGTTAGCATTCTGTTAGTTGGGTATGAGATGGAGGCTATTGCCGTGGCAACTGGGACAACACATACACACGCACTGTCGTCATTGGATCTAATTAGCAAGACCGCTGACAAGGAGATGCTGATGCCTGTAATATCTGGATGCCAGAGAAACAGGCGGTTTAATATCTAAACATGGAAGTCATAAAATATTTGGAAAATAATCTTGTGTTTTTCGAATGATTACGTGCCCCCAGGAAGATAGATTATCGGAAAGTTTCAGATATGCCACTGCTGTACATTACGAGATCGAGAGGGTCCATTAGTGCAGGCCACTAAAAAAAGGTGCATTCTTCTTTAGTGCCAACAGAATTCATAAGTAATCAGTGTGAATGTAAATGACATCAAATTTCAAAGGTAGAATGCATACTCCCACAGTTAAAAAGCCAAACAAATTAGTTTCAGATATGCCACTGCTGTACATTACGAGATCTAGAGGGTCCATTAGTGCAGGCCACTCAAAAAAGGTGCATTCTTCTTTAGTGCCGACAGAATTCATAAGTAATCAGTGTGAATGTAAAATGACATCAAATTTCAAAGGTAGAATGCATATTCCCACAGTTAAAAAGCCAAACAAATCACTGAACTGTACTTACCGGTAATGAAATTAACAGTATAGAGTTTATATTTGATTTTAATTTAATCCCACTTGTAAATTGAAGCATAAATTAGTGGTAGTGGTGACAGCAGTAATTCAACCACACAGTCGGTTCATTTATTACGCACGGTAATGACGTGACATAATCTTTAGTAGCTGAAATAAGGAGATTGAAAAGACTTGCCTCATTTCCCCCAAATATTTCTACCTCCTTCCGCATTGCTCCACTGTAGATATGAGATTATAAAAAATGAGCCCCAACACACTGACCCATCGTTACGTCTGTAAACACCAGATTGTGAGCAGTGTCGGGAGGGTTACTTTAAAAATGTATACCAAAACAGTTACTAGTTAAAACCTGTTAAAAAAACAGCAAAAAATGGGTAAAAGAGATGAAAAGGTCATGCTCATCAGAGCATTGTGCAACAGGTGAGTTTTAGGAAATGATTTGAAGGATTGGAAGACAGCACAGTTGCGAATGTGTTGAGGTTGAGAGTTCCAGAGGGTGGGGCCGGTGACAGAGAAGGTCTCCCCCAGGGTTTTGAGCTTGGTCACAGGGATGGCGAGGAGGTTCACATTTGCGCAGCGGAGGTTGCGGGAAGGAGTAAGTTGGATTCGTTTCCAGTGAGGTTTGGACTCCGCCAAGGCTGTCATGTGTCACCGATTCTGTTCCTTTATGGACAGAATTTCTAGGTGCAGCCAAGGCATTGAAGATGTCCGGTTAGGTGGCCTCACTATTCAATCTCTGCTTTTGCAGATGATGTGGTGCTGTTGGCTTCTTCAAGCCGGGATTTCCAACTCTCATTGGAGCCGTTCGCAGCTGAGTGTGAAGCGGTTGGGATGAAAATCAGCACTTCTAAATCTGAAACAATCGTTCTCCGTCGGAAAAGGGTGGAGTGCCCTCTCATCCTGGGTCAGGGATGAGATCTTACCCAAAGTGGAAGCGTTTAACTCATTCACTCCCAAAGACATTTTTAAACGTCTTTTCAGACTTGGTCCAGAATTGGCTGGTACTGAATGAGTTAAGTAGCTTGGGGTCTTGTTCACGAGGGAGGGCAGGAAGGAGTGGGAGATCAACAGGCGGTGCAGCGTCGACTGATGCGGACTTGTTATCTGTCATGGGGAAGAACGAGCTGAGACAAAAGGCGAAGCTCTTCCTTTACTGGTCGTTCGCCCTCCTACCCTTACCATTGGTCACGAGCTATAAGTCAGCAGGTGTGCGTGCACACACTGACTTTACCTCATGAGGGAAATTAGTTTTGCTTGCTTTATAACATTTTTCAAACTTTTCCACATGACCAGTGTTTGTTACACGTGAAAGGTAAAAAAAAAAGAGGAGTTTGGTCAACATCTTTCATTGGTGAGCTTGGAATGAGGTCCTCACAATAAAGACGAAGCCACAGACCCTGGCTACAGTCAAGACCGGGGTAATTACTGGGTTTATTCTTAACATTTCTGTCTTGGTTGAATCTTATATCTGTCTAAAAGCAACCCTTGATCTGTCATTTATTCGGTGCCTTGGTCTAGCCGTTCCAGTTAGCATAATCATTCAGACATTAACAAGCATGATTTCGACATGCTAGCTCTTCAGACAGCATAACTTGGGCTAATCGTGAATCATGATGCTATTCATTGCCATGAGTCGTCAAACCAACACAAATAAACTGCTCAATGAGATTGCTGTTTTTATGATGAGTTATTACCAATGATGGAAACTTGCATTCTCTTCACATACAAACAGGACTAGGGAACTGGACGCTTCTTACCACAAGTTCTGGTCCTTGAAATAAAATCAATGTACAGTACCTTCCCTTACATTAGGCACGTCTTGGATGAATGAGAGATTAAATTCTTGATAATAGGGAATTATAATATTTTCACGATTTTTATTAATATGTGATTGTTTGATTGGAGTGTTTCTGTTTTTTTTTTCATGTTCAAGTTATATGTCAAATACAGCTTCCCTGAAAAAAAACAAAAAAAAAACAATTCTATTTTTGCCACTTAAAAAGACATTTAGATTTTCTTTATTTTTCAAGATATAAAACCAGAAGATGAACATGGAGGGACCCCCTTCCATCCCTGAAGTGATGCAGTGGAAGACTAGACAGCCCCACAAGTATTTGTTTGTCTCAGAGAAGGAGCAGTCTGTTCCAGATGCCGTCTTTACCTGAATTGACGGAAAAATAGTGGAAAATTCATATGCTGAGTTTTCGAAAATAAAAGTCAAAGTGCAAAAGATTTGACATAAACAAATGGAAATTATTTTCAGTACAATCTGCAAATTCCTTGATTGTCTACTATAAACCATGAGACACGACAGACAACATTGAGAACCTGCAAGAAGATGTCCTGCCCAGATTTGAAAGGATCAGTGCTAAGATTTATTTTCTGTAGTGCAGCAAGTCAAGGGGATTGGATGTCAGGTACGATGATCCCATCCTGTGTTCACTGTCATGGTCCAAAGGGATATGCTCTTTAGATTACTGGATCTGTTATGTCAAATTCATTCATGCAAGCTACAGTAACTCTCATAGTTGAATTCTCAATTATCAGGAATTTAATCTCTACTTCAAACATCCACGACATGCCTAATGTAGGGGAAGGTACTGTAAATTAAATTTATTTCAAGGGCTAGAACTAGTGATAAAAAAATGTCTGCTTTCCCAGTCCGTCTTGTGCTTGAAGCGAATGCATTTTTCTTCATGAGTAAAAAATAATCATCACACCTCTCTCAGTTCATTTGCGCCGTTTCGACTCCCAGCAACATTGAATCGCATCATGACGACCCAGAGTTACGTCATCTGACTGTCAGAGCAAGCTAGCTAGCATGTCTAAATAATGCTTGTCAATGTCTGAGTGACTGCGCTAATTGTAATGGTTAGACCAAAGCACTGGATAAATGACAGATCAAGGGTTGGTTTTAGATACATATAACCAGGACAGAAAAGTTAAGAATAAACATAGCAATTACCCCAGTTTTCACTGTTCCACGCCTTCATATTTTCTTTTGAGGATGTTAAGTTGTCACATCCTCATTCCAAGCTGACCATTTGAAGTTGTCACAGCATCATTCCAAGCTGACCAATGATAAGGCTTCTAACATTGGTTCAGCGGAGAACCTACCCACAGGTCTGAATTTGATCTGCAGTCAAAATTTGGGAACTTTGAGCAAAAACTTTTTAAATTGCAACCAAAAATTTACAGTATGCAAACAAAATGAGAACAATGTTTTTCTTACATGGAAACAAAACCAAGTTGTTTTTTTTAAGTTTTGGAAATATTGCTCTTGTTTGCTATTTTTTTGTAATGATAAATCCATTATTTCTGTTTGCAAATCATTCTTTGTTTCCAATATATATTTGTTTTAGCTTCAAATCCCGTTTTTCTTTAATTGCAAATATAGACACATTTTTTCCATACACACACCAGACACACTGAGGCCACAATTAATATTTAATGTGACCTACTGTGTGAACACACACACACACACACACACACACACACACACACACACACACACACACACACACACACACACAAAATAGATTTCACTCAAAAATCCGAATTGACCAATAAGACCTACAGCCTGAAAATAGCCTCTTTGTAGGCATCCCATGTGAAGCAGACATGGGGCAACAAATTTGAATACATCAGAATTTTCTCCATCCATGTTCCAAGTTTGTGAATCAATAGCCCCTTTCACTTTTGCAGTCAAAGCAATCTTATGCCTGTCTTCACAGCTTGCTGTATTCTAACAGAGGTAACAGAGGAAGACAGCTGCCAGTGTCTCAGGAGCTGCAGCCAGTGTGAAGTTCAACAACAGCAACTCACTACCAGCACCTTTTTGTGTAAAAAGTTATTGTCTCTTTCTCAGAGGGTGGTGCAGACGTTGAAATAGATGTAATTATCTGAATTTACAAAACCGCAGGAGCTGCAGACATGGCAAGTCTGTGCCGAGTTCGGTCTGAAAGGAGAAGTCAAATACATTCTGGCTGTCCTCCTTTGCTTCAGATGCGCCAGTGTACCAGGAAGCACGTTTGAAAGCTTCCGGTTGCCTTGGTTTGACTAGGTAACACATTGATAGGCATTGTTTATTGGTGGATTAGTTCTGCTCAAAAATTGCTTCTTGTCAAAACATTTTATGCAATTTTAACTTTTATTTGACTTGATGATGGGCCATTCGAAAGGAATGTGGATTTTTTTTAGATTAGCATCACAACTCAATATTTGTTTTGCACCAGGGATGGCGCGACAGGGATGGCTAAAGGGGGTATATATAGCCTCATCTGAAGTTTGTGTAACCCCAGAGTTAAGCACCTCGAGCATTTTATTTGATATCCTAAAATATATTGATAAATAATTTTCCCAGCCTCACTATGTATCAGTCAAGCCCCCCTGCAGTCCCAGGTGAGAAAAAAAATCATGTTTTGCACCCATGTAAAGCTTGCTCATGTAAATCTTCACGATCTACATCAGGAGTGCCCAACTAGTTGCCCACGGATAGACCGGGGACTGCTCCCTTGTGTGTGTGTGTGTGTGTGTGTGTGTGTGTGTGTGCGTGCGTGCGTGCGTGCGTGCGTGCGTGCGTGTGTGTGTGTTATCATTAGTAGAAACTATAATTTGTGTTGGTGTATGCAAAATCTTACGCACACTACAAGTATCACATCCATAAAAATTATTATTATTATTATTTTTTTTTGGGGGGGGGTGAGAGAAAAAATGTAGATCACCTTTGCAGGGTAGTAAAACCTCCTGTCCTTTCAAATATGATGCTGAGATGGGCCAGTGGCCCAGAATTTTCGCTCGCTGGTCAGTGCTGTGCGCTCCAATAGTGAAGCCATGGTCACGGTGTGGGTTTGATCCCTGAGTTGACTAGATGCAGCAAGCGGGAACGGCACTGTTAAACCTTTGTGCATCACGGGAATTCTGCATGGCACACAAATCCAAAATGAAGTTCGAATGATGACACTGCTGTTAGGTTCAGCATGTGGCTCCCAAAAACTTTTTGTAGGTCTTGGGTTGTTAACATATGCCTCCCAGTTTTCACAGAGCTAGGTGAAACATATAACTGGGAATGATTTGACAAAAGAATGTGGAGGGTGCTGTTAAGAAATCGCTAAAATATAGATTTTTTTTTTTTATGACAGGTCTGATGTTTGTGCAAAGTTACATAAGTTTCCACCCAGCTTTTGACTGGCAAAAACAACATCCTTTTTTCTTTGCAAAAGCACATCGCCACAGCAACTGCCTGCAATGAAATAAAGAGCTTTCAATAATCATTCATGTTCAACATAATCAAATTAAACACTCAACGTTTGAAGACAATCTGATACGTTTGAAGACAATCTGATCGTGTCTATAGGAGGAGTTTGTTCAAATACCTCGATAAGATGGCAGAGAGGGCAGCCGGGTGGTCGACTGGTTAGCGCGGGGGTCGGCAACACGCGGCTCTCAAGCGCCCCCCCCCCACCCCCAGTGACTCCCGAGAGCTTTTTCAAAAACATTTCAAAATGGAAAAAGATGGGTTGGAAATATATGTTTTTGTTTTAATATGGTTTCTGTCAGGGGACAAACATGACACAAACATAATTAACATTTTCCAATGCTGTAAAAATGTGTAGAATAAAAATTAAATGTCAGCATTTAATCAACGAATATTTGCGTCATTGCCTGCGACACACGTTTCTATTAGCAGGGCGGGAGTTTGCAGGTTCTCCCCGTGCCTGCGTGGGTTTTCTCCGGGTACTCCGATTCTCTCCCACATTCCAAAAACACACATGGCAGGTTAATGGAACACTCTAAATTGTCCCTTGGTGCGAGTGTGAGCGTGAATGGTTGTTCCTCTATGTGTGCCCTGCGATTGGCTGGCAACCAGTTCAGGGTGTCCCCCACCTGCTGCCCGAAGACAGCTGGGATAGGCTTCAGCGCCCGCCGCGACCCTTGTGAGGATAAAGCAGATCAGAAAATGGATGGATGGATGAAAATAGCAGACTTTCCCTGTTAAGGTTTACCATATGGCTCGAACATACTTTTTTGAAGGTCATTGGCTGTTCTATATGCTTGCCAATTTTTGTGGCAATTCCCGCCACCTACACTGGAATGTGGGCGAAGTTCTGCTGGAGGTGGGAATTGAAACTCTTTCTGAGAGAGGAAACTACAAGACATTCCCAGCAACCCTCACAATACGTTTAGGTCTGCCAGGTCACACTGGCATCTTCCCCCACGATCAGAGCCAACTAACCACCAGGTGGTGATCAGTTGACATCTCTGCACCTCTCTTCACTCAAGTGTCCAAAACATGCGGCCGCAAATTCAATGACAAACCATGAAGTTGATCATTGAACTGTGGCCTAGGTGTCTGGTGCCAGTGCACATATGGACAACCTTATGTGGAAACATGGTGTTTGCGACAAACAATCTGTGATGAGCACAGAAATCCAGTAAAATCGCTCAGGTTCGGACAGGGTGACCATTCCTCCCAATCACACACTTCCAAGTCTCACTGTCAGTGCCCATGTCAGCAATGAAGTCACCCGGCTAAATTCCTTCCAATCACTCCAAAAGGGTGGATCCTCTGAACCTGGCACATGAACACAAACAACAGTTAGGTGAAGTAGAAGAAGGTTACCCTCTCATCCACCGGAATGAAGCTCAATGTACAGGGACTAAGCGGGGGACAATAAGTATGCCCACACCTGATCTGCATCTCTCACCATGGGCAACTCCTGAGTAGAAAAGGCTCCAACCCCTCTCGACACCAGGCTCTTTCTTGGCCAGTAGTAGTGACATTCCACCTCCCTAGAGCTAGCTACTATCGCTGGGGATCAGACTGCCGCCCAGCTCATGACGCACCCGCCCCCATTGGCCCTTCCCACAGGTGGTGAGCCCATGGGGTGGGGGACCCACATTGTCCTTTCAAGCTGAGCCCAGCCGGGGCCCATGGTTGCAGGTCCGGCCACCAGATTTTCCTCTTCTACTCCCACCTCCAGGCCTAGCTTACCCGGTAAGTAGATCAATTTTTCTTATTCATCATAAAGGGTCTCTGAGTCGTCTTTGGTCTGGTCCAGGGGTGTCAAACTCAGGTCCTGGAGGGCCGCTGTCCTGCATATTTTCCAAGTCTCCCTGTTGCAACACACCTGATTCAAATGAACAGGTTCAATGTCAGGCTTCCGCAGAGCTTGCCGATGATCTGATCATTTGAATCAGGTGTTTTTGGAACAGGGAGACTTTGAAAACATACAGGACAGCGGCCCTCCAGGACCGGAGTTTGACACCTGTGGTCTGGTCCCTCACCTTCGGACCTGTTTGCCATGAGTGATACTGTCAGGGGCATAAAGCCCCAGACAACTTAGCTCCTTGGATCATTGGGATCATGATAAGGTGAGGGCTTATGGAGGGTCATAAGTGTATCTGTTAAATACAATTTTAGTTAAGAAAAAAAACCCACATATCCTGGCAACAGTGATGTTGAGTGTGATTATATTGTATTTTAAAAATGCGCATACACAACAATCCAGACATCCATCCATCCACGTTCTGATCTGCTTCATCCTCACAAAGGTTGTAGGGCGTGCTGGAGCCTATCCCAGCTGTCTTCAGGCAGTAGGTGGGGGACACCCTGAACCAGTTGGCAGCCAATAGCAAAGCACACAGAGACGAACAACCATTCATGCTCACACTCACACCTAGGGACAATGTTGAGTGTTCAATCAGCCTGCCATGCATGTTTTTGGAATGTGGGCTGAAACCGGAATATCTGGGCCGAACATGCAAACTCCACACAGGAAGGTCGGATCTAGAATCGAATCCGGTACCTCTGCACTGTGAGGTCGATACGCTAAACACTGGACCACCGGGCCACCCAATCCAGACATATTAAACATTTTAAAAAAGACAGACAAACAACAGCTCACCAAAGTGCAGCGCATTTAATTTAAAACACACAATTACACTGTCACAAAAACAAAAAAAACAAAAAACAAAAAAAAAAACAAAAGCTCACAACTCTTATGGTCAGGGAATGCCGAGGAAAATAAGTGGGTTTTAAGAAGTGATTTAAAAACTGCCAGAGTGTCTCATATGGGGGGCAGTTAGTAACACAGTTTGGGAGCCATCAACTCAACCGGTCTGTCTCCCCTCTGTTTTAACTGTGCCCTGGGAACCCCAGGGACAAGTTACAGTATCTCCAGACACAGAAAGTATGACTGAGATAGGATTCAGCAAGCCCATTAAGAAATGTATTGGAAACATATGTAAATGTATTCTCAATTAAATTGGGAGCCAGTGCAAAGTAGCTGGCATAGGCGTCATATGCTCTCTCTTGAGTGTGCCAGTCAGCAGATGTGCAGCATCATTCCGCACTGCCAAAGGGTCGCCTGGCTAACACCAACGTGCAATAATAGAACCCGGTGAAGATGTAAAAGTGTCTCACAGCTGTTAAAAGAAAGAAAAGGCTTGACCTTCATTCACAGTCACAACTGAAGGAAACATGATTTTATTCAATTGCTCCATTTATTAAATCCTGGTCAAATCATTCATCAAGATGACAAAAGGCATCATACAAGGGTACAAGGGTGTTAAAAAGTAATAGGAGATTCGGCACGCTACCATGTCCAAAGAGTATAACCTCCATATTACGCTTGTTGCAACTAAAGTATAGGGCCATCCAAGATATATCAGTTCGGCTGTCAACTAAGGGTTAAATGCAAACAGTATTTTTTTTCTCCAGTGGGAGGTCAAATTGAG
This sequence comes from Hippocampus comes, assembly GCF_001891065.2. Lineage (NCBI taxonomy): Eukaryota > Metazoa > Chordata > Actinopteri > Syngnathiformes > Syngnathidae > Hippocampus > Hippocampus comes. The sequence goes on along the minus strand of NW_017805479.1, from coordinate 1,074,887 downwards.
AGTCATCTGCATAAAATTGAAATCAGAAGCGATGCTTTTTAATAACAGCACCCAGGTGGAGCAAGTACAAAGAAAATAAAATGGGCCCCAGAATGTAACCTTGGGGCATTCCATGTAAAAGGCTAGCAGATGATGAATAAAATTCACCAAGAGAAACGTTTCTTGCTAAGACGACTCTAGGCCATATCACTAATCCCCACATAATTCTCCAGAAGAGAGAGAAGGATATCATGGCTATGTCAAAGTATAGTGCGTGATCTAAAAGAATAACCAACTGTGTTTCTGATGTCTGTTGCAAAATGCAGGTCATTAAAACGCTTAAAAGATAAGATTCCGTGTCTGGAGGGGGTTGAAACCAGACTGGAGGATCACGAGGATGGGATTCACATTTAAAAAGTACCAAAGTCACTCAAGGACAACTTTTTTACGGTGGTCGATTTTGAGTTAAGGGGGAGAGAGTGGGTGGTTGGCAGTGATGGGTGGCGGTCAGGGGCTCGAGTCGAGATATGGGTTGGGGTCTTTGGTGATGTAACGCGATTTCGGTGAATTCGATCGAGACGCGGGCAGCCAAATTTTGTGCTCCACAAATGTGTGTGGTGGATGTCAATGTATTTCAGTCATAAATGTTACACCAGCATTGGACAGTCCGTTTCAGTCATTGTAGAAATCAATTAATTGAACAAGTTAGTATCAAGATCATATTAAATATATTTTAATCGTACCCCCATCACTTATGGTGGGAGGATTGTCACATACAAATGCACGGTCGGGGTTCAAACTGGTTTCCAATTGCCCATGTCACATGCACGGCCAACTGCATCATTCGCAAGGGGAAATCTTGCAAGTTTACCTGCCAATGGCATTCAAAATTTTGTGCTCCACAAATGTGTGTGGTGGATGTCAATGTATTTCAGTCATAAATGTTACACCAGCATTGGACAGTCCGTTTCAGTCATTGTAGAAATCAATTAATTGAACAAGTTAGTATCAAGATCATATTAAATATATTTTAATCGTACCCCCATCACTTATGGTGGGAGGATTGTCACATACAAATGCACGGTCGGGGTTCAAACTGGTTTCCAATTGCCCATGTCACATGCACGGCCAACTACATCATTCGCAAGGGGAAATCTTGCAAGTGTACCTGCCAATGGCATTTACGGACCCCAGTGAATGTATCTCTGTCTACGGCAATGTCAAACGTGATATATTTAAGTGTACTGCGCTCCACTGCCCTGATTTTGATGCAAATGAGGAATGCTGCTCAGATCACCTGAGAAAAGACTGCAGTGAAACTCCTCTACAACGAAATCATGTTTGCAGCAAGAATTTTTTCACAACAGGGGCTTTTTCACCGTAGCAAATTTGATCTCAGATGTAAACACACACACACACACACACACACACACACACACACACACACACACACACACACACACACACAAATGAATGTGTACACGCACACACAAACGTATGTGTACTCTTTATTTTTATTCCAATAGTGCATAAGTATGAAGATACACTTATTTGACACTTCATATAGTCAGTGTAGAAAGAAAAAAAGGGAAAGAAATTGCGAAATTTACGATCAACATTCACTTTCACTTACGTCAATTTCTTGGATAATGTCTTTTATGTTGTTTCCTCCGTCTTTAATTTTGATCACTTTTACCCTCTCTTCCAGCGTCAGAGCTCTTCTTGTCTTCGCTGCTTGACATCCAAAGGTCCATTTTGTAGCAATGATAGCAATGCAACGTTCTTGCTACGTCTGAAACTAACAGTAACAAATACTTCCTGGACTACTGCGCATGTGTAAACCAGTGTGGTGATTGCTGTTGCCGTTTCCGAACGAACCAGTAGAGGTCGCTGTTGGATTAGACTTTGTTGTAGTGAATCTCGTCGCGAGCCAAGAGCAGAGAAAAAGATTTCGTATAACGCAACAGGGTTTTTTTTCGTTGTATGGGGGCAGGAAAGTGGGAATCATGTTAATGCATGAAGATTTTTTCACACTAGGGGGTATTTTCGCCCATGTAGGTTTCGTTGTAGAGGAGTTTCACTGTACTTCCATCCCAGAACAGCACACCAAGGCGCAGGTTCCACGCTCCGCCCATTTCACCTGTGCAGTCAAATAAAATACCAAAACTAAGAGAACTCCACCCAAAGTGCACATTGAGACTGCACTTTGTGCTAGATTTGCACTGGGAATGAAAATAGGGACCTCAGTGTTTGAGGTGCAATGATCTTTTCAGACAATATAACATTAAAACAACAGGCATTGGTCAGTGGTCTCAAGTGGTAAATCCTTCAGCATTAAACGTAAAACTCCAAGTGGAATGAGTTGAGAGAGTCATTACAGTTAACAGTTAACATGCCGTGGGCGGTGCACAGCTGAGAGCTCCTCCCAAACTCAGCCATTCCTTGAAGAACAGATAAAACAAGTGTAGTGCAAGAATGCAAGGCAGAGCAAACAAATAAGTGGGACTCAAGCCTAACAGAGCCTTATAAATTAGGTTGAGTATCTTTGTGCAGTTTGAGATGGCACATTGGGTTTTTATACAAGTCACAAAGGTGCGTGAGATGACTGCAGGCAATGAACAATCTCAGTTGCAGAATGAAAAATGGTGTCGAGGGAATGGAGAAAATTGGATGAGGAACTCAAATAAAAGCACATCCTCACAGTCAAGAATAGGAAAGGTTGATCTCACTCATTTCTTTTTGAGAAAAGAGAAAAGGAGGTTCTACAGCATTTTTGAAAAAGAAGTATTTTTTTCGTGAGATGAGCAAGTATCTTATGACCTCCACATTTTCACTAAAACAGTGAGAGAATCTTGGTTAGTTGCAGGGCCCATTATTTCAGCAGTCGACTTTGTATTATGTATTATTGTACAAGCTGCTTACCCTCTGACATTTTTCTTTCTTTAAAACATCCAAAGAAAAGTAAAGTCATTCTGTTGCTTGGAACTGTCTTTATACAGTAATAACTGTAATTAACATGTTGGTAATTTGTGTTTGATTACCATGACAACCATTTCGTCTAAAGTTGTGAGAGTAGGCAAGCTCTCCAAACCTCTGAGGATGGTAATCATGAAGGAGGGGGAGAATACAAGAGTGGGGGGAGAATGTATGGGAAGGTAGCTTGAGATGATCACTGCATAGACTCATACAGACAGTGGGTGACCATATATTTTAGAATTTCTCTTGTACTCCCTGCAATATAAATGTGTACACTGCCTCCAGTACATACAACCCCATTTTCAAGCTTCATATTTTGTCTCAGCTTCATCGATAGAGTAACAAGACCCTGGGGTGATAATGCTTATTTAAATCATCCATCCATCCATCCATTTTCTAATCTGTTTATCCTCATGAGGGTCGCGGGCATGCTGGAGCGTATCCCTCAGCATTAAACGTAAAACTCCAAGTGGAATGAGTTCAGAGAGTCATTACAGTTAACAGTTAACATGCCGTGGGCGGTGCACAGCTGAGAGCTCCTCCCAAACTCAGCCATTCCTTGAAGAACAGATAAAACAAGTGTAGTGCAAGAATGCAAGGCAGAGCAAACAAATAAGTGGGACTCAAGCCTAACAGAGCCTTATAAATTAGGTTGAGTATCTTTGTGCAGTTTGAGATGGCACATTGGGTTTTTATACAAGTCACAAAGGTGCGTGAGATGACTGCAGGCAATGAACAATCTCAGTTGCAGAATGAAAAATGGTGTCGAGGGAATGGAGAAAATTGGATGAGGAACTCAAATAAAAGCACATCCTCACAGTCAAGAATAGGAAAGGTTGATCTCACTCATTTCTTTTTGAGAAAAGAGAAAAGGAGGTTCTACAGCATTTTTGAAAAAGAAGTATTTTTTTCGTGAGATGAGCAAGTATCTTATGACCTCCACATTTTCACTAAAACAGTGAGAGAATCTTGGTTAGTTGCAGGGCCCATTATTTCAGCAGTCGACTTTGTATTATGTATTATTGTACAAGCTGCTTACCCTCTGACATTTTTCTTTCTTTAAAACATCCAAAGAAAAGTAAAGTCATTCTGTTGCTTGGAACTGTCTTTATACAGTAATAACTGTAATTAACATGTTGGTAATTTGTGTTTGATTACCATGACAACCATTTCGTCTAAAGTTGTGAGAGTAGGCAAGCTCTCCAAACCTCTGAGGATGGTAATCATGAAGGAGGGGGAGAATACAAGAGTGGGGGGAGAATGTATGGGAAGGTAGCTTGAGATGATCACTGCATAGACTCATACAGACAGTGGGTGACCATATGTTTTAGAATTTCTCTTGTACTCCCTGCAATATAAATGTGTACACTGCCTCCAGTACATACAACCCCATTTTCAAGCTTCATATTTTGTCTCAGCTTCATCGATAGAGTAACAAGACCCTGGGGTGATAATGCTTATTTAAATCATCCATCCATCCATCCATTTTCTAATCTGTTTATCCTCATGAGGGTCGCGGGCATGCTGGAGCGTATCCCAGCTGTCTTCGGGCAGTAGGCAGGGTATACCCTGAACTGGTTTTTATCCAATAGCAGGGCACCCATCGACAAACAACCATGCATACTCGCAAACCACACTTAGGGACAATTTAGAATGTTCCATTAACCCGACATGCATGTTTTTGGAATGTGGGAGGAAACCGGAATACCCGGAGAAAACCCACGCAGGCACGGGGAGAACAACTCCACACAGGAAGGCCGAAGCACTGTGAGGTGCACGTGCTAACCAGTCGACCACCATGCCGCTCCATTTCAAACATGATCAATTTCTGTAAGAATATCATTAGAATGTAAGCTATTAACTGTCATATAAATTAAATTAAGTGCTGTGGGCGGCACAGTGGTCGACTGGTTAGTACGTGCAACTCAGAGAGCAGAGGTGCAGGGTTCGAGTCCGTTGGGTATTTGTGTTCGGCAAATGTGGCAATGTGTCCAATGCAGGTGCCACATGCACAGATCCACTACTGTGCACTAATTGAAAAGTATAATATATGGTGTGAAAGTGATGGCTACATGAGAGAAATTGTTTGTCTTTCTCTGTTCTTATTCTACTTGCTGCTCTGTACACCACAAACTGTTTAAGAACAAATATCCACTTGCCTCGTTGCACTCTCCTCGCTTCACTGCTGGTCGTCTTGGTAACAAAAGTCAATTGGCCCTGTATAACAGGGGGTGGGTTCACAGTGGTTCATTTGCATGACTCTGAACCCCGCCCCCAAAACAAGCAATTTTAAGTAAAGCCTGAAGAATGTTAAGTGTGATTCTTTGCCCTTTGTATATTTTGGCTGAGACTTTATATCAAGACACATGGAGGTATTTATGTATAATACGCCCTATTTAATGATGATGTTTAAAGCCATTGAATTTGTGTTACAGCTTGCTGATGCATATTATAAGCAGCGAAAGAAAACTGCACTCTATGCAATTTTGATAACATATCTGTATTAGCGAGGAAACTTTTTACACAACGTGCCTTTAACTGCCAATAACAAATTACTGTTTTTAATTTCATATTATTTCATAACTTATGAAGAGGAATGCACGGACACAATACCAGTATGAGTGTTGCTGCCAATACTCGTACTCTTAAAAAAAAAATACATCGATACAATAACTCCAATACCACCCTGACACATACCTTCTGGGAGTAAGAGACATGCCAGTCACGTCATTTGGCCATTTTGCTTGTATAAAGGAGTTTTCACACCGTAATCAATTGTTTGTGGTGTTAACCGGGTGTTATGACATAGGTCAACACATGAATGATGGCAGCCCAGGCATAAGCGCATCTGTATTTGACACAGGTTAGGAAGCCACCAAACAGGATGCTGCTTTGTGCCTTTACCGGCTGATTTGGACATAAAGTACTTACAATCCTAGCTTTGTTTAGTCTAGTGAGATACATTTGACATGTGTGATATGCTGATGTCATGCATTGTTACACGTTATTCATTGTCTCGAATGCAGTGCTACTCTACATGTATGGCTTTTTTTCCAGAAATGCTACTTTACGTTACTCATAAAATAAATAAATACATTAAATAAATAAATAAAATAAAGTATATCTCACACAGGAAGAGACATTCAATGTAATTTCGTCAAACCAGTAAGTGTATTTCTGTACGATTTTATCGATGAAACAAATTTTGCTCCCACAAGATTCACTGAATGGGGGCAAAATAAGTTCCCAGACCGCAGCAATTAGTGGAACACAATACTAATTTCATCCCTTCATGTTCTTGGGAAATGATTACCTTTGGAGCAATGTACTGTTCCTGGGTAATATACAGTATATGCTTTCAATTACATAACTTAACACCGGCTGAAATATGTCTCTAACAAGTCACCCTTTTTATCACTTAATACATTTTCAAAGGTGCTATTGAGATGAAATTTTCACCAGATGTTGGGAACACCTAAATTAATCTATCCAGGCGAAGAAAGCAGAGCAAATAAAATCCGAAAGTTGTGTGTCATATGAAATGGCATTGGGGAGTATTGAATAGGCCAATTGATATTTATTAGAAAAGCCTTTGTTTGCAATGACAGATTCAAGATTCCTCCGATCTGGAGACACTTCGACACATACGTTGCTGTGGTGGGATCTTGGCCCATTCCTCCAAATAAGAAGTCTTCAAATTTTGAGGGATCCATGGGCTTTGTTTATGGACCTTGCACTTCTGTTCTTTCCAAAGATGTTCAATTGGATTTTGGTCAGGTGATTGGCTGGGCCATTCTAGCAGCTTTCTTTTTTTCTTTTTGTTTCTTTTTTTTTCGATGAAACGAATTGAGAGTTTTGTGTTCAATACTTTTTTCAGCCGCTGTGTGTGTGGTTATTTTTAACTATAATCAAGGTTTCATCTTTAGGCAAGAGTGTCTTTGTACAGGTGTGGATTTGATGGTTTCCTCAGATGTGTGATCTACAATGTCTTGCCTCTCAAAATGAAAGATGGCTGTTAAGAAAACGTACCTCAGGCGAGGCAAACTACAAAGGCAGTTGTGATGGAAATATGAAATAGAAGATGGGCCCGCGTGAACCATTAGCTAAAGTGACATGACCTTGTCAAACACATAGTTATGATGATGGAGATTAGTCAGGCATAATAAACCACCAAAGGGGTTTCTTCAAATCAAGGTCTGGTAAAAAACTATCTTTACTTGAAAGTACTTTTGAAAGCTAAGGCCAAAGGCTCTCAATACTCCAGCTAATATGATTAAATCAGGTTTGTGCAGGTCTTATGCCTTAGGCTTTGGGTCAGTCAGCTCAGGGAATGTCTATTCCAGTGTTCCAGAGTAAAGCCCACTTCCCCAAAATCCATAGCCCCCTTTAGCAGCATGTGCTTTTCGATTTAGATGTTATGAAAACGTGGCTGTGAAATTCTTCTGAAATGAATGAGTGTCACACAAGTGCTGAGTGTTAGAAGCGGAGGGAAATGAAGCAAACCCTGTCTGGAAGTTCCTCAGGACCAGGATCCAGTGGCTGACCTTTAACCTATGACCTTTGCAGATTAGTCCCTGGTGTCTGGGGAAAGTCATGAAAGCTCAATAGCTCAACAGTGGGCTTGACTACTGTGGGACAACTGGGGGACAGGAAGGAGAAACAGGAATCTTCACGTTTGAAAGACTGAGTGGGGGTGGTGTAGGATTGCCATTGTGCTAAAGGTAGGACTGTATATATTCATATATTCCTAAAGTAAACTGAGGAAAGCTTGAAATGACATAATACAGGCCATTGAAGAACAGTGACAATCTCCTTGCTTCACATTCCACTGGCAGTCATGCCGCTTTGAGGAGAAGAGAAAAAAAAAAAAAAACACGAGGAGAATGAACGACGGGGAGCCCAAACAAAGCACACTTGCAGCTGAGTAGTTAAAGGGCTAGTCAAATGAATTTTTTTTTTTTTTTACAATATGTCGATGTACGGCAGCCCGCGTCGGGTAGTGCATCCGCCTCACAGTGCAGAGGTGCAGGGTACGATTCCGGCTCCGGCCTTCTCACCGTGCCTACGTGGGTTTTCTCGGGGTACTCCAGTTTCCTCCCACATTCCCTAAACATTCATGGAGGGCTAATGGATAGATGATAAAAAGGATGGATGAATGTCTCTGCACCCCAACTCATCCAAATGTGGTATTGTGATTAATACTGTCTTTGTGGAACATGAATTAAGCAGCAAAACGCGCCCATTTTTATCCATCTCAGTGGACGGCTATTTTGCCTCTTGCTCTCGACTGAAAGTGACGTGATGTGTGTGTGTGTGTGTGTGTGTGTGTGTGTGTGTGT